>NC_135696.1:19698906-19998906 GCF_964276395.1 Gasterosteus aculeatus | reverse complement strand
TATATAACTAGTCATGTACCATGTAGCTGCGATGTACTGCGTCTGCACTTAATGCAAAGCGTGTGTGTGTGTGTGTGTGTGTGTGTGTGTGTGTGTGTGTGTGTGTGTGTGTGTGTGTGTGTGGTTGACCTCTGACCTCTGGACAGGGTTCCACATGACAGTCTTTGATGGAACAATGTCCATCATCGGGCCAGAAGGGACACGGTCGCTTCAGGTTCACCTGGAGAGGAGAAGACTCAATTATTACTCTTTTCCTTCGGCTTGGAGTCACATCACTACTAATAGAAGTATTCATGTAAATATGTGGAAACGCATTCCGAATACTACTACAAGTATTCAGGTGTATTGTGATTTATGTAGAAATGAAGATTTCTTTGCAGCACAAGTTTATAAAACGTGACATTTTGTTGTGAAGTAAACGGACGGTTTATTCAGCAGGAACAGTTAGTCGACTAGTTGATGGACGGAGGATCACGTTAATAACCGTTTAAAGGTTCCAGAGATGCTCCTTTTTTAAATTACTGTAACAAATCTTGAGTTTCACAGTTGGTTGGACAAAGTTTACTATTTAAAAAGTTAAAAAACCAACCAATCAATCAATCATGGAGAAAACGATGCGTAGATTCATCCATAAGAGACGTAGACTTTTTTCTTCCTTATTAGAATACATATTATATTTTAAGACATTAATACTAATTAATACTAATACTTTCTCCACCGAGGCCCTGGAGACGTGTTAAACACCACACGAAAAATCAAATGTAAGCGACGGCTCATGTCAGCATGAAGAAAAAAAAAAGAAACCATTTGAAAACATTTCTTGACTTTGTAACAGGTTTGATAATTAGTTCCTTAAGCGAGCTGAAATACGAGTTCAGCACGACGGATGAGGTAAAACAGAACGATCTTAAAGTACTACTACTGTTCAACTACTGTGGATACTGGTAAAAGTATTTCACAATACCGATTGTCCTTCCTGTTAAAACGACCGAATGGGACTAAAAAGTCAAATCTGATTGACTGCAGACGCACAAACAAAAAGACTTCACACAAAACGGGTTGTGTTTGTTTTGAGAGCGGCATGAACCTGATTATCAGGGCGCAGCCCTCCTGGTTACCGGCCTCCTCCCTGCCTACCTGAGAAGGAGAGGAGCCTCCGCGAGAGCCCGAAAATCACACGTTTACTGCGGGAAAATAGACCATGAAATACAACGACTTCACCGGTTTCCTTCTCCACAGATGTGAGACATCCAGATGTTATTTCCCTTCTTGAGAGGAAAGGTTGAAAGGAAACGGCGAGCAAAGGTCATCGGACTCTTCTACTCGTAAACAAAGAATTACAATATTACGCGTTTTTTGGGAAAATGACTTTCCGCAGAATGTTTTTCTTCCCTTTTCGTCAGACGAAGTGTCGTCTACTCGTTATTCACGAGGTGCAGGTGGAGCTCTTACCCTGTAGTACCTGAAGTAGTCTTTCTCCGTCAGCCTCTTGATGCGAGGGTAAAGCTTGAAGTTGTTGAACACGTCGATGCTTTCCACGTCGCAGAAGCAGTCGTCCAGGACGCCCGTCAGCTGAGGCGCAGACGATTAGTTTAACATCACAGACAAAGACTTACGAATAAACGCAAAATAATTTAGATGCTCAATAATTTAGGGACAGTTTCAATAATACGTCCACGTCTTCAAACAACATGTCATCTTGCTCGCTTGATTTCAGCTCATTAAAACAACATTTAAATAAAGAAGGTCACCAAATTCACAGCGAACGCTCACAGGCGAAAAGAATCAACCGTTGCAGAACAAAACGATATAAAGCTGTATTCATAGATTCAATCTCACACACCAACAACTCCACCTGCTTGCCCGTCGAGCCCCCACCCAGCGCCCTTCACAGCAGGGGGGCCCTTTCTATACATAATACATCCACCGCGGCGGTTACCTGAAGCCACACATTCAAGATTCATGCCTCCATCTGAGCTTCGGCTGCAGTCACGTTACAGCGTGAGCCCCTTAAGGAGCTCAGTACACAGAGCAAGGCGTTAAAAGGTGGGGTGGGGGGGGGGGCGTTAACACCACCCGGGTGTGGTGAGGAGGCTTTGCGCTACGTGACACCGCCTGCTGTCGTAAGCCGCTGCACACACCTGCTTTAAGTGGATGAAAAACGGAGCGCATCTTGCGAGCGACCAAAAGGGGTCACGGAAATCACGACGCAACTGATGAGGATTTTCTTGAAAATCTGATTAATTGTTTGGTCTGTAAAATGTAAAAAAAAATAATCTTAATAAGCCGTGATTAATAAACGTCCTAATTGTCACACGGCCTACGACAAAGTACCTTGTGTTATACTGAGCGATACTAAAGTACTTCTACAGTGACTTAAACGGACGTGTAAAACGATCGACGACCACGTCAGCGTTTCATCATGTAACTGGTTGCTAAGCAGTGGACACTTCATATTACTGATATAGTTTTAATGGAGATCAATGTTAGCTAAATATTTGCTAATAACTAATAAACATAACAACCGAAAATTTAAAATTGCTGAAATGATTAGTTGTTAAAAATAGTTCAGTAACAGTGGCAAATTACACATAAAGACATCTATTCAGGCAAAGACCAAGGAAGTTCTAAAGCACTTCCCTTTATTTTAATGGCTTAAATAATCTCCTTTTCATTTTTTTTATAAATGACCCCACATTTAAACTAGAGGACAACATTGAAGACTAAGATATAACTGAGCATATGGAGCCATCATTAGGTACATGCTTAACCATTAGAAACAGTGATCTGATACTTATTTAAAACCCTTTTTTCCCCACTCATATCAGTCTAACTCAAGTTAGTCAGAATTGTGTCGTCTTCTGCCCCTCGGACGCTGAGAAAAACACCTGGAAAGCCCTCAGTAAAGAACAAAACCCTTCAAAATGAACCAAACCTCCGAGTACAGCCCTCCACTGAGCACCACGAAAGACAGGAAGAGGCAAATCCCTCTCAGCATCTTTCTGTTCCGCCACTTCTGTTCAACTTAAATTAAAACTTCCTCTCATTGAGCCTGGTGGCTCTGTCTGTGGGCTGGCACCGCAGACCCGCAGTCACACGCTGCGGAGCCCCGCCTCCAAACAACCAGCTGTCAAACGCGTACGCCCCGCCCCTCTCCGCCGGCGCCGCGGGCTTTGTAGTCCGCTTCCGGGGACTGAGGCCGTTGTGGGCGATCGTTGGGTGCGGCGCGAAAGACTACGCCTCCCAGGGGAGGGCGGGGGGGCGGAAGCTCTGCGACAACCAATCACGGTACACCACGCTGATCTACTCGCTAATGGGGATGACAGCCGTTTGGATCAAAATAACAAGTTGTGTCTGAAGTCCGGACGTTTGGATTTTGTAAATATTTTAATTGTCTTTTTTTTTTTTTTTAAATGAATCGTCTGCTAGCTTAATTGATTGATTGCATTAATTGAAAAGCTTCCATTTGGGTAAATATTCGTATGACGACACAGAAGTTAGGCAACAACTCTAACGGAAGAATTGTGTGTATTTCTTTAGATGATTACATGTGACCGTCCTGTAATGTAAGTTAGTTCAATTTAACGTCTACAACGTGACATGAAGGTTAACTGTATCATGCTAATTAGCCTTGAAAAATCTACTTCCTACTACTTCCACACACACACATACACACAGGTACTGCAGGTCCTTCCTCCCTGCTGCGCTCAGGCTGCACAACCAACGGTGACAATGTGCGTACATACTGTGTGTACATATATGTATTATGTAGGTCCAAGTATATTTAGTTACGGTGGTCTTTGCACTCCTTAAATATATATTTTTACCTACCTACTTATTACTGCTGCTCTTGTTTTTTACCATGTATCTGTCCACTTTGCTGCCGCGATGCTGTGAATGACCCCATTGTGGGACTAATAAAGGAATATTATCTTATCTCATCTTAGAGATGGTTGCTGCTAGCAAACAACACACGCGCACACCCTCGGTGACGTCATTTCAAGTAGAACGTGCTAGAACATTTCCTGGACGATGGCCGTTGTCTTGTATTGCCACGTTTTAAGTCGTAACGTAAAACAACAAAGACCCTTCAACAACATCGTCGCCTCGAACACACACGGTTCCGCGAGACTTACATGGCAGAAACAGCTCTGGTCCGGGCTCTCCGGGGTTCGGCTCGGGTCCGGGCTCTCCGGGGCTCGGCTCGGGTTCGGGACTCGGCTCGGGCTCTCCGGGGTTCGGCTCGGGTCCGGGGCTCGGCTCGGGTCCGGGCTGTGCTGCGTTCGGGGCTTTACGTCGTTTTGGTGAAACCAACCGAGAACAAAGTTCCCGAAGAACCAGGCCACCAGCAAAACACCTAACGCCTGAAAAGTTACTTTCCACATCACTCACCGCCCTGGCGGAGCACCAGCGGGGGGGGCGGGAATACACTGAATAACAAACACACAAGAATCGTCGGGACTTCTGTCAGCGCGGTTCGTCCTCCTGCTTGTGTGGCGACTTTCGTAGCTACGGAGACGTTAGCTTCCGGCTAGCCGAAGCTAGCATCCGCAGTGGCTGTAAAGAAATGGGAGCGGGTCGATGAACCGAGCTGCCCGGTGTCTGGCGAGCCTCGCGCGGACGTTTAGAAGTGTAACCGCCCTCACACAATCGGGGTCATTGACTTGAGACGGTACTTCACTGGAGAAGTTTGTGTTCACGGGTTTACACCTTTAGCATCAAGTTAGCTAGCAAAGGGAGTGTGGCTTACTTCCGGAATTCCCTTTCAAAATAAAAACACACGGGGTTTTAAAATATTTATATTTGTAGATACATAGTATGTTTAAGGTAAACCCTTGTCAAGTGTTTTTTTATATCTGTATTGAATCTGTGCACATGATTAGTACATGAATGAGAATAAAGTAGATGTAAACTAACATCTAACTAAACATATTAATTAATTTACGTGTAAACATGATACATTTTGACAGATGTATTATGAAACTACCCATTAGTGTATACCAACATTAACATTAAGTAGGATTTATTCAATTCAATTCAATTCATTTTATTTTGTATAGCCCAAAATCGCAAATTACAAATTTGCCTCGGAGGGCTTTACAGTCTGTACACATCCTCTGTCCCGAAACCCACACATCGGCACAGGAAAAACTCCCCAAAAAATGGAAAAACCCTTCCAAGATTTATCCAAAATATTATGACACAATATGCAATACTTTTATCCAAACGCCTTTTATTTTGAAACTGGAGTTCTTCTCCGAAACGCCTCAGATGTGTTTCCTCCGGTGACCAGCGGAGACGATAACAACACATTTTAGAGAACTTCCGCCTTTCATTGAGCAACAACTGCATATGAAAATAAGACACAAGATTGACATGAGAATGAGATGAAGTGTGACCTTCGCGGGACAAACATCTGCACAGTGAGCGGACACAGTGTTTGTTGCGGGGCTGCAGAGGACTGTAGTTGCTGTTTTTTGCGTTGCTGATTTTGATTGTGTCCACAGACCCTGAGTCTGAAGGAGGCGGTGCTTCAACGTCACGTTCCATAAATGAAACTTATCTTTAGTCAGCGCAGAGCAGCAGACTCTTGCGTTCCCGTCTAAAGAAATATTAAAAAAGATTTCGTCGATACTTTCTCAACAACTGACCCATACTGGTGAGTACACCTGTTTCAATAACTAAAACAAAACGTGTGCGTGAAGCTGCGCTCTATTCATTTCACGTGGATGAATTCATTAATATTATTTTTCGAATGCTGCAGTTATCATTCTTTTACAACTCTTATTAAAATGAAAATGAAATATGTAATAAAACATATTATCATACTTTGACCTTTGTACTCCTTTGTATGTAGAGATGTCTGCTGTCAGCTGTCTGCTGTCTGAAGACCAGTTTCGATGCTCCATCTGTCTGGATGTGTTCACTGATCCAGTCTCCACACCATGTGGACACAACTTCTGCATGAACTGCATCACCAAACACTGGAGTTCTTATTACAAGTGCCAGTGTCCCTTGTGTAATGAGGCTTTTACCACCAGACCTGATTTGAGGGTCAACACCTTGTTCTCTGAGATGGTTGTTCAGTTCAGACAGTCTGCTCAGCAGAAAGCCAGCAGCAGCAGCTCAGAGCAACAAGAGTCCAAACCAGGAGAAGTTCCCTGTGACGTCTGCACTGGAACCAAAGTGAAGGCCCTCAAGTCCTGCCTGGTGTGTCTGGCCTCCTACTGTGAGACTCACCTGGAGCCTCATCTGACAGCTTCACGCCTGAGAAGACATCAGCTGGTCGACCCTGTGGAGAACCTGGAAGGCAGGATGTGTACGAAGCACGATAAACCTCTGGAGCTGTTCTGTAAGAGCGACCAGACGTGTGTCTGCACGCACTGCCCCGCTTTGGACCACAAGATGCACAAGATTGTTCCTCTGAAAGAAGAATATGAAGAAAAGAACGCAGAGTTAGGGATGAAAAAGGTGGAGTTGCAGCAGATGATCCAGAAGAGACAGCTGAAGATTCAGGTGTTCAAACACTCTGTGAAGCGTATTAAAGAGAACGCCTACATGGAGGTCGCCGAGAGCGTTCGCGTCTTCACTTCCCTGAAGAAGTCACTTGATAGAGGCCTGAACAAGCTCATCAAAACGATAGAGGAGGAGCAGAAAACCACACAGAAACAAGCCGAGGCTTTCATCAGAGAGCTGGAGCGGGAAATCTCCGAGCTGAAGAAGAGGAGCGCTGAGCTGGAGCAGGTCTCCCTGTCCGGAGACCACGTCCACCTCCTTCAAAGCTTCCCGTACCTGAACGCCAATCCACCCACCGAGGACTGGACGGACGTCAGCGTCCAGCCGCCGTCCTACGAGGGGACCGTGGTGAGCGCTCTGCTCCAGCTGGAGAAGAACCTCAGCAGGGAGATGAAGAAGCTGTTTGCCGAAGCTGAGCTGAGGAGGGTCCAGAAGTTTGCCGTGGATGTGACCCTTGATCCTGAAACCGCTCATCCTGAACTGCTCCTGTCTGACGACGGGAAGCGAGTGAAACACGGAGATGTGAAGAAGAATCTCCCAGACAACCCAGAGAGATTTTCTCATTATAATTTTGTTTTGGCCAAGCAGAGCTTCTCCTCGGGCAGATCCTACTTTGAGGTTCAGGTTAGAGGGAAGCCCAAGTGGATCTTAGGCGTGGTCAGCGAGTCGGTGTACAGGAAGGGACTCGTCACCATGACACCTGAAGCTGGATACCGGACCATATGGCTGAGAAACGGAAATGAATACAAAGCCCTTGCCAGCCCGTCGGTTCCTCTCCCTCTGAAGTCTGGTCCTCAGAAGGTGGGGGTGTTTGTGGACTATGAGGAGGGTGTGGTCTCCTTTTATGACGTAGAAGCTGCAGCTCTCATCTACTCCTTCACTGGCTGCTCCTTCACTCAGAAGCTCCTCCCGTTCTTCAGTCCCTGCAGGAACGACAGTGGTCAGAACGCCGCCCCTCTGATCATCTCTCCCGTCAATCAAAAGGTCTGATCTTTATTTTATGATCAGCCGTTGAATGAACAGTGAAAAATCATATTAAATAATCCTCTTATACTTTGTCCAGAAGGTTGATTTATACTATAATACAGAAACTAATGCCGACACTGTGATTTGATTAGAGACATAAAAACTAAACAATCACAGGTGGATGAAGATCCTCACGTATGGCATCAAATGTGCATATTCTTCATTATTCTGTCACCCAATGAGTCACCAGATAAACAGGAAGAGTTCACTGGCAAAAGTTTGGATTTGTTTGATGGTTTTGCTTCTTAAAGACAAATGTATGAATGTAGTGATGAGTAATGTTGCTTTTAAATCACTGGGCTTTTGATATAATTGCACCGTTCATTTTAATTATCATATCGTTGGCTTTTACTTTCTTTCATTATTTCCCTTTTAAATGTTTTACATAAAGCAGTTTGGGCGGCCGTTCGTTTTGTGTTTGAATAATAAAATCACCAGATTATTTTGGTTTTAAAAGGCTTCACTCACAAGTCCTTGACGGATTATTTTAAACACGTAACTTAGCTCTTTCCTAAAAGTCAGAGCAGGTTGATGTACATCACGTCAGTGACTAAAACAGAGGCTGTAAAGAGAATAAAAACCTGTTTTGTGATGATTGATCTTCGTCTGCAGTGACGTTTCTTGCAGTAAAGTCCCAGTTTTCAGTCTCTCACGGGTGTGTTTCCCTCCTGAGACCAGCGGATGTCAGCAGCGCACGTCGCAGGCAGGAGAGTTCGTGAAGGCCTCCAACGGCCTGTTGAACTTCCTCCTCTGATTACGCAACGCACGCTCAGACCGGAAGGACGAGGTTATAACATGATGATGTAACGTTGTTGTATTTTAGTTTTCTTTCAAAACCCCCTGGTTACATTTTCACACGTGGGACCGACGTCTTTTGGCGAAAAAGGTTTCTGGTGTCTGCAGGGGAAGGAAAATCAAAAAGACTTGATAGTTTCCTTAAAGATTAAACTCTGCAGGGGAAGGAAGGTGCAGACCGAGAGAAGCCAGAAGGTGCTCAGGTCTTCACCGATCTGCAGTCAATGAAAGAGAAGAAAGAAAAAAACCCCACAGAGACATGATGAAGCCCCCAAAGAGCCGCTGAAGAGGAGCGCCGAGGCGGAGAAGCTCTCACTTCCATCTTCTCAGAATATTTGCTTTTACTCGTATTCGTAAGACTCTTCGTGCCACAAAAGTGAGAGAGAAAACCAGGCTTCGGAGGAACGGAAAGGTGAAAGGAATAAGCGAGGCGCTCAGCTCGTTCTGACCTGTTTGCGACAGACAGAAGGACAAAACATCTGCAACAAACCACAGGTGGCTTTGCTCCTTAAAGATTCCTTTGGGTCACACGAACATCACTAAGATCACGTCCGTATCTTCAGGAGGCAATAAAGTGACGCAATAAGAGCTTCAGCGTCACACGCCTCAGATAAAAGTGTCTGCAGGGCTAAAGTCGAGACAAGTGTCTCCGGGTTCTGTCTGAAGGTCTTTCTCAAGAACACGCAAGAGTCTCTGTCCGACACTGGTGAGTTTATAACGTTTACTTTATTTTAACAGTTCTGGTAGTTTTTTTTTTAGATAAATGGTAAATCAATTCAAATGTCTCTTCCTATATTTCTACAGGGGTCTAACTTGTTACACTGATCGCACGTCCAGTCTGACTCACTGTCGCTTAATTGTAGTTGATTTATTCTAAACACATCCGGATAACGACCTTTAAAAAAAAAAAACAGAAAATAAAAATGAGTGTTCTGTCGCGCTCTGGCTTTGACCATTGAACCTGAGTCCGGTGATGAAGGGCTGAGTGTCACAACTTTTATTTTTTTACTCAGTGTGAAGAAATGTCTGCTGCCAGTAATCTGCAGTCTGAAGATCAGTTCCTGTGCTCCATCTGTCTGGATGTGTTCACTGATCCAGTCACCACACCATGTGGACACAACTTCTGCATGAACTGCATCAATGAACACTGGAACACCAGCGACCAGAACCTGTGTCCAATGTGTAACAAGGACTTCATCACCAGACCTGATTTGAGGGTCAACACCTTCATCTCTGAGATGGTTGTTCAGTTCAGACAGTCTGCTCAGCAGAAAGCCAGCAGCAGCAGCTCAGAGCAACAAGAGTCCAAACCAGGAGAAGTTCCCTGTGACGTCTGCACTGGAACCAAAGTGAAGGCCCTCAAGTCCTGCCTGGCGTGTCTGGTCTCCTACTGTGAGACTCACCTGGAGCCTCATCTGACAGTTTCACGCCTGAAGAGACATCAGCTGATGGACCCTGTGGAGAACCTGGAAGGCAGGATGTGTACGAAGCACAATAAACCTCTGGAGCTGTTCTGTAAGAGCGACCAGACGTGTGTCTGCATGCTCTGCACTGTTTTAGACCACAAGATGCACGATGTTGTTCCTCTGGAAGAAGAATATGAAGAAAAGAAGGTTGAGCTGAAGAAGACAGAGGCTGAAATCCAGCAGATGATCCAGAAGAGAAGAGTGAAGATTCAGGAGATCAAACACTCGGTCGACCTCAGTGAGGAAGATGCAGGCAGAGAGAAAGCAGAAGGTGTTCAGGTCTTCACTGATCTGATGGAGTCTGTTGGAAGAGGCTTGAAGGAGCTCCTCAAAACCATAGAAGAGAAGCAGGAAGCCACAAAGAAACAGGCTAAAGCTTTCATCAGAGAGCTGGAAGAGGAAATCTCTGAGCTGATGAAGAGGAGCGCTGAGGTGGAGCAGCTCTCTCTCTCTGAAGACCACCTCCATCTTCTCCAGTCCTCAAACATCCATCAGCCACCACCCACCAAGGACTGGACAGAGGTCAGTGTTTGTCCTTCATATGAGGGGACTGTGGTGAGAGCTGTGTCTCAGCTGGAGGAGACACTCAGTAAGAAGATGAAGAAGTGGTTTGCTGAGATGAAGAGGGTCCAGATGTTTGCAGTGGATCTGACTCTTGATCCTGAAACAGCTCATTGTGAACTGATCCTGTCTGACGATGGGAAACAAGTGAAATGTGGTGATGTGGAGAAGAATCTCCCAAACAACCCAGAGAGATTTTCTAGCTGGCTCTGTGTTTTAACAAAGCAGAGTTTCTCTTCAGGCAGATTCTACTTTGAGCTTCAGGTTGAAGGAAAGACTCACTGGTTTTTAGGAGTGATCAGAGAGTCAGTCGACAGGAAGGGACTCATCTCACTGAGTCCTCAGAATGGTTACTGGATCATATGGTTGATAAATGGAAATGAATACAAAGCCTCTGATGATCCTCCAGTTGTTCTCTCTGTGAAGTCTGGTCCTCAGAAGGTGGGGGTGTTTGTGGACTATGAGGAGGGTTTGGTCTCCTTTTATGACGTAGAAGCTGCAGCTCTCATCTACTCCTTCACTGGCTGCTCCTTCACTGAGAAGCTCTTCCCGTTCTTCAGTCCTGGTTTTAATGACGATAATAGAAACTCTGCTCCTCTGATCATCTCTCCTGTCGGAGTAAATTAATCATTCTCTGATTTCACGTGATGATTTTATTCATTAAAGGGAATAAATGTACATATTTTATATAAATACTGTATATTTTTCTCTTTATTTCTGTATCATGACCCTTATGGAGAATATTTCAACCTTTTGAATCCAGACTGTTTTATTTTCACTAAATATCCAAAGCTGAAGTTTGACTTTGAGTAAATTAGCAAAACAAATTATATCTGATGTGAAGCCTCTGAAAACATATTGTTGAATATTTAATATTCTCATAAACGCCTCTGACCTTTCCATCATGTTCACAGAATACACTTTGTGTTGTTGTTTTACTGCATAAAAGGTCAATGGACAAAGTGAATTATTGACACAGGGCTTCTCTTTCTGTGAGCTGATGACAAATGAAAAAGGATTATTAACTTAATTATCAGTTAATAGACGGAGAAATATATCCTGCAAATATTAATATAATTGTTTTTAACAATTATATTTAGACTACAAACTACAACCACAAAAACAAGTTATATTGGAGATAATAAAAGGAAAAGTTTAAACAGGTTTTCTCATTTCTACATGAGACAGGAAAGAAAAAGTCATAGTCATTGTAGCACAATATCACACATAAAGTAAATGTTGAGACAAAGAATGTTGATGCTGTGATTTTTTTTGTCTTTGAAAATCTGGCTTTGAGATATTTTACCAGCCCCTCAAAAAATATCAGCAACTCTTGTACTTTTACTTTGAAATATAAACCCGTTTCCGTCTGATACATTTATTTTGAAAATTGCAACCGGAAGCTGTATTCTGTGCAGGGAAGCTTTCTTGATGATGCTGAGGAGAGAGCATCCTCCGCGGCAGGTCTCCCCGCAGGCGGGCCGTGCCTCTCGGTGGAGGGGATGTTAGAGAGCACCGCTCCCTCGCAGGCATCGTCTTTAGGCCGCAGACGGCTCGCGAGGACCCGGAAGTCAGCTTCGCGCTGCCGCGGACCTCCTGCGCGACGCGATGGTGGATCTGCCCGGGAGTGGCGCAGTGTCGCCCGGACACGACCGACGCGGACCGGGCTCCGGTAATAACGGGAAGAAAACGCCGAAAAGGGCCCGAACGAGAAGAGGCAGGCGAGGGAGGAAAAGGAGGAACAAGAAGAACAACAGGAGCAACAAAACACCACCTCCGTACTTTCCTCCGGAGGTATCTGCCGTCGTTCCGCCCGGGGGGATTAGCGGGGAGCCCGCCAGCTAGCTAGCGGTGCTGCAGCGAGCCTAGCTAGCTAACGTTCGCTAGCTTCAGGCTAGCTAGCGACGCATTTCGTTTACAGAAATAAAACGTTTCCAACGTGGTGTGAATATGATGTCACGGTGAGTCTCGAGACTTCTAGTCTGCAGAGAAGGTCACGACAAACCGCGCTCACATATCGGACAATTCTCCATGAATGTGTCCGTGTGGTGACGGAACAATGTCAGAGAAGTTTACTTCATGTTTGTTCAGAAATGATGGAGCTGCTTTAATAATTCGGCCTGTTCGCCAAGAAACAATGTTTGTTGTGCTCATTTTAGCTCCCAACCTCCTGAAAGTCCTGAGCTACTCACTTATATTCTGTTAAATAAAGTAATACACGTGATAACAGATAGTGCTGATATTAAAAGGTGTGCCGAATAGATACAACAATCATTTAGATTTAACAAGATGTCCAAATTCACCATTATGTTTTTCCTTTTTCGTGATAAGCTTTATATTGCTTGAATGCTTCACTGAGTCAAGTCGATACTTTCTTGTGTCAGAATGGAGCACAAAGGTCCATTTTACTGCTGTAATAGAAAATGTTAGCACACTATATTACTGCTATGCTACAAAAGTATAATAACAACCGTTATTACATCAGACTTTAGACTCAGACACTTTTTTACACTCTTTATCAGAACCGATGGGCCCAAACTGCAAAGACAGAATTGTACATTAAAGCTATTTGGACATGTTGTCCACACAGCGAACATGCTATAATATGTCCGTCGTTGAGTGTCCTAACGTGTCCCCTCTTCTCTTCCTCTCCACGTCCAGGCTGAGGAAGGAAACATCGAGTACAAGGTAACAAACCCTTCGGCTCCAGCTCAGATTTACCACCACGCAACTTCTTCGCATCGAACGGCAGAACGTGCAGAGTGTATTCTGAGATGCTGTAATCTCGTGAACCCAAAGGCCGCCAGCTTGATTTGAGCTCAAACACAATATTAATATTGCAGCAGTATTTGCTGGCGCCACGTTAATTTGAATGCAGCTCGTGGTGTGATTCTTGTGTCTGATGGCTGCGATAACGCCGTTATCCTCCTTTAAAACAGACTTTGAACTTCTCTCATCAGGGTTTTCTGGACACTATAATCTTAGAAAGGGTGTAACAGTGGCGCGGATGAACTTTGGTTTTATGATGTTGGAGCGGCTTTATTTCCACGATGGCCGATCCAACGCTTGTGTTGGGAAAAAAGATCTCATACCTAATATATTACAATTTTAATGAATTCTTTTCCGCCTCATAAGTAAATCTGTTTATTTTCAACACTTTTTTTCTGTAACTTTAAATATTATTATTTTTATTGTTGTTTATCTTTGTTTAATGATTAAATAAACTCCCTTAAAAAATTTGATTTGCATGTTATTTTACTATTTGGTTATTTTTGTGTTTATAATTAAAGTTACAATTTATAGCTGGAATTATAGTGGACAACAACACTATTAATATTAAAGGCACTGATAATCCGCCTTATATTATTCATTATTACAAGCTTTTCATTTAGTTGTTAAAGAATTGCCATCAAGACATTTGAGACATTTTAAAGTTTAAAGGATACAATTAAACTCACCGCTGCCCTCTGGTGGACAAACCCGGAAATGGAGACACAAGTCTGTTACAAAATACAATGAGAATTTTCACTATTTTCTAATATTTTACAGGAAATGATTAACCAACGAGAATAGATGTGCGCTCCAAATATATTATCATTTCACTTTTAGATTAAATCTTACAGCCAGTTTGGCCCAAACTGCGTGATATTTACCCGTTTGTCCCTCTGCTGTTGCCGTAGCTGAAGCTGGTTAATCCCACGCAATATCGCTTCGAGCATCTGGCCACGCAGCTGAAGTGGCGTCTGCAGGAGGGCCGCGGCGAGGCCGTCTACCAGATCGGCGTGGAGGACAACGGCCTGCTGGTCGGCCTGAGCGAGTCCGACATGAAGGCCTCGCTGCGAACCCTGAAGAGGATGGCGGAGAAGTAGGTCACCTCACTAGTGGCTCTGTGTCGTAGCGCTTAACGCCGCGGAAAGGAGCGATATTTAATCATCAAGCCATAATAATGAATGATTTTAACCTTCTTTCATCTCGCGCTGATCTAAAGTTGGCGTTCTGCTGTTAAAGTGAGCGATCGGGTTCTTCTCTCCTGCGTCTCACCAGAGTCGGCGCCGACATCACTCTCCTGCGCGAGAGGGAGGTGGACTACGACCTGGACAGAAACACGCGCAAAATCGCAGAAGTCCTGGTTCGAAAAGTTCCCGATGACCAGCAGGTGAGAACCTTCCCTCCTCCGATTGCTCGGACGAGTCAGGTCCTCAAGGTAAACCCAGGAGCTCCTTCAGAAGGTCCAGGTGGGACCATCACCAGATATGCATGTCAGTCCTGTGTATTCCCAGCATGCAAAGCGCACCCCACGGGCTGTTATTTGACCCCCTCCTTCCAACCGGACTGAACCGCACACTTTAAAACCTCACTTCGGGTCACGGAGGTCGCAAAGTACCGTGACCCCTCTCCTCCGTCGTGTTTCTTCCCTTTTTTGGGGACCGGGACAGTTCCTGGACCTGCGGGTGGCGGTTCTGGGGAACGTGGACTCGGGGAAGTCGACCCTGCTGGGCGTGCTGACGCAGGGCGAGCTGGACAACGGGCGAGGCCGAGCGAGGCTCAACCTCTTCAGACACCTGCACGAGATCCAGACCGGACGCACCTCCAGCATCAGCTTCGAGATCCTCGGCTTCAACAGCAAGGGGGAGGTGAGAGGGGGAGGAAGAGGGGGAGGGAGAGAGGGAGATGCGGGAGGGAGGGAAAGGCGCGAGAGAGGTTAGCTTGTTGTTTTTTATATCGGCTTTGACGCTGCCGCTCGCTGCAGGTGGTGAACTACAGCGAGTCGCGGACCGCCGAGGAGATCTGCGAGAGCTCCTCCAAGATGATCACCTTCATCGACCTGGCCGGACACCACAAGTACCTGAAGACCACCATCTTCGGCCTCACCAGCTACTGCCCCGACTTCGCCATGCTGGTGGTGAGCGCCAACACCGGCATCGGTGAGCCGCCGCTGACTCTGAGTGTGTGCGTGTGTGTGTGTGTGTGTGCAGACATTGTGGTCCGTTAGCATCATCACCGTCAATAACCTGATCAGTGAGTGGACTAATTGTTCAGCCCTCATTAAGTGTTGGAGGAATAATTAAAAACAACACCCGATGTCACCACTAGAGGTCAGAAGAGGTCAACGTTAAAGTGAGTTTATTTTGCATTCCACCTAATAAAGCGTTATGTAGTTAATTATTATCCCCCAGAAATACTATTTACACTTCAACTAGTATTGATGAATAATTACGACTACGGTCCAAAATTTCTTGGCTTTGTCAAATCAAAAATGTTTCAGTTTTATTAGTAAAAGCAGAACGTTCTCACATTATAAAAGTTAAACCTGCGGGAGTGTTCGGTTAAGTTAATATCCAGATATATTTAACTTTAGGTAATAAGATGATTTTATATTTGAAAGAAAAGGAAATTAGAATAAAATCACACACATCTTTTAATAAATACTAAAAAAGTGTGTGATTCTCTCCTGGTACCCGCCAGGTGGTTTCTGGGTAATGAAGTGTTTTATCTTTAACGCCAGCATGCTCACAGTGTTCCCGCTCTCCTCCGTCCAGCCGGCACCACCCGGGAGCACCTGGGCCTGGCCATGGCGCTGAAAGTTCCCATCTTCATCGTGGTCAGTAAAGTGGACCTCTGCTCCCGCGGCACCGTGGAGAGAACCGTCCGCCAGCTGGAGCGCCTCCTCAAGCAGCCGGGCTGCAACAAGCTGCCGATGGGCGTGGCCAACCCGGACGACGCCGTGACGGCCGCGCAGCAGTTCACCCAGTCCGCCTGGTGGGTACAAGTACTACTAGTAGTACTACTACTACTGCAGTAACCCAGTCCGCCTGCTGGGTACAAAGCAGAGCACGTCAGCTGGTTCCCGTGTTAACTGGAGCCAAACGCTGCTTTTCTACATGTTGTGTTCTTCTCTTTTAGGCCCGATTGAAACAGTGTTCCGCTTTGCATACAGGGGACAAAATAATAGAAACACCTGTCAGTGTGATGATGTAAGTTTCCATTGTGTGTGTGTGTGTGTGTGTGTGTGTGTGTGTGTGTGTGTGTGTGCGCAGCATCACGCCTATCTTCACCCTGTCCAGTGTGTCTGGAGAGAGTCTGGACCTCCTGAAGATCTTCTTAAACATCCTTCCTCCACTGAGCAACAGCAAGGAGCAGGAGGAGCTGATGCAGCAGCTCACCGAGTTCCAGGTACACACACACACACACGCACACACACACACACACACACACACGTTTATAGCAATAAAAGACAACAATAAGAAAATAATTATTGAAAAATCACATCAGAAGAAAATGTCAAACAAACTGAGCAGGTTTGTAAAAATCCAACTTTGAGAGAACATTAAAAGCTGGTTCTTGATCTAGATTTGATGGTGTGTGTCTCTGTGTGTGTGTGTGTGTGTGTGTGTGTGTGTGTGTGTGTGCGCTTGCAGGTGGATGAGATCTACTCTGTTCCTGACGTTGGGACTGTGGTGGGAGGAACTCTGTACAGGTGAGCTCACGCCGGGGAAAGCATTTAAATCCCGTTATCGGCCCGGACGAGCTCTCTGCTGAGCCCCCGTGTGTGTGTGTGTGTCTGCGTGTGTGCGTGCGCTTCAGCGGCGTGTGCAGGGAGGGCGAGCGGCTGGTGGTCGGTCCCACCGACGAGGGCCGCTTCCTGCGCCTGAAGGTGGGCAGCATCCAGAGGAACCGCTCGGCCTGCAGGGTGCTGAGGGCGGGGCAGGCGGCCACGCTGGCCCTGGGGAACTTCGACCGCTCGCTGCTGCGCAAGGTCAGAGGTCACGCGACCCGGGGACTGTGCGGTGGGATGTTACGTCGCCCCCCCTGGTCCCGATCCAGCACCCGTCCCTCGGCCAGGTGACGCTTGAGATCCGTAGGGCCTTTTACAGAAATGATCCCTTTGAGGATCGTAGCGTTAGCAAGCAATCCGCTTTCTAACGAGCCCAATGCGGGATGCTAACATGCTAACATGCGGCGCTCAGAAATGTCCCCCGTACCAATTAACGAGGTGACCTTCTGACACCTCCTTCAGGTCCGTTTTCCTTTCTTTCTCGCTGGTCCTAAAGATCGAAGGCTTTCTCTTCCTTTTTTCCCCTCGTCCATCCAACTTCTCCATCTTCCCGTGTTCGATTAAAAACTTTCAGTTTTGTGTCGCCGTGGCGAGAAAAGACGTCAACGCCTCCATTTTTGAAAAGACTGCTGAGTCCCTTTGTTCTCTGATGTCAGCGATGTCTTCCAGGGGATGGTGATGGTCAGTCCCAAGATGAACCCGACCATCTGCTGTCAGTTTGAAGCCGCCATCGTCCTGCTCTTTCACGCTAAGACCTTCCGCCGGGGGTCACAGGTCACCGTGCACGTGGGCAACGTCAGGCAGACGGCCACGGTGGAGTGTCTCCACGGGAAGGTGTGTGGACGCCGGGGACGCCATCAAGGGCCTCAAGGCTTCACGTTATGACATGTGACCCCCCCGCTCTCTCTCTCCCTCTCTGCTGCAGGACGAGCTGCGGACGGGCGAGAGAGCCGTGGTTCGCTTCTGCTTCATCAAGCACCCGGAGTACCTGCGACTGGGCGCCAAGCTGCTCTTCAGGGAGGGCGTGACCAAAGGCATCGGCCACGTCACCGGCCTGCTGCCCGCCTCCCAGAACCACGACCAGAACCAGAACCACGACCAGAACCTGCCGGAGCATCAGAGGCCGCCCCCCGACCGATGTGGAGCTCCGTGAGAACTCCGGGCCGCTGGGACGTCATCGGTGCGCCTGCTTCTTCGCTCCCGCCGCCTCGTGCCGCGCTTTGTAATTCTCGCCGTGGTGAATGCGTGCTGCTGAGCGTCCGTCATCATCGTCATCATCGTCATCTTCCTCTCAGCAGACCTTCATGTCTTGGGTTTAATCCGACTGAGCTCAGCAGACTTAAACCCGGATGATTAATGCGATATCATCTGATGTTCCTCTGTCATGAGGAGACGGCTGGATTATTCGGGGGTTGAGAAGAATTGAAGAAGTGAATCAGCGTTTTGGGGGTCGGAATTAGTATCATTTTATCATGGTGTAAAACAGGGAAGCAGCTCATCGTCACATCGAAACTTTGACAAGAAGCTCTAGTGTAGTTTTTGATAGATGAGACTAAGGATTAAAACACTTTAGCTTAGTTTTCAAAGTCAAACCTTTTACCCAATATAAGAACTTCCTGGCTTGAACTTGTAATTTGTATTTTATTAAAGTCCCAATTTCTTTTATATTTTATAGAAAATTTGAACTGACTGAAAGAAATGCGCCTCGACTGCAGTAAGAAACCAAACTGGAGGCTGTTTCTATGTTAGCTGCTAACCAGCTAACTAGCTTTGGTTAGCTCTCTGCTAGCGTGGTTAGCTCTCTCTAGCTGGCAAGTGACCTCGTCTGCTTTAGCGCGTTAGCTCCGCGGCTACGGCGGCTCGTCCACTCGCACAGCTGATCATCGATCCATCATCGGTGGGCTAATTCACGTTCCGACAGAGTGACCTCTGACCCCCGGCTCATCGTATCTGCTCCACTCATGTGCACTTTATTCACCTTTGATCATGAAATGCATTTAATCCCTTCTGTCGTCTCACAGACTGTTTATTTTCTACCCCCCCCCCAATCGAGTCTGATATAAATAACCAGACTACAGTCAATAATAATTCACAACGTTAGAGGAGGACATGAACCGGAGGAAGATGTATCGGCCGTTGAGTTCCAGCTGCTTCTGAAGCCTCGTCATGAAACATCTGCATTGGACCAACGATGGACGCTGGAATACTTTTTATCTTTGCTCTGATTATTATCCGTCCGTGTTCAGAACGTTCGGTGTGTTGCAGCTAAACGTGACCTGCATGAGGAAGAAAAACAACCACAACACTCTAATCTTCTCGTTTGAACTGTGAAGTGATACATGACGTGTTTGAACCGGTTTCTTTGTCTGATTTTCTTTCCCGCTCGATACCGAATGTACTTTCCACAGATCCTGCGTCGCGTCCGAAGCCGCTCGCGCTGCTCTTTGTATTCTGGTCCTGCATGTGATGCTGCGGAGCATCTTACCGAGTCCCTCTAACTAAATAAACTGTGGAAACAAGACTAAGGCTGTTATTTCACAACATTCATAAGCAACATTGAGGAGAGTCGGTGTGATTTGTTTCCTTTTATTTTTTTCTTAAAGAAAGATAATTGTATTGTTCTCAGTCTTCGTCAGTGAAAGATGAAGAAATCAGTTTGTTATCTGTGGAAAAGAGGGAGGTCCAGGAAGTGTTTAGCCTAGCCTAGCCTAGCTTAGCACAACGACAGGAAGCAGGTGGATCAATAAGGAAAATAATAAAAAGACACAACTTGCCTCCTCTTGTTTAAAATCGTCTTTGGAGTTAATTTAAGCTGATCAGGCGTTATATTGGAAAATGTCAAATTTATAAAAATACTGCCGACACATTTTGAGGAGTTTGTTTTAAGTCCTCAACAAAAAAAAGACAGATGAAAGGTTATAACTTACATTTTTACTTCATGACATTTGATGCTGTAGATTCTCTTAACGTTATCTTTTAAAAATGACACTAACTCTGAGCTTTAGCAGAACGAACTCTTTAAACCTTTATAACAACAATAAAGAAACAGATCCAAACCGTACTTTTCAAGAACAAATAGATCCATCGAGTCCACAAACGAGTGTCATGAGAATCAAACTCACAGCCTGTTTACAGTCGAGCACATCTGGCTACAAACACATAAATAATTAAAGTAACCTGCAATTTATCATTCGGTTTGAAACTTGTTAAAACAAGTTTTTATTCCCTGAAATCACAAATCACTAGTTACTATCTTGTAAGTAGGAAAGAAAACACCCTTCCAAAGTAAAAGACTTGTTAAATATTTGTTATGATTCCAGGAGTGACTAAACAGACCTTTGGGACTTTGTGTTTTCTGTCTTTATGCCGACTGTAGCAATTCTTTTAAATAAAATAAAATACATTAAAAGAGAAGAAAGAATTACAGCATGAAGCAAGAGTCACTTTCTGTTTTTGGGGCCCCCGGGGCCTTTCTGTCGGAGGCTCTCAAAAGAAGAAAGAAACCTGACTGACGCTCCAATGAACCATCCTTTCGTCTCTCGTCTCCTCGGCAACGACAAGGAGCTCCTCGGGACATTCTTTGTGCTGAGGTCGGAAAACCAAACAGGTCCAACAGCCGTGAAACGTCTCTCTGTCTCTTGTCTCCCTCTCGGCGACCCTCCTGGACTCCGGGGGTTCGAACTCCTCCTGGTGACCATCGGGTCGGGTGACGCCCCCTCAGGCCAGGCTCCTCTGCCGCGGCTTGATCCTCAGATACAGCTGTGGAAATAAAAAGGCATTTCACGTTATAAACACGTCGCGGTGACATTGGAACGCCCAGACTTCTCAGCGCTGCTTAGAAACAGAGCGGCAGGGTCGACGGTTCAATTCCTCGTGCCGCTCAACGCGGAGAGGCAGGTAGTTTTAACGTCTAGAGAATAAAGCTTTAAACAGGTTTGAGGTTGAAGAGATTAATCCATTCTTAACATAATTAGAATTTCTCCTTCATTAAAATGTCAGGAAACTGACAATAAATGTCTACACGTCCGCCTCAGAGCAATTATCAATCAATCCATTAGGAGCTTTGGCAGAAGACCGGCTCACCCCCAGCAGGTTGCGGGGGATGTAGCCCTCGCTGTCGCCACATCTGGCCCACCACCACTCCGTCTCCGCCTCGTCGTCGCGCCGCAGCACCGTCATGCAGTCGCCCTCGCTGAAGCCGAGCTCGTCGTCCCTCTGCGGCTCGTAGTCCCACAGCGCGTAGACCACGCCGCGGTTCATCACGCCCATCTTCTCCTGAACGCCTGCTCGCACGCGCGCACACACACACACACACACACACACACACAGATCTTTACCCAGAGCTCCTAGAGGAACCGTGCAACCTCCTCAGAAACCCCCCCCGCACATTTGATGTGGACCCCTGTAATGTCAATGGGATCACTGGGAATGTGTCGATGGTCGATCTGACCCTCTTCCCAGAATCCTCACAGGACCCCATGAAACCGCCCCCCCCCCAAAGGGTCCCGAAGCCCCGCGAAGAGTCTCGCAGGGGTTCTGTTCGGCGCGGGTAACGCTGCGTTTGGCCTCACCGTAGAGGAACTGGGAGCACTGGGCGTAGCCGTCCTCCATCTCCTCGCACTTGTCGGCGGCCGTCTGCATGTCGCTGTACGTGGTGGCGAACACCGCCGCCCCCGACTCCACCAGGAACTTGCAGACCTGGACGTTGTTGCAGGAGGCGGCGCAGTGGAGCGGCGTCCTGCAGGTCGAGGAGGGAGAGAGCGGTTTGAAAAGGCTCCGTCCCAGACGTGCGAGTCCCCTCCCACTATCTCCCAAGACGCTTCAAGCCGGCCAATCGCAGCTCGATCGACGATGTCGGGACTCACCAGCCGTCGCTGTCGGCGGCGTTGGCGTTGACCCCGAACTGCACCAGAAACTTGACGATCTCGGCGTGGCCGGCGCAGACGGCGTTGTGCAGCGCCGTGATGCCCTCGTCGTTCGGCGAGCTCGGGTCGTCCACCTGCAGGACGGACGCGTGGACACAAACACTTTGATTGAATTCATCGGCGGGATCTAAATGTTGACGCCGATACAAGTCAACCAAAGATATTTAAAATGTCTTTTTTACAAACGTACCCAATGAATTAAACACAAACCATCTAAAGATCACACATGTGCTGTTGTAAGCGGCGGGTGGCGAGCGGTTGTGGGGGGGGGACTCACGTCGTAGATGACCCTCTGGACGAGGTCGTACTCGCCCTCCAGAGACGAGTCCAGCAGCAGGGCCAGAGGGTTGAACTTGACCCGGATGCTGCGGTCGATCCGCTCCGAGTCGGCTTTCCGGAGGATCGACCTCTTACCCTGAGGGGGGGGGGTCGTTTTTTCATAATTTGGGCGAGTGACGCTTTAAAGCACCAATCAGAAGGTGTTGCT
The DNA here is from genome assembly GCF_964276395.1 of Gasterosteus aculeatus. Lineage (NCBI taxonomy): Eukaryota > Metazoa > Chordata > Actinopteri > Perciformes > Gasterosteidae > Gasterosteus > Gasterosteus aculeatus. The sequence goes on along the minus strand of NC_135696.1, from coordinate 19,976,574 downwards.
GTGGTAACACTCACCGGGGGCACCGTCACCTGGCCCGTGACCTCCGGTGGCTGCAGGTTGTGCGAGTCCTCGCTCTGCTCCGCCTCCTCACAGGTGGGGTAAGGTGGGGGCGGGTAGGGCGGGAACTCGTCGGCGAAGTAGTCCAGGCGGGCCGAGGCGGGCGGACAAACCTCCTCCTCTTCCTTGTCCTCCAGAGGGGGGGCCAGGGAGCGGCATGGGGCGGGGTCAGGGATGGGCGCGCGGGGGGGCAGAGGGGGCGGGGTCTTGGCTATCGGCTGGCGGAACATCGCATCCGCACCGCCGCTCCCGTCCTCGTGAGGCTGGACGTGCGTCGTCCTCGCCGGGCTGGGCGTCTCCGCGGGGACGGTTTCCATGGGGATGGTTTCCATGGCAGCCAGCGTGGTTTTCTGGTAGAGCAGCTTCTGGATGTTGGGACCCGCCGGGCCCTCGGGCTCCGTGATGGAGCTGCGTTTCTTCAGGGGCCGCGGCGCGTGGTGCAGCCGGCGGCGAAGGGCCTCCAGGTCGGCGTCGCTGGGGTTCCTGTGGGGGTTGGACAGGAAGGGGAGGAGCTTGGTGGGGCTCAAGGGGCGCGGGTTGCCTCGCTCCGCCGCCTCCGCCCCGACGCTTTCGCCGTTGCCCCGGCAACCGGTGTCAGCCTCGCTGCCGTCGGTAGCGCAAGACCCGGAGCTGGTGGCGTCCGTGGCGCCGGCCTGCTGGCCCCCGCTAGCTGGGAGCACTGGTTTCCCGTATACTGGGAGGAGACACAATAAGTCTGTTAATGCATTACGCAATAATCACAAATCCCACTGAGACTTTGATTCCTTTTCTGCTTCTCCAATATGAAGATGCTGCTTTCTGAATCCTGCATGAAGGTCAATTACACAACTGTTTTTTAGTAAAAGGAAATTTATCTTAAGCAAAGTTAAAAATAAACAGCTGTTGGTGCTTTTTATAACTTAACTTAGAACGCATATGTATAATTAAACAATAAACGTGTACAAGTAATTCATTATGATGGACATGCATTAATAAATAATTTAAATTAGAATAAATAATTTAAAATTAATATAAGAAACTGTTAAGAAAGCATATACAAGTTTCATTTTCTAGTTTACTTAACCTGTTAAATATAGTTAATATAGTGCAAACAGGAGCAGGTTGAGTGTCTAAAATCAGTTTATCTAACACAGCAGTTATTACTTTGCTCCTGTTCCATTTACCTCGAAAAACACTCAAACTGTCCCTTCGGGTGAAAAAGAAAAAGAAGAAAGCGCGTCCTGAACTACATACAGTGCATATATATATACTGTATATATATATATTCAGTGTGCATCACCTCTGGGCTGGCTGCGGGGCAGCGTTCCCTGGCCCACGTAGCCCTTCCCCTGCTGCGTGTACATGGAGTAGATGGACGAAGCCGCCACCCTCTGAGGCTTCTGCAGCACGGGGGGGGGGGCCTCCGAGAGCTCGGGGGTGTACGGGCGCACGGCGGCGGCCGGCGGACTCTCCTGCTTGCTGGGCAGAGGGAGGGTGTGGCAGTAGCTGGGCAGGACCCCCGGGGCCTTGAGGAGGCCCCCGACCGGCCGCACCTTACCGGGGAAGGTCCCGGTGCTGTAGGGCGGCTTGGAGAAGGTCGGCGGGCAAGTGGAGGAGAACGGTTTGGGCTTACTGGGGACCGGAGGGGGCGCCGCCATCTTGGGAAGACCTTTACCGGAAGCCTGAAGGCGAACGAGTTAATGGAGAAATGAATAACATTAGAATCAAGTATTCAGGGAACAGGAAGCATTCATCTGACCTACAGATCATCATTAAAAGCTTTTACTTTGAAAGGACAGGATACTGCTGCTGGCTCACTGGATTCCAACAAAATGCTCCTCCTTGTTTTAATTTCTCCCGGTAAACAAACGTGTAACAGCAGGAAATAGAAGCGAGAGTCCCTTTGATACCTGATTGTCTCTGGGCAGGTTCTCAGTGATGTGATTGGTCCGTGAAGGGACAGGGGGCGGGATGTCGGACCCAGACAGGGCCTTCTTATCTGTGAGGGTCTTGCCGTCTACAAAAGACAAGGGGGGGGCGATAATCAAAACCGGAACTAACGGAACAGATATGCTACGTGAAGCTTCATATGTGGACCTTCGTGTCTACCTGAGCGGTGGCTGCCGAGGCCGGCCATGCGAGGCAGGGTGGAGGCGTGGCTGTAACCGCCGCCGGACTCCGGAGACGAGCCGCTCCAATCAGAGAGTTTGCTTATTTTTGATGAGGAAAAACCTTTAAGGAGAGGAGAGAAACACCCTGTAGGTACACGTTGGTCCAAATGACCTCTTACGGTCTCTCTGACTGTCGAGGGGCCCCCGGGCGCGGTACCTGAGGCGGGTTTCACCGGTCTGGGAGGCGGCTTCGCCGACGAGTCGGGCATCGGCAGCGTGGCGGTGCCGTCCGGGTACGCCGGCTTCACCAGAACCTCGTGGCGCGCCGGCACCGGAGGCCCCTGGGAGCTCGTGGTGGAGGACGACTGGATGTAGGGCCCCACCGCCGCCACTCGGGAGCCTGCGCCGTGCTGGGGGGCCACTCCGTCTGGGGCCACCTGGGAGGCATTTGACAGCTGAGTGAAATGTCTGCAGACATGTGCCGGTACTCGTCCCCGGCGTGTGCACTGACCGGCAGGTTCTCTTTCTGCTGCAGCGCCGCCTTCTTCTTCCAGAGCCGCTGGCGGAGCTCGGCGAGCCGTCGGTCCATGGAGGCCACCTCCAGGTTCCTCTTGCTCAGGCCGTCTCTCTGCTGCTGCAGCCGGCTGCTCTGATCCTGGTTCAGCTTGTTTCTCAACTGCCGCGACGGAGACGCAGCGCGGTCAAACAACAGGTTTGCTACTGCCGCACGTTAGCTCGTTAGCGTAGCCTCCAAAGAGGTTCTCACCTGCAGCTCCTTGTAGAGGCGCTCAAGCTCGGCCGCGGAGGAGGTGTTGTGGTGAAGATGGATAGGAGGAGGAGGAGTAGGAGCCTCCAGTCTGTTGCTCCTCAGCTCCTCCAGCTGGTCGCTCAGCTCCTCCACCCTCGACACGGCGACCAGCAGCTCCCGCTGCTTCTGCTGGAACAGACCGGTCATCTGCTCGATCTCCTCCACTGAAAGCAGATATTTACATTCACATCTGTGACGCTCTGCAGAGCGGAAAGGTTTTGCGCACAAGCGGTTCGCTGCCACCCCCCCCCGGAGCGCCGCCGTCCCACCGACCTAGCTTGCTGTTGCTGAGGCGCTTCTGCTCCACCTGGCCCCGGAGGGCCCGCACCCGTCTCAGCTTGGCCTCCTGGTTGTTTGCGTTCTCTCTGAGCTGCTGCAGCCGCTCCTCCTCCGACGGCTCCTGCTGCTGCTGCTGCCGCTGCCGCTGATCCTGCAGCTTCAGGTAGCGCAGACGCTGCTCCTGCAAAACGAAAGCACGCATTCAGTTCCTCGACTTACTGGAGAACTTGACTTACCCCTCCACAGACGACAGTCAGAGTCAGGAAGGTGTGGAGACTTTGCACATTTGAGAAATGATAGATTTCATTCACATACTGTATTTTGGTGGCACTGTGTGTTTGTTTAGTCCCGGGTGTATTGCATTAAAAAACCTTTCACAACGTTCCCTTTGTTGCAGTGACACAAACTGCATAGTTGTCTTAAACAAACGGAAGACAATCCCGCATTAGAAAAGACTCAAGAGGCGGGAAAATATAAATAGATTTAATTATTTTGATAATAATGGCAGGAAGTGATGGATAAGGGTTTGCATGTATTTTGGTCATTCCAACCGACGGTCGCATAACATTTTATTTTTGCCTACAAAAGGTTCAGATGATGGATTTAATGGTGGTCATGTGAACAGTTCTAACAGAACTCAGTATCAGCTTCATGTGAAGGCTCATTTTGGGGCAGTGATGTCATCAGTGACGTCAGCAGCGATCGGCCGTTGTTACCTTGGAGGCCAGCAGCTGCTGCTGCGCATTGATCTGCTGCTGCTGTCGGGTCGCCAGGTCCTGCAGGTCGCTCAGCGTCACGTCCAGACGAGGATCGGAGACCTGCAACACACACACACACACACACACACACACACACAGTCAGAGTTCACCTTCAAGAGGGTGAGATCCAACTTTCAGAGAAGCCTTCACAGCAAAACGCACAAGTTATGGATTCAGCCTCTCTTTGAATGGAGCTAGGCTAACAGTTTCCCCCTGCTTCCAGTCTTTGTGCTAAGCTAGGCTAAACACGCCCCTGAGAGGGACGCAGGGAATGGAGTCTCACCCCGTTCTCCAGACATCTCTCCACAGAAGCTTTCGCCTGGTTCCTCCTTATCATCTGATCTGCAGCTCTGGATCCACCTGCACATGAAAACAGGGTTCAGCCTTCTCATTAGTACCAGTGCTTCTGGTTTATGAACAGATACAAGCAGAACAGATGACATCCCCATCAGCGTGTGTTAACTTCCGCTATCAGAACTAGGCTGATGTCACGTTGAAAAGTTTGTTTTTTTCACATCCAGCGTCGCTCTTCTGGAGAGAAGAAATCTGGCCGCTGTGACTAAATACAAACATCCGTCTCCTTTTTCTGCAGCGGTTTCACCGCGTTCTGGAGTCAACATCCAGGTCAACACCGACCCGACGGAGGAAACTGTCCGACTGGTTGATCCGCACAGGAAAAGAGCCATGGGGGGGGGATCCCTTTTGTTGTTGTTTGTGGTCACAATGCTGCAGCGGGTCCTAAGCGCGTTACCCGTTTGTCCTTTACTGCTTCTGTTACCGTACCGACGCTGCTGCACCAAAACGCACAGCTGGAGGCAGATGTTTGCTTACACTCGGTTACAACGAGTGTGTGTCTGTCACATTTCTCCACGGTGACTCGACTCCTCGCCAGGGTCCAGATCAGCAGACTGGCGTTCTTTACTCTTATTCAAGTCATCTTTAAAAACAACCCCCCCACCCCCGACCAATCACAGGGAGGCAAACACGCGGCCTCCCGCTGTGCGCTGGTGAGGCAGGTGTGTGTGTGTGTGTGTGTGTGTGCGTGTGTGTGCTTCTCTCACCCAACTCTCTTGCCGGAGCTCTCTGGTGACGCAGGAGGTAGCGAACCTCCCCCCCCTGCTGCCCCCAGCGCTGCAACACCTCCACCATCCGCTCCCCTTCGCCCACGACGTGTTCTGAGGGGTTTAAAGTCACGACAGGCTCATTCCAGGAAGGTCGGCTGAGAGAGGAAATCAGTCGTGCGGGGGGAGGGGGGGAGGGAGGGGGCTCACCCGCGCCTCTCCACGCCTCGGCCAGGTAGCAGTCGGCCTCGCCGGGCTCCTTGCAGAGCTCCACCACGTCTCTGCACAGCGTCTCCGGCGTGATGGGGACCTCGCTGAAGTGCTGCTCGTTGTTGCTGAGGTACACGGTGAGGAACATCTACGGACAGACGCAGCGCGGCCGTTAGGGTCCTGCTGTTGCTCGTAATAACCTCTGCGGAGGTTTTATGATGAAAATGTAAATGTTTGGCCTGTAAAGGAGGTGATGAGGTCACTTCCTGTCTGCAAAGACTATAAGAGTCGCTCAGTTGAAGAAGGTTTCTCTGCAACTGAACAGAGCATCTCAACAGTGAAATAAATAAAACAAAATGTAGGAAACAAAAGAAAGGAATTGGTGATGGCGACGTACAGTCATAATTGAGCCTTTAAAACATTGTCCTTTAACAGATTGTGTTGATGAATGAACCAGTGCGACATGTGACGCGCTCAAACCGCCGCCTTCACCTTTACAGCAGCTTCCTGTGCTGTTCGGGACAATAATAGACATTCCTTCATTTATATAGAAGTAACTGTCGCGATGCACCGGGCCATCTGTTACTGCAGCAGGGTACCTGCCGCCGGGCCCCGAGCCAGAACAGCCTCCCGCAGCCCGCCAACGGGCGCCGCCGCCAACGGGCGCCGCGGCAGCGCTTCAAGCTTCTGCTCACGCTGCGCGGGTGGTGCAAAGACTCGCCTCGCTCAGAGGAGGAGGTTCAACCGGCCAGGCGGAGCGGGCTTTGTTTGTTTGTTTGTGGAGCATATTTCATACAGACCATGTAGCTGTTCATTTTAAAAATCTAATAAAAACTGAAAACCTTCCTTCCATCAGTCGGAGGAAAGGAACCGTTTGGGATTTAAATTTGAACACCTGAATACGTGAAGTAAAAACCGTTAAATTAAATCTCCTGTCAATCACAGCTTGTCACCTATAACACGGGGACGTTCAGCGCGTATGAACAGCGTTTATTGGCAGGAACAGAGCAGCCCTGAAGCGATTTGGGATTCGTCCTCTGGGGACCACGGCGGCCTGGAGGAGATTTCGTGGCGTTCCATCCGGCATGTGGCGGCGGGTGCACGGGGGCTGTTCTGCGGCGGTTGTATTTTTGTGTTGTCACTTGGAGGTAAGAGACAGAGGAGTGTGAATCTGGAGCACACAAGCAACGAAGAGCTTAAACGACGGGCTGCTAAAACGCTGAATTGGTGTTTGTTTAAGATCCTTGGTCACCGCGGGAGAGGAACCTTTTTAGGGGGATATCTGGCCTCCAACTAAAAGGCTCCGCGTGTGACGAGGGGCCACATCCCAACAAGAGCATCGTCCAACTCAACCCACCGGTCTGCAGAGGTGGCTCGTTGGTTTGGTGCAATAACAGGAAACCCAGAAACCCCTTTAAGTCCAACCCCCCCCCAGCGGAGAACAGTGAAGCCCACGGAGGAAGCAGTGGTCCAGTCGCCCTACATGCAGCCCTGCTGGAAATGTGGAGCGCCGCTCTCCTCATTCGGGAGGAAGTGGGTCACGGAGACCCCGGTCCACCAGCGGGGCGGGGGGGGGGGGGGGGGGGGGCAGGGTTCCCTCAGGACGACAACACGCAGGGGGGGGGTGATGTAAAGCTACAAACCTGAGTATAGCATGTCATGCTGTACGAAGCAGAATTTTGTTTTAAAGACTTTAGAAAATTGATCTTATAGGATGAGAAAAGTACTACAAATAGTACTTAAAGTTTGATACGTAAAGTACTAACTGTGCAGTAAAGTATCACTGCTGCATGAATGTGTGTGTTTTGTATTGCTGTCGATGTTTTTCGGTCCTGTTTTCCAGCTGATCCAGGAGGACTTTTAAAGATTTTATTTAGCCTTAAAAGTTGGGAGGATTCTCACAAAATAATAATGGGACATTTCCTCCTTCATTGTACCACAAACACCAACACATCTGGAGATACGAGGTTTTAAGGAGAGGAGAGACAGCAATCGGAAAAGTAACCAATGTCATGGATTAAAAATGTTCAGTGTTTACGCCGAATGTCGCCTGTCTGTCTGTCTGTCTGTCTGTCTGTCTGTCTGTCTGTCTGTCTGTCTGTCTGTCTGTCTGTCTGTCTGTCTGTCTGTCTGTCTGTCTGTCTGTCTGTCTGTCTGTCTGTCTGTCTGTCTGTCTGTCTGTCTGTCTGTCTGTCTGAGGCCTCATTAAAGTCCTCAGGATGCGGCTCTTAATCCAGCCAGGAATTAGCGCAGCATCAAGCAGCTTAATACCACCAGCCGACCCACAACAACCCTCCGCTGCGAGGGGGGGGGGGGGAGTTAACGAAGCGTCTTCATGTCTGAAACACGTCGAACAACGAGGACGGACCGCCGCGTGTCAACGCCAGCCCCTCGTTAGGGGGACATTTTGCATTTCATGCAGACATAATTCCATTGTTTATTTACAGCAGCAAAGGCCTCTGTTGAGAAAATAACGTGACTGATCTGTAGCGACGACGAAGCATAACTGTCACTTCACTGACCAGCGTGAAACAACAACAACTGAATTTACTCGTCAGAGGATTATCTTATTTTAACAAAATAATTAAGTTTAGCTGTTTTGAAGACACACATTTTCAAAATGTATCTACAACCTAATCATTTATAAATAGAAGGCACCATTTTTTTTAATTTAAATAAACAGGTTGCAAACAAAGTTGCGTTACAACTGAATTCGGCCAAATCTATAAACACGCTGCTTCCGCTCGAGGAAAAGGCGACGGCAGCTGGAGACTCACTCCCCAAATGTTTTGTGGGCGGCGTGGACGGCTGGAGCCATATGGCCGACAGCGTCACGTGACGCGCCGCTATTGGATTAATGACAAACGCACACACACACACACACACACACACATACACACACACACAGGGCCCGCCTGCTGTTCAGGTCTAGCAGTCAACAACATCCACACAGGACGCCGCCGCCGCCGAGCTCTCTGATTGGCTGCCGCGCATTCAAACGGCCCACTGGCACCGCTGGCCCGTATTTCAGGGTCACTAATTAGCCGCTGATGAATTGTTTGGCTTGTCGCGGCGGGCGAAGGAGCGCGATCTCTGTGAGGTTCCCCCAACGGCTCACTGAATAAATCAATTAACCGAATCGACCCGACTCACAGTGACGGGCGAAACGTTGTTGTGACACGACGAGATTAAAGCTGCAGTCGAACCTCGTCAGCAGAATGGGATGAACAGCCCCCCCCCGCCCCCCCCCCCCGTTCATCCAGTAATTAATCCAATTTGATGACACTCTGGCAGCAACAACACCAATCAATGGACATTCGGTGTAGACTTTTGATGGCTCTGAACCAGAGAAACGGACCTGGTGCCAGAAGTGATGCTCCCATCAGTCACATGGTACACTTTGATAACATGCGTATGCTTTGAATGTCACAAATACTTTACTTTATTTAGCTTTTTAATTAACAACCACCACGTCATCACATGTGGTAGATTATTATTATTATTATTATTAGATTATTATCAGCGTGCAGAGAAGATCACTTTTCAAAAGCTCACCCAAATGAACACGGACGAATGGAGCAGTAGAGCGACTTAAAGGGATTTAAGGTGCTTTATCGTTGCTTTGGCTTTGTTACGTTTGGTCAGAGAGGCTTAAATAAATTACCGCAACTTCGTCTTCATCTTCATCATCATCATCATCACCCTCGTCGCAGAAGAGAGCCTCCCTGGGGGGGGGTGGAGCCGCTGAGACCCTCACGCGATGAGGAACTTCACCGGTTCCCCGTTAAAGTTCCTCATCGCGTGACGGTTACTGACACTCGTCCCCCCTGTGACCTTGAACACAATGTGTGCGTGTGTGTGTGTGTGTGTGTGTTTCTGGTCACCGCGGCAACAGTTACCAAGCAGCGCGGGGAGCCGTGCTCGGCCCGGCCCCCCGCGTGACGAGGTGACGCTCGCTGCGGCGCTTCAGAGGAAGAGCGGAGGAAACAGCGAGGGGGGAAGTTTCTGCTGCACCATCTGCACCGTCACCTTTAGACGGGCTGCAGGTCAGAGCTCAGAGTCGCACAGCGCTGCCTGCGTAACAATGAAGAGGAAGTTCGCCGCTCGTTTCCCCAGTCGGAGCTTCCCCCTCCGGCTCATCGCGTTCCCCGTTCATCCCTGAAACACGGCGAGGAGGAAGATGGCCTCTGAAAACCACTTCCTGTCACACGGAGGCCTCGTTGGATCCAACGAACGCTGCTGCACCTGCATGAACTCCTCCGGCCCGCGATCCTCGCGGGGATTTGAGAGGGTCAGAGGTCAAGGTGACATGTGACCAGGGCGTACCGCGTCACATGTCACTGGCCATCCGTAACACCACAACACCACCCTAACACCATCATAACACCACTAATACCATAACACCACCAATACCATAACACCATCATAACACCACCAATACCACAACCCCACCCATAACACCATCATAACACAACCAATACCATAACACCATCAATACCACAATCCCATTCATAACACCACCAATACCATAACACCACCCATAACACCATCATAACAACCCCAATACCACAACCCCACCCATAACATCATCATAACACCACCTATACCATAACACCACCAATACCACAACCCCATTCATAACACCACCAATACCATAACCCCACCCATAACACCATCATAACACCACCAATACCATAACACCATCATAACACCACCCATACCATAACACCATCATAACACCACCAATACCACAACCCCACCCATTACACCATCATAACACCACCAATACCATAACACCATCATAACACCACCAATACCACAACCCCATTCATAACACCACCATTACCATAACACCACCCATAACACCATCATAACAACCCCAATACCACAACCCCACCCATAACATCATCATAACACCACCTATACCATAACACCACCAATACCACAACCCCATTCATAACACCACCAATACCATAACCCCACCCATAACACCATCATAACACCACCAATACCATAACACCATCATAACACCACCAATACCATAACACCATCATAACACCACCAATACCACAACCCCACCCATTACACCATCATAACACCACCAATACCATAACACCATCATAACACCACCAATACCACAACCCCACCCATTACACCATCTTAACACCACCAATACCATAACACCATCATAACACCACCAATACCACAACCCCACCCATAACCCATCATAACACCACCAATACCACAATCCAATAATAACCCCATCATAACACTACACCACCCATACCAACACAACCCCATCATAACACCCCCAATAACACAACCCCACCAATAACCCCATCATAACACTACCCACAATCCCAACCCTAACCCTGCCAAAACACAAAAACAACACCCATACCACCACAATCTCATCCATAACACCACCAATACCACAACCCATAACACCACAACCCCACCAATAATCCCCTCATAAACACAAAACCCCCACTCATAACACCACCAATACCACAACCCTGTCCATAACCCCATCATAACCCTTATCCATAACTACACCAATACAACACATAACACCACAACCCCAAAATAAACCTAGCACAACACAAAAAACCCACCCATACCACCACAACCCTGGCTATAACATCATCAATACTCAACACAACCCCTGCCCCACACTCCCCCGCCAAAAAACCCCATCACCACCCATGACAGTCAACCACAGACATTCACGGCTCCACCTAAAAAGAGAAGTCCCTGTGAAAGTGGTAACAACAGATTGTTCTCCGTCTGTGAGGTGGAGCATTTGGAGGCGTCCTCCACACAGCAGATGTGGATGAATCCACTGCTGAAAATTGTCGCACAGCTTTCTGTTTTTAACGATGTTTGTCTTCAGAATGAACAATGGGCTTTGAGCTGAGAAGCCACAGACAGGAAGTAAAAACAGCACCAAGAGGCGGGACCTATTCGTTGTGTGTTGCCTTTACCGTCCGTACCAGCGGCATGAAGGAATGAAACACTTCCTGACGGAGGCCTGAGGTTTGTACACCTGAGCGGCTCACAGGTGAGCAGCCGCCCGACGGTCTGTTACAAGACTTCTGCTCCTTCCTTTCACGCTTGATTCCTCAACAGGGAACAAATCCAAATGCCAGAATGTCAAAGTAACAAAACGGAAGATTCAGCAGCACTGCAGCGTGGATGAGAAGGTCAACCCCCCCCCCTTTAAACCTGGGGAATACCTCTGTACAGAATGGAGACAATGGCGCAATGCCGGTGCTTTCTATTGTTGGAATCTAATCTTGTTGTTCGATACTACCTTATTATTAAATACAACAAAATCAGTGTTTTTCAATGCCTTTGGGTAATTAAAAGCAGGTAATTTTGGTCATGTGTTGACTGTGATGGTTCCTCCTGTGTATCATTTATTTGATTCTCTCTCATTATATCGTTCACCTTAACGGGTTTGTTTGTTTTGTCAATTGTATTGTAAATTGTAAAACATTGTAAATTTAAAAAAGCTTCTTGGGACTGTGAGAAGAGAGAACACTCCCTTGTATTATCTTTCTTGTGTTGCATGAGTAGAAATGAAACGATCATTCTGTGACCTTCAGTCCTTTCTGGGCAAAATGAAAACAATTGAAATGCAACTCATGTGTGGTAGTTGTGCTCCAAAGGGAAGCGACACACCCTCAACTCTTCGAGGACCCGATGGAGACACAATTATGTGGATTCTCCTTAAAGATCCGCTCTACGTGTCAGAGATCAAACCTTTTATATAAACGTTGTGAGTGCAGTCTGGACGGCTCTTTCTAACATTTCACCTAAACAGTCATTTTGAAGGCTTGTAAAAATAAGGATATAATAATTAAAGTGTGTTTCGGCTCCTTGACGAGGATGAAAGTTTGTACGGAGATGTTAAGCGATGAGAGAGCACGCGGATGCAGCGGTTCACTCACCGGCATCATGTTGGCACGCGGACTGCAGCCGAAACCATTAACGCCTCCTCCTCCTCCTCCCACTCCTCCTCCTCCCCCTCCTCCCCCTCTGCGGTCCGTGCGTCTCCTCCGTCCGCCTCATTCACATCACGTTCCTCCGCGAGAGCCTCTACGTGCACCGGCTCCTCATCGACCTGTTGCACCCAGCGGGCCTCTAATCCGAAGGAATACAAATAAGGCGATGCGGTTTGGCAGATTTTGTGCACGAGGCGGCGGAGGAAAAAAATTAAAGCACGCACGCACGCACGCGGACACGCACACGCGCGGCGTGGAGTCGTCTCGGTGACGGAGGCGGGGGACAAAGCGCGGCGGGCGGAGCTGCTGTCTGCTCAGCATCCACGACCCGTCTGCCGTGTTCGGACCGAAGCCGTTCAATCAACGCACACCGGCCGCCACCCGCGGAGCGGGACCACACTTCCGGGACGCGTCTTCACAATAAAAGACCACCTTCTTGCAGATTACAGTATCCTGGAATGTGTCGGTATTAGCATAAAACTACACAAAATAAAACTACTCATTGTACAGGAGGGTCCCAGTTATTATTAATGTATTATGATATTTCAATTATAAGAGTGGTCAATGATTCAGTTGGTAGGTAGAAGTAAATGGCTAGTTTAGACTATTTGTGTATAACAATACACAACTTTTTAAAATGTTATAAATGTATGGGATTAAAAAATAACAAATTTGCCTCCAAACTGGGGTGGACTGGAAGTTAAATAGTTCAATTATGTGCAACATTAAGTCGGCAATAGATGACTCTCAAGCATTTTAAATTCAAGGATGCATCGAAACAAATATCTTATACAAAAACTAAAAGAATCGAGGAAGGCCTTCAGATTCCCAACTTGTCTGAAAATATGTTGGTGTCTCCAAGTTCTGCAGTTTTGTTCTATTTATTTACCATTATTGTAAGAAATATTACTCGAGACCTTTTTCAACTATTCACAGCTTTTACTTTGAAAGGCTTCTAACCGTTATTCCGGTTCTGATGTGTTAAATTGACGGATCTCGTCACCGCGATCGCCTGGCAACGGGAATAAACTCCTCCTCGCTTCTCCAGCGTTGTGTAAAACATTGCGCACGTTCAAAATAATAATTATTATTTTTACTCAAATCCTAAAACACATCCGGTCATCCTGATCCTCGTTGCTATTTATGAACTCCGATGAATAGTGGAGGACAGGAACAAAGAAGTGCTCCACCTGTCCCCCGTAACCAGCAATTGTTTCAGCTGGCGGTTCTGCTGCCAACAGCGACATCTGCTGGCTTCGTTCATGGTGCTCAGTAAAGACACACCAGTAACTCCATAATATGTCAGCACGTTAGTTTTTAAAATTCATTTTGTGGATGAGAAGAAACATCCGCCTTTCACCACGTCAAATTTAGTTGAATATATGGTCATACATTTAACAGACGATATAAAAACAAATGAACAGCCACAGTAATAAATACAATAAAAAACAAACAATGTGGGGGAAAATATTTGAGTAAGAATACAAACAAACAAACAAACAAACACAGTATAGCGGTAATGGATATACCTTTATTGTAGATGTTGTTAAATTGTTAATCGCTGTGTCTGACCAGCAGAGGGGAGGACTGCACAGGAAGTTAGTAGTTTTCCCTTCAAACTAAGTGCAATAAAATGTCTGGGGTAGAAATAGTACCCAACTAGAAGCAGCACAATAATAAACCAGCGAAAGTATCGTCGTAAAAGCAATTCTTGGATGAAAGGGCAACACGTTTGCTCGTTAAAAGCGTCGAACATTATAGTAAAACATTTATTTTGAAACCGGAAATGCTTCTTCCACCTTCCTGGAGTGGAACTCGTAACACACGTGGATAACAGAGCTCAGCAAAACAGGACTTTACGTTGAATAACTTTATAAACAGGTAAATAATCCTTATTTCTTTATCCCAAACGGCGCAGAGACGTGAAGCCGCTTGTTTCGCTCATGACTGACACGGACTGACACTGTCACGGTTCTTTTGTAGCGAAGAAATGTCAATAAAACTGTTAATAACGTTAACGTTTGTTGTTCGGGTCTTCTCCGGTTCAGTAGCATCGTTACTCTCTATGAATCAGATACAAACCACAGTCCGTTAAAAAGGAACCGAGTTGAGGCCGCTTGATGCGAGTGAACAACGCGAGTGAAACCGAGCTAACGCAATAACGCGATGTTGTGATTAGCTTCTATCAAACTGCGCTTTATTACATCCACGGGTCGGTTCAGTTCAACGTCACGTAAACAGCAGATGTATTAAATGTTACAGGTTATGTGCTTACACTGAGCTAAACCGGGATTGTAATCTGGTAACCGAGCATTAAGTTAGCACTGCTAGCTAGCCGGCGAGGAGCCGCAACGGTTTGTAATTATTTGTAAAAAGAAAACAACAACATGGCGCCTAATCTTCCTTTTTGTAGAATTTGCTGAGAATAATATTTATAAATATGACCAATTGGAATGTGCAATGTCACTTGGTCAAAGAAATTGGGACATAAATTCCCAAATAATATAAGTACATCAATAATGAAAAACTATTTAAATCCAGTTTCTAATTGTATATTTAACATTAGTTTAAAGAGGCAAGGATGACGCTTCCTCTCGAACCCATTTAGTGTTTTGCTATTAAGTGCCTTTTCTAAATTAATATCACTGCCGCATTAATGCTTTATTTCAACTTTTTGAGTAGATCAATTTATTTCCTTCAATTAATCAGATTTTATAAAAATTCTCTGTAGCGACTCGGCCCTCACAAAACAAAGGACAATTCTATTCTTCAATTGATCAAACATTAAAAAAACTGATATCTACCTTTGCGATGTAGTAGATTAGAAGTATTTCCCTTTAGAAATACTTTGTTCTAACACTTTAAATCTTCCCATGAAGCCGCAATGAAAGGGAAAGAGAAGCAGCTACGAGAGATGACGGTGTCAAAGAAGAAGAACATGGCGGCAAGCAGCAGCAGCAGCGATGATGAAGAAGACTCCGACGCAGAGAGGAACTACGCTCTGCTCACTGGAAAAGGAGCAGAGTGGGCGGAGCCAGGAGTCAGCGATGAGGATGAAGGGGCGCCTGATGGCGGTGCAGAGGAGGAAGGAGGCGAGGAGGGATCAGATGGCGGCGAGGAACCGTCTAATAGGGACGAAGAAGAAGAAGAAGAAGAAGAAGAAGAGGACGACGACGACGACAGCGACAGCAACGCCTCAGAGGACGACGTGGATGGCGATCCGGAGGACGCCGGCGGTAGCGGTGAGATCCAGACGGAGCACAACATTAAGAAAGGTGAGTTTAATTAAATGTTGTTAATCCTGTTTTAATCTGTCAGGTCGATAGAAACATCTTCTCCTTCTCACCATCTGGACCAACTGCAGAAATAGTTTGAAAACAGAGTAACCGGTGGAAATGATTGCGTGAATGTAGGAGGTTTCCGTGTCCCCGGTGGTGTCGTGTGCTGGATTTCTCTGGCCTGGTGAAACGTGACGCTCTCCGCTCTCTGTACCCGCCCAGAGCTCTCCAACATGTCCTTCGAGGACATCATGAAGCTGCAGAGCCAAGTGGGGACCAAAGCTTACAACAAGCTGGCGTACGGCGGCGGGAAGAGCGGCGGCAAGAGCCGAGGCGCCACCAAAAAGAAGCGCCTGAACAAGAACAGGTGAGCAGGCTCGGCCCTCTGGCGTCCGGCCCGCGACGCGTCTCCAGCGCTCACCCCGTGTTTGTATCTGCAGGCCAATGGAGATTTCATCCAAGAGACGGGCTCCCTTCCTCCGTCAGGTCGTCTCCGTCAAGAAGCCGGTGAGCTCTTGGTTGAGGGGGGGGTAAATAACATACGGCTGTTTAGTTTGTTGGAAAAAAAAAATGGTTGCCTTAAATTACTTCTATTTTGATCTGGCGCTACTCAAACTCCGCACTGACGATAATCCTCTTCTGTGTTCCTGTTCGTTCTCAAGATGCAGCGAGATCCCCGATTTGACGACCTGTCGGGGGAATACAAACCGGAGATTTTTGAGAAGACGTTTAAATTCATCAACGACATCAAGCTCAAAGAGAGAGAGGTGAGGGGCCTTCTGGTCTTTTAGCTTGGGATGTTCAACGCGGTCCGTGTCTTCTGAAGGAGGAACGCGCTCGTGTTGTTTCTCCTGCAGATCATCGAGAAGAAGCTGAGGAAGTCGAAGAACAGCGAGAACAAGGATAAACTTCAGTACCTCCTGAAGAGGATGGTGAGTGACCGAACCTGCCCCCATCATCTACTAGACACTTTGCACGAGTCCGGGTCGACGCTGAATGGTTGTGTCTCCCCCCCCCCCGCAGGACAACCAGGAGCGAGCGAGGCAGCGCCAAGAGCAGCAGAGAGAGAGAGAGCTGCAGTTCAAGAGGGAGCAGAGAGAACGAGCCAATCAGGGCGAGCGGCCGTACTTCCTCAAGAACTGTAAGGACGGGTTCACGCTGCTCTTCAGCAGCAGGAGCTGCGTTACGCCGTCTCTGTGTTGGATCTTAAGTCCAGTTGGAATGAATTAGGGAACTAGGCAGGTTGTACATGATGCAATCAAAGTTTTGAGTAATTCTATAGATGGAAAAACATATTCAATACATTCGGGTTCCAAAGTTTTAAGACTGAAAACATCTCCCATAATTCACTTTCTTTAATTAAAGAACTTAATCAGTAATGAGATTATTCACAAATTGCACTCCTACAAACAATGTTATAATTAATACGAGATGGGGTTAAAATCTGTAACGTCCGATGCTTTAAAAAACAGGATGTATTTTAATATCCTGTCAATCATTATTTGATATTTGCTTATAAAGTACAGATACAGTTGATGTATGAAAAAGTCGAACAATGGAGGCAGAAGAGATAAAATGGTTAAAGATTCAAGAATATCAAAATAAAACTGTAAAGAGTTTGCAGTAGATTTAGAGCTGCTGAAAAGGGGTTATTAAAATAGCCACGGTGTGGAGGTATTTAAATGTTTAAGCATACTTGAATTTCTTTAAACAATTGTCCGATTTGGAGGTTTGAGCTCTTCTGTGTCGTTCCTTTCCAGCTGACAAGAAGAAGCTGCAGCTGGCCGAGAAATTCCAGGAGCTCAAGAAGAGCGGCAAGCTGGAGAACTTCCTGAGCAAGAAGAGGAAGAGGAATGCTGGAAAGGACCGCAGGAAGCTGCCCAGACAGCTGCTCAACAGCAGCGGCCAGGGAAGCTGGATGGAATGAGACCTAATGACCCGCCTCTGCCTGCTGGTGGCGCTGTGGTCTGTTCCACGGAGGACCGAGATCTCTGGTGTCAGAGTTAAATGACCTTTTTATTGTAAAATATTTCCGGACTTCCCATCGCCTCTCACGGGCCTTTGTAGGAGTGTTGTTTGCTCGGTTGCCATGGAGATGGCTGCGAATAAAATAAGCAAAGACCGAAGATGGATTTTCTGCCTGAAGAAATGGATCAAACGATCCGTCGCCTGGAAGCAGGGAAGTGCAGATAAACAACGGTCTGTTTGTCACGTTAAATCTGTTCAGTTGATTTTTTTTTTTACCCCAAGGGGTTTAAAGGCCTTTTCAGGCCAATTCATTTTAAAAAGACATGGATAATGAGTCACATTTGACCGAATTCTTAAACAATCAAACCATCTCAGCTGTGATGCAGATTAAAATGAAACACCAAGTTTCCCTTAGTGTCCGATAGAGGGACTTTATTAATAAAGTGTTTGAGAACAGAAGAGCTGTTTTATGAGTATGTTTGTGCGGAGAACACTCATAAAAGTACCACAGAGCAAAGTAGTTGTGTTAAGCCATATTTCTGCAGCTGTTTAACAGTTGTGAAGTGAGTCTTTGAGGGGGAGTGAAGGTCACCTCCCAGCAGGGGGCGCCACAGGACAGAGGACTTAAACGCACCTCAGGGTCTCCCATCGGTCCACAGGTACCAAACTGGCTGCTGGTGCACATTCCGATGGGTACAGACGTGTGGTTTCCCTTGCCCCAAAAGCTGCCTAGTTAGTCAGATAACACTTTTTTTTACTGCCCTTGGTGTATTTAGGTCGTAGAAAGTCATCCATAAAAATAGAAGGAAAGAGTTACTTTGTGTGAGGGGGTTTGATTTAAACAATTTAAAAGTCTTTCATTCAAAATCTTACTGAAGTATGAACAGATTGTTGGCTAAATGTACTTTTAAGTATGTGTCCGAAATATAAAGTTCAGGAGAGACGGACACGACCAAAACAACCCCAGTCCCTCACTTACTGAACTCAAGTCGCCGGCACTATTTGGAAATGTCAGGTTCGGTTGTGGTGGAGGGCCGTTACCGTGGTTACAGCTGTTGTGAGAGGAAACAAAGTGGCCATAAATGACACGGTTAGTAAAGGCTTTAACGCTGTATGAAGCACCGGGGACACAAGGGGGGGGGTAGAAAAACAACGTCAACAAAATCACGAGACGTCCTACGGAGGAAACGACTGTACGTCCACGTTGATTCGTCAACTGATCTGGAAACAGCCCACGCGGTCCGTAGCGTAGACGCACTGCTCGCATCTGGAAAAGTGCGCTTGGGTGTTTTTCTGAGGTTTAAAATTACAGTGATCAAACAGGTGAAGACGGAATCGTGAGACCTTCAGAAGCAGGTTAAACGCTTCGTGGCTCTGACACTTCAAACTGCGCTCACTGAAAGTAGATACACTTCAACTTTCTCCTGCACTAAAAACTCAATTCATTTTATTGCCCCCGCATGCAGGAGACACTTCAACTGCTTTCATGGCTGAATCCGCTCAGCGCTCCCACTTCAAGTGGAACGTCAGTCAGAGCCTCACATCCGGTTTACACACTTCAGCTGCTTTCAGCTACACGCTTCAAACCATTTCAGCTGCTTTCAATGCTCGCAGTTTGTTTTAAACAATCAAACGACTTGAGTTTACAGAGAAAAGAAACCAAGATAAGATCAATTAGAAAAGAGCGTAAACTGAGAAAAATACAAATATCTAACCTGATAACAGGTTTGGGGGGGGGGGTGGGCCTCTAAATGTACCCCCCTCCACGCTATATATCACGTGTACATTCATCAGTACAAAGCGATGAAGCCTCATCACGGGGGCTCATTTGACCTGCAGCAGGTTCCTTCAGCTCTGCGGCTTGTGAGTAGCAAGCAGAGTGTAAACTACTTCTCCCTCTTTGTCCCCCCCCCCGGACCCTCCCCCATCCTCCCCCGGGCTCTTTAAAAGTCAATTAGCGGTGTGCAAGGAGAACACGGAGCGCTGAACCCTTCTCCACGCCGGCTGATCCCCTTTTCTCTGCTCTCTGACAGGCGATTCCCCCCCCGTCTAACAAAGCAGCACAATAATACAGGGCCTTATATTCATGAGCTAATACACCCAACTCAACTCCCAAAATCCCCCCCAAACACACACAACCCGCCCATCCATCTCCCCCCAACTTCTCCTTTTGTGTCACAGTTGTAATAAATGGAATAGAAACCCTTTAGTGCTGCTGTGTGTTTATGTGTCTATATAACAGCTTACATAATTTGATTGATTTTCAAACTATATTTTTTAGTTACATTACATTAAATGTCATTTAGAC
Source organism: Gasterosteus aculeatus (assembly GCF_964276395.1). Classification (NCBI taxonomy): domain Eukaryota; kingdom Metazoa; phylum Chordata; class Actinopteri; order Perciformes; family Gasterosteidae; genus Gasterosteus; species Gasterosteus aculeatus. The sequence goes on along the minus strand of NC_135696.1, from coordinate 19,956,750 downwards.
GACGCTTTTATCCAAAGCGACTTACAATAAGTTCATTCAACCATAAGGGTACAAACTCAGAAGAACAAGAAACGAGAAAGTGCAATTTATGCAAGTGCAATAAGCCGGTTTACAATTTGCTACAGATGAGTGGTGTTATAAGTACAATGTAAGTGTTTAGTGGAGGTGGAGTCTGAAGAGGTGAAGGTTCTCTGTGGTCCTGGTGTCTTCAGAGAGCTCGTTCCACCATTTGGGAGCAGGACAGCAAAGCGTGGTGATCTAGTCGAGCGTTTTGCTCTCAGTGAGGAGGAACGAGGAGTTTATCACATGCAGAGCGGAGAAGTGAACCTTCTCAGAGACAAACATCTCTCAGGGGAAACAACACAACGTCGGGCAGAGTTTTGGCATGAACGTCGCCGTTGTTCCTGACTGAAAAGTTTGTGCCCCCCACCTCCTCCACCAGGTGAACCCCAACCCCCCACCTCCTTCTCTTCGGTTTGGAGCGTAACAAATGGCCTCGCCGGGGCCCAAACCTCCCAAATCACGGCCGCTCCAGTTGTCCTCCGTTGTAATGGCGGATAAAAAGCCCATCGCTTCTGAAGAAAAGGTGGTGGAAGCCGACGCCGCCCCCATTGAGCCCTCTGCCTGGAAACCATCTGCTGGCTCGCCCGTGTGAAAGGGATAATTGAGTGTTATGGACAGGAGAATAGATCCCTCTGCTTTGTATTCTTTAGAAGAGAGCCAGGGGTTTCACACCACATCTGCCCCTCGGGCTCCATTCGGCCCCACTCACTGTCCCGTCAATTAGCACACTCAATTAAGCCCTCATAATCCTTTTAGCGAACACACAAGGGGCGCCGTCCGAACGCCACGCCCGCCACGGAGAAGTGGCGACAAATGAGACTTTAGTGACGGTTTTCTTTGGGTCGGGGGGGAGGAGGGCGGAGGGGACGGGTGCCGCGAGCGATCGCTTCGAGGAGGGGTGAATGGAGCGGCGGGCGGCCGGGCACATGCGGGCTGGAGGAGGACTGAGGGCAATTGACAGTGGCTGTACTTTAATACATGTGCTGTTACACCACAGGCTGCAAGAGAAGCTAATGTTGGACTTTAATCCGTAACGTGAAACAAGCAGATGATCTGTAAAGGATGGAGGACAGAAACAGATCAGATTTTAACTACAGACCGTTTTTTTTTAAATCTCGGCTCACACGCGTCGCCTGACCGTCGTTGGTGGAGCCTCAGACGTCAAACGTCATTTGAAATAGTTTCCATCCTGCTGTTCAATCCCCACGAAAGTTCAATCCCCACGAAATCAACACAAAACAAACTGTCAACAGCAAATAAAAGAAACAAAATGCAAGTCGAGGCGTCCCAAAAGGGTCTCAAATTGTTCTCGGGGGACCCCTGGGGGGCGTATGGGAATTCTGGGGGGCCCCAAAATTACCACTATGGGTTCAATGCTACTCCCTGCAGATTTGATCTCTTTATTGCTGAATTTATTTTAGGAATATGTTTATTGAATGATGCAACGTGGGAGAACATAGTAGAATTTGAACGTAACGATGAAGCAGAAGAGAATTTAGGTTAAAAAAATGAGAAAGATGACTCATGATAATAAAGCCGTCTTGTCTGGAATGAGAATGTCTAAAATAAAACACACACTGAGCCATGAGAAAACCCCCTCAAACACGTCGCATTAAAGCACTTTGGTAGTTTTTATGGATCTCTTCAAGTAGCCACAATTGTTCACGACTCCATAAACAAAAGAGCGAAGCCGCCCAGACGGTTCATTAGAGCGCTGAAAACAGGCGGAGGATCTGTTAAAGACTTCACTGCCTGTTGGAATAGAAGGAGGAGACGGCCTGTTTTCAGAAGTCACAGTCAATTTATTCCGCCAATGAAAGTTTGTGTGTCTGTAGGTGGCGCCGCTGCCAGCGAGCAGCACCTGAACAGCTCATTCTCTGCTTCTTCTAGGCCACGATGTCATGAGACAAAGCGCACATGTCGCGGTAAAGTTGTGCCTCTCCCGGCACAACTTTCTTTGCTTGCTCACTTTCTTCCGTCACGAGTCGCCTGGTCTGCGTGAAGCAAAGTCTCTCTGCTCACAGCACTTGACATTCGTTGTTTGGACAGACGGTCAGACAGATGAGAGACCAAAGAGGCTCCAGTGGAAGAAGAGGAAGAAGAAGAAGAAGAGACCCAAACGCCGGCCGTTGGTACGGAGCGCCGTGAGGGAAGGTTCAGCCCGAGAGGTCGCAGCGGATGAACCAGTTTGTCTCTTTTGCCGTCTTATCGCCATCTACGCTTCCCTTTAGAGTCTCCTTCTCAGTAGAGCCCCCCCTCTGCAGCGCGGCCCGGGTAAACCGGGTGTGTCCCGGATTACATGTAAGTGAGACTTCTGCAGTTTGGCGGCAGCGAGTGTAAAAGACATAACTGGACGTTCGCAGAGTCACGGGAAACCCCCCCCCGCCGCCTCCAACCAGTCGTCATTAATGTGTCCTTTAAATGCATCTGGAGCCGAGATTCTGAGCGAAACTCTGCTTCTGATGAAGTCTCCCAGACGCTTAATCGAGATTTTTTTTTTAATTCTCCTTGCAGCTCAGACTGAAGAACTGGGTCTGCACCAGAAAAAGCCAAAGAAAGTCATTCAGCGCGACGTCGTTCGGTTACGTTATTTATATCGATCGCTTGACCAGTCGTACGAATCTATCTTGATATTCTTCTGACTTCTCGAATTCAACTCTAAAGAATCCGTCTCAGGTGTGCGGCTGAGCGCGTCCCACGTGTAACAGATGAACTGTGATGCAGCGGCCGTCGGTCTGTGAAAGTTCTAACTGAAGGCTTTGCTCTCGGGGAGCGAGCCAGCAGCTTGTGTTTTGAAGCGATGTAAACAGGAGACCTGCAGGCTTCCACTGTACCGTGTGTACCAGCGCTCGTACGGGAGGAAACAGCACGTCGCCATGGAGACGGAAACTGCTCCGATTCCCTCGTCTCGAAGTCCATTAAGTTTCTGGTTGGAAGTACGAGTTTCTGAAACGTGATCGTGACCGTGGTGTGGTGAAAGGTGATTAATACATGCAGAAACATAAATAAGAGGAGTAGAAAACAAACCTAAATCAAACAAACTAGCCATAGAATCTGATTAACACCCACACGAGGAAATCAACCATTTCAATATCTAACAAAGAAGAGCAGGAGAAGACGGATCCTGTAACATTCTACTTTGCTTTAACACACTGAGATGCCTTTAGACCCCCAAGAGGCTTTTTAGATAGAAGATATATATATATATATATATATATATATATATATATATATATATATATATATAAAAGAGGATCTTGCGTGTGATGTTGCACCTGACACGACCAAAGTGTGGAAACCGCGCCAGTCGAGGCGAAGACAAAAGGAACTATTGAACAGCGAGCAGACCGCCGTGACGCGGAAGGCCGAGCCCACCGCCCCGATAAGATGCGGCGGTGGCAGACTGCGGTCTACGCACTCATTGAACGACCTTTATGAGTCCAGGAGAAGGGTTGTTTTTTTCTTCCCTTTATCCCCCTGACTCGTTCCCATGTCGCGCTTTAAATAAAAACAACCCTCCCCTTCTTATCAGCAGCCGTCTTTGAGTCGAGGTGAGAGTGAGGCAGAGCAGCGCCGCTGGTGATAAAAGTCTGCAAGGTTTTCCACTCAGGACACCGTGATGCCGTCTGCTCACGATCAGCAACCTGCACCGGGCCCCCAACACGCGTCTCCTCATTCCGCACATCAGTGGCCGTCGTTTTAAATTGTTCTCGAGTGCTTCAGATTTGTTCCCGTGTTTGTTACACGGACTTAGAAACGACTTTACCAGCTGCCGGGACTCTTAAAACATTAACACGGACCCGTAACTCCTGCCCCACCGTCAGGAGAAAAAATATGGAACCGTGTGCCTGTTGGTGCAGGAACACGTTGACAGGCGACACGCGAGTTCTTCTTCCTGCCGCCTCTTACTTCCGCTTGTCATTCACGCCGGTGTATCTGAACTGTGATAACACATCACACCAGGCACAGACACACTAGTGTCCTGTGGTAAAAAACTAAATTAGACCAAGATAACGCAACACACAGCAAATGTTCTCAGGTTGCTTCATTAAAATCTCTATTTCTGCCACCTCGTACCACCATTCCACTGGTCAACAGCTCAAATACTAGACTGTAAACCACACGGGGGGGCACATACACATTGAAGACACACGCGGGTCCAACTCACAGTCCTCAGTGGGACACGTGTCCTGGTCCTAGAAGGCAGCTTGACTTCCGGCTCAGCACTAACATCAACGGCACCTTCCGGTCAGCAATGGCGCTGCGCGACCTCGTGACGTCTGGACGGTCCTGCCGGTGTCTTTGTCCGCTGGGCCACTCTGCGTCCCCGGTCTGACCTTGAATCCATCGACCGGACGAAGCCCATCGCGCGGACTCCTTCGCGTGTGAACGACCCGCAGAAGCGAACGGTAACTCAAATTAACCGGGAGTCGATGCTACGATGTTAGCGTCGCTAGCTGCTAGCTTAGAGGCTAACGGCGACGCGATGTCAATTAGCTTGAGTTACGGTCAGATCAAGTTAACTTAGTTGCTCACAGCAAGTACAAACACCTGTAGACACCAGCGTTAAGCCTAATTAACCGGGAAAAGGTGCTTGTAGGTGATTTAACCGACGGCAACGTTGCTTTCCAAAAGGTTTTATTATAAATTTCTCTCGTTTTCCTAATTCTTTATTTCTCCCGCCCCGTTCGGAGTTATGACCAATTGGCACAGGTGTCACTGACTGACAGCTACAATGACCAATCAAACAAAGGTCTGTTTCTAAAGGCGCAACCTGGGTTGTTGGTTTTGTTGTACCCCATTGTTTGCCATCAATATTGTTTATTACTTTAACTATTATTAACTACTGTATTAATAAAGGTTACTTTTCACATCAGAAGCGAATTAATTTATTGTCTTGTAGTCATTTCCTTCAAAATTACTGGACGATGTGAACAAGCCATTTCTTTTGGAACTGAAGGTGGTCAAAATAGCCGCTGCTGAATATTGCTGGTCTCAATATCTTTTTTTGTAAGGTTCTTGTATAATTCTTGCCCTGGGAGCAAGAGGTCCATGGTTAAAATCCTGGTGGAGCCCTTCATTAAACGTTGGTAGACTCAGAGCAGTCCTTTAAAGTTTAATGCAACGGTTACTCACAAAGTATGAGCCTGAGCATCGTCAGAGAACAAGAACACCTCATTAATGAGGTGCTTGTTAAAACAATCTACTAATACATTCTGGCAGAGCTTCACATCCTGTAAAATATCAAAGGAGCACTAGAATGAAACAAGAGACCTATTAATGTACGTCTACGCGTGATTCTATTTGGGGTTGTTGAATGGGTGAATAGAATGTAATGTGCCATCCAAAACGTTCTCCACAGCTCTAAAACGATGCCCCGCAACAGAGACAGTCATTATTCACAGTAAATCGCCTTGTGTGGAACATATTTCCACTAATTAAACAAAAAGGGAAGAAGTGATCCGGTTACAGGCCTGTGGGCTGAACCACAGCTTGTTAATAATTGACAGCGTCCTCTGATGGACTTCTATCACATCGCAGCTGTCCTTTTAACATGGAGAAATCAATAACCAGCTCGTCTGCTGCCTTTCACCGCGGCCCCGGTGGGACGGCGGCTGCCTGCTGCCTGCTTCACTATCACAGCTATTGGGAAAGGAATTCACCTTTACGCTTCCCGGTTATTTAGAATTTGCACTTCCAGGATGGTCGGGGAGGGTGAGTGTGGGTGAGATAAGGGTCACTTTACTACATCATTTGTTTGATTTACAGAATTTTTCCTTTACTTTCTGCTGACAACCAAATAGATGGATTTAGACAAAAAAAACCTGGTACCAGCTGCTTGAGTTAACAGCTTAGTATGCTAGAAATGTATGTTTCGTTTTTTTATTATTACAAAACCTGCTGCACTTACCGCCTTGGTGACATGTGGCTTCATCGTCATTTACACACTACAGTTTATTTTGAATTAACCATATATTCACCATCCTTCTGCAACAAAACAAGGTCCACTCTTTCCTCATGTTGGTTCGTTTGCCAAATTGGGTCCCGCTGAAGAAATCAGCTTGCAGAGAACACGGTGGTTTGGCTCTGCACATGAGGTGCGTTGACAAATGAAAACGACACCCCCCTCCCCCCGTCAGATTCCGTGTGCACGCAGCGCTCGCTCGTGGGGGCTCAAATCGTGTGACTCCGCGTTCAGCGAGCTGACGAAGCGTCTGACCTTTTGGGCATTCCTTGTCGACCGCTCAGACCAGAGCAAAAACCGCAAAATAATCCCGAATTTAAAAGGCCCGGCTTCCAGCTCTGACATCATCATCACCACCGCTCCAGCTCTTGTGTACGAGGTTACCGTAGAAACCGACCGCCGTATACAACACCAGATACATGCTTTCTCAATTATCAAACGCACACACACGTCCACGCTGTGGTGTAATACGGAGGGCTTCGCCCTCGACCCCCGTCCCCCCCTCCCTGAACTCGGGGAATCGCTGAGGTTCTCGCTCATGAACTCGACCGTGTTCACTTGGTAAACCTCAGTGATCCTCCCCTGGTTCACCAACACTTGATGCTCTCAGTCGGAGGGCCCCGAGGTGAGCGAGCTTTGCTTAAATCCCATAATGGGCCACAGATTTGTTTGGGATGACGAGTCAAGATGCTTTAGATTCATAAGACCGTTGTTCTTTATGACTTTTAACCTTTTAGAAGTTGGTTTATCTAATAACACTTTCTTTAAATCCAATATAGTTATTATCGCTCGCAAAAATAAAGCTGTGATTACAAACTTAGATAAGATATGAAATTGTGTTGCAGGTCTGGACGCGTGTCTTTGTAAAGGGCCGGACAAAACCTTTAATCTGCGATGCTATGTGGACGGTAGCGGCGTATCCTGTGGAGGAGGAGAACTTCCAAAAGGCTTTTGGGAGCTGCAGAGCTTTGTAATTACAACGCTGGAAGCTCTTTGAAGCCCACGGCCCGTTCTGCCCCTTATTGTTCTCCCCAGGGCATCACGGGACGACTGTAAATTTCAGCTGCACGGTTTTATGGGCCTTTGCTCAGAAATGGGAAAATAAAAAGTGATCCGGGCAGGAGAGGAGACGAGGCAGCCGGTATGAGTTACAGGTGAGAGGTTCATTTCAAATGAAAACTGTTACCTCAGGTCTGATAGTATAAATGTGGAACATTTGGTCTTTTTACGAGTTGGATGTTCCTTGGTTCTTGACCTTCTACCATGTTAGCAGATATATATATATATTGGTTCAGATAATGCATTCAAAGGCCTTTCTGGGATGCGACCCCTCACACCTGAAGATTTTTAACCTCAACACCAATAAGCCAGGATAAGAACCGAAGTATGACACATTCTTGATATTAGTTTCACTGAACTTCAGCAGTGGAAACGTTTCATCTACCTTTTGCACCACATTTAGAGTTTGGGATTTCTAATTCCAAAAGTATTTTAACACTGGCAACGAGTATCGAACCACCATCGGCCGAGCATGAAGGGACATGTTGGGTTTCTCTTTCATTGCTCATGGCGTGTGAGCAGATGACTGTACTGAAGGAACCAGGACCTCTCGTACCCGAACGGGAGAGTGAAACCCTTCGACCTACTAAGAGACTACTGGTTATTGGAGGGGGGGGGGGAATTCAAGAGTATTCCTGGGTCAACTCCAATCTAAGTGGGTCAAAGTGAGTCATCTCCCTGCCTGTGGACGCGCCGTCCCCTGAGAGTCTTTGACCTTTTCAGAATGCTGCCGCAGAGGCTAAACGCGAAGGTCTGAGTAGAAGCGCTTGACATTAACGCCGTGAAGACGTAGGCGCCTTTTCACCGACACGAGAACTGCAGAAATGCAGCGTTTGCACTTTGGAAAGATTTGTGGACGCAAGAGACGGATTAAAAAGTAACGTTCAAAACGGAAGCAGTGAAAGTCACGATGCTCTTAGTCGACAGTATGTTTTTTTTTTTTCTACTGGTAACAAAATCCACCACGCAGCACCTGGTCAACATGTTATATCTCCTTTTTCCTTTAAGAGATTCGTCCCCTTGGAACTACGAACGTTCACGTCCAAAAACGACCCACTGTGAGACATCAGTGGTCGTCTCCGTGTTTCAGACGAAGGAATTAAAGAAAAGTCAAATAAAAAGCGCCATGATAGGAGGAACAAACTGCTAGACGTTGAGGAATGGGGCGCGGGCCTTTATGCAGCCTCATATATCAGCCTGACGAATAATTTAAAATGTCCTCAGACAATAACGTCTCTATTCTCCTCCCCGGGGACCGCCGTTGTGATGCCGGGCCAAACCCGCTGTCATTACGCTCTTTGCTGTTGTTGTGGAAAAACCACCTAACTGCAATATTGCGGGTTTCACTTTTTCCCCCTCCTCCAAAATAAGAGCCGACGTGATCTCCGCCGAGCGGGCCGGGCTGCACGACACTCACCGGGGGGTCGGGGAACGTCTCGCAATCGGATCGCTTGATGACTCTCAAAACAAATCCGCCAAAAGTGGGAATGAGTCACATCTCGTCCAGTCGCCGTGGACTTTGGGAGAACGCTGTCTTGTGCAGTGCAGCTGTGTGGAGTAATGTGAGGCCTTCACTCTGGAGGAGATTGCACACGTTCAAATTAACAAAAATCTTTTTTTGGGGGGGGGATCGCTGCCAGCATCTCTCCCCCCTCCACCCCACCCAGTGTGTTTGACTCGCTGGCCGTGTCCCAGCACTGTGATGCGTTTCTATCTCGCAGGAATGCTGCAGCTACAGAATTCCGCCGGCGATTAAAGCATCACCTCTGCTCCTCACAGGAAGGAGAGGAAAGATTTGATCAAGGTGGGGAGGAAAAAGGTGATAACAACTTCTGTCGTCGAGGTGAAGTTGTTATTCGCTAAGCGAATGATTTATGTTTTCAGGCCGTGCTAGTCACTCCGTAGGATTTCAGTTTATGAGCTCGGGAATGTTTGACGATTGTGGCTTCTGCTTTTGATTCCAGATAGTCGGTTTTTTTCTTTCCTCGCTAGCTGTGCGTGCCTTTTACTGTTCCAGTCTTTACCGATTAAGCTTGTAAAACATCTGCCACAGAATAATGTTTCCATAATCTAGCGAATCAACGTCGGGGGAAACCGTCCTGCGCAGAGTTTTTTTCCGAGAAGAGAAAAATGCTACATGTAAACATGCTACATGCTACATGTAAATATGTGAGATTTGTTTTCGGGGACACGAGGCGAGCGCTCTTTCATCTTCTCTGCTTTTCTTTGACGTGGAGGGTCTGAATGTAAATGTAAGGCTGTAGAAATGTAGACTGACCCGGGGAGACGGCTGTGCGTGTTCCTCCGGTTTGCAGGGTGTTGGCTGAACAGCGAGGATGTTCCTCTCAACTCGTTCTTCGCGTTCTAACACACCTACATTCGTAAAGGCCAGCGAGGGATGAAACGATCCGCGCGTCTACGTTTAAATGCAATTTGACACATTGACGGAGTTTTGCACCCCGTGGTCGCACACGAGAGGCGGACGTGGTCGTCGGGACGGCGACCTTTCAGCCGCAATCAGCTCCTGAACCGTTGGCGTGAACTTCCAAATAAGCCCTTTGGATGACCCGTGATGAGGGGGTCAGGGATACACTTCCTCTTTAAGGGGTCTCAGCGTCGTCCTCCTGCAACTCTGACCTTCACAAACCGGACGTCTCCCCCTCCGAGTTTTCTTTTCTTCTGGGTATCTACACAGATGCCTGTTAAGTGACTGTGTGTGACTCACATTAGTGTGTGTGCGTGTGCGTGTGAGTTGTGCAGAAGCTAAACATCTGGTGGTAATTAGATGAACCCGCGGCAGACGATCCTGTTCAGTCTCGGTGGAAAACAGAGGGTGTAGGTTTCTGGTAGCGTCAGGAGTAATGCGTGTGGTAGGTTTTAAGTAAGTTGTGCATTTTAAAAGCCAGGGATTGACCGAGCTAATAACTCACGTGAACTAGAAAAACTAAAACCGACTTTGGCGCTGCCTCAGGTGCAATCTGGAAGATGTTTTTAAAAAGACTGGAAGCTCTTTCAAGAGAGACGTGAAAACAATAAATATCCCTTCGCCTGACAGCCAGCAATAAGAACAACGCAAAACCCATTAAAAACAGCAGATATTAAAGAATATGTTTATATATATATATATATATATATATAGGGGGAAAAATGAAAGGTGCGTCTGGAGTATGTTTGGTTAAATAGTTATTTGATTGTGTCATTTCTGAGTTCAGGGTTAAAATATATAAATGTGACTGAACAGTTAATAAAGAAATGAATGACAGATGTATCATTTGCAAACAGACAATTCGATGTCATCAAAGCCAGACTGAGGCAGATGCATAAACATCTGCTAACAGATGGATGTTGAAGTACTGGTTTGGAGATACACTGTCATATCTTTTTATGTCATTTAAATTAAGCAACTATCATATTGTATCTACTAGGTGGGATTGAGAGAAAAGTACACAGTAATGACATCGGTCACTGACATTCAATTTACTTTTAAATCAATGCAAATACTTTACCCAAAAGTAAATGAGAGCGAAATCAACCCGGACCAAGAAGTGATAACTAACCGCCTCACAAAAAGCTTGTTTCATATCTCGCTGATGGACTGGCAACGTCAACTAAAACGAAGCTGATTCTGTAGTTCAGACACAGAGAAAATAAGGAAAGAAAGTTCAACCCGATACAAGATCAATAAGACGGAGAAGCAACAGAAAGCCGCCTCAGATCTCCACAGAGGACCAGAGCGCTGAGCTGCAGAACTACAGAAAAAATGTCCACTTTCTCTCCATTCTTTCAGGAAACATGCAGACTGGAGCCTCGTGTTTTCAAACCTCCGTATGAGGTCATCCCCCGTGTTACGCCATTACTTTTTTATTACCTCTGTAACTTCAGTCCGCAGCCACTCATTCAGTCCTGCACGACTGAAAGGTTCAACCCTCGACTGGTTCTTCTTCTCCGGTTTCTTTATTTCTCTTTGCTCCAATAATCGGATCGGCCTCTAGTTCTGTAACTTGTTCTGTCTCCGGTTCTCCAAGTGACTCTTTGACTTGTTTTCCCAGGTTTCTTTGTGGTTTTCTTATTTGTTGTCACTGGTATCTTTTAAAAAACAAAAATATAATTCCAGTATACCAATACCAGCACACATTAAGTCAGCATTCAAGTAAGATTCCACAATGTCCAGTTAGAGAAAATCTACTCGTGATAAGTTGTGCTATAATTTAGTCACTTTTATATTTAAGTAGTCAGGGAGGCTGTCAAATAAAATAAAGAAAGTTCAACTGAATAATATCCCAACAATAATTATTGTCAGTTTTCTAATCAAACTGGATAAATTAAAAAAATAAACATAAATACTTTAATAATTGCTAAATGTTCTTCTCACATTTCAAGTAAAATAAGTTATGTTTTTAGAATAGAAACAAATGTTCTTCTTATCTTAGTTAATAATGATAATTTCAAGCAGAAGAAGCCATTGATGAAACTGTGTGCAGGGACTGCATCTGTTACTGCACCGATAAGTGAGCAGATACCACAAGGGTACTTCAAGGGTCCCCCCCCCCCCCAAAAAAAAGGTTTGCCACATATTTATGTAACTTCTCAGGTGGTTTTCTGGGAACTGCAGGAAAATCGCTCAAAGCAAAATAAGTAAATAGGACAAGATGGTGCAATGTCAAGGAATTATCTGTCCCCCGTCACCTCAAAAGGAAACATGTGAATTCGACCACGGAGAGGTTGTTCTTGAGGTCGTGGTGGTGAAGTGAGCTGCCTTGCCGAAGGGCACCTTGGCAGCAGACGTAGACTTGAAACACTGAGCCGGTCTGTGTGGTGTCCAGGTTAATCCTGTGTTAGAGTGTCTGCAGCGCCCGGGTCCCACGCAGTCATCCGTCATGTGATTCCTGACGGTGGGAACGCCGACACAGAGAGAGGGTTTGTGTGCGCAGCCACAGAGCATTCTGGGAAGGATACGCATCCTTAGGGAGGACAGAAGCTTGCTTCTCCCGTTTTATTAAGTCAACATTTTTATCCCTCGACTCATCTTCGACATACAAGAGTCAGGAAGGTGTGTCTGTGTGTGTGTGTGTGTTCAGGTTGTGTTGCCTCAAAGACACTTTTACTTCTGGTTCAGAGATTAAAAAATGTCTCTGCGCAGGCTGTCGTGTTCACACCTGAAACTCCTGTCAGGACGCCGTTGTTCGTTTCCTTCACACCCGTCCGAGGCAGTCAGGGATGAGAGTCAAAAATCAGTATCCCTTCTGGGAACGTGTCAAAATCCGCATTCCTTCTGCTTTGTGATTCCTCAAACATAAAAGAACGGACTCTGGAATGTCCTGCCTGGCAGCCCGGTCGGGTGCAATCAGATGTCCAAATGTTTCAATGGCCTTTCGTGCTTTTCAGTTGCAGAAATACCTCTTTCTATAACCAAACGAAGGTTATTTTGTAGAAAGGGTTTGTTAAGGAAGCGCCAGACAATGGTTCCACCGGGCTGCCCCAACCGAAGGGGCCGCGAGAGGCAAATATTACTTTGATTACACAACCGGGAGACGGCTGTTCGTGTCCTCTGTACTAAACATGGGCCTCACGCTGGTTATTTATTGTTAGATTAGAATGTTCACCGAGTGCGGTTGTCATTCATCGCGTTATTTTAACACAAACCATCTTTGAACATGGTGAAACGTGTCATTTTGCTTTCTTACAAAACTCAATAACAGCAAAAAAGATGCATGTGTTAATACGTGGTAAATACTCCACATATTACATTACATTACATATCTTAATGCTCCGTCTAGTCGTCGTGGGTTTTTTTTCCGGGTTTTCCCGTGCAGACCGGGTTTGTACATTGAGTTTGAACTGTGCTCATCCACATTGGACTGACGCGTCCTGAACTGGTTCCAGCACTTGGCAGCCGTGAGCCGAGCAGTCTGGTCTCCTTCCAGCTGTCACGTTCAGCTCAGCGCATTTAATCTAACCACAGCCCCGCCGGGGATTGTGGGTTCGTCTTTCCGTCGAAATTGCATAATGACAATCTTCGTCACGCGCCAAAGCAAAGCTCAGAGACACCAGAACACAATGCAGAGGAATAACCTGCGGTGTCGTGAGTGCCGTCTTGTCTTTGGCCAATTCCTCTGGTTCGCCGGGTGTGAAAGGTGGCAGGTAAAAAGGTTTATGAAGCGCCAATGTTACAACACAACAAGCAGCTGCCGCTGGTGGTAAAACTAGGTGATCCCAATGAGGAAAGAGGAAGGGTTTTCTTTGCCGCGTGCCGACACAGATACGCTCGACCTGAACGCCAGCGAGAGAGACCACGCGGAAGGCCTCGAAAAACCAACGATAGCCGAAAGTGGAGCTCCGCCAAGAAAATTCTTGATGAGACGGCATCGAACCGCAAAAGTCAGCTGATCTGAACCGCTCTCTGGGTCGGTTCACGCGGGATTTCAAAATAATGAAAGCTTTATTAACGTTTTCTGACGTGTATGAAAATTAAAGGGTGGAGTTTTTTTGTAAAAGAATTGGTCAAATTGGTGCATACGGTGTGTTATGCCTCGTCAATTCCGTTGTACCGCCAGTCAAAGCTTGTTTTGGTCTCAGACAAGAGGACGTGAAAACCCTGAGGAATAAAACACCTCCTCTTTCCCGTCGCTACGCTACTCGCTCTCTCTGCTCCAACACGACAGACTCCTACAACGCTAGCTCTCGCTGCTTCACACCCACTCAGGTTCCCGCCATTGTTTCCCGGCAACAACACACCTGATTTAGCTCTAAAAATGTCTGCATTATTTCATCTTGTCATCCCGATGAATCCCCCCTCGTCGTTTTAAGGGCTCAGTCGGCCGATCGAGTGAGCCGCTGTTGACTGAGCCGCTCCGGTTCACAAAGCAAAGACAGCGGCTTCGTCTAATTGCACCTCCTTCAAACAAACGGCGAAGAGCGAGGCATCTGCCAGCAAACAGAGCGCAGAGGGGAGGGATGCTTCCGTCTGCAGGACACGGGACGTTTCCACTGACGTCCTGAGCTTCACCAAAGTGGTCGATGATTCGCCATCTCGGTTTAACAACGCCAACCCCCGTTTTTCTGCTGCATGAAAAGTGGCTCCCGTGTACCGGGTGACACTCCCGTTCTGGTCCGCTGGGCGCGATGGAATCGTCACGGAATCAAAGCTCACAGTCGTAGCTTTAGGTGGACACGCGGGGACTTGTCTCCAATAAAATGTCCTTTAAAAGGAGCAAAGATCCTGATCACAGATGTCAGACTATGATCCGGTCCCTTTTTCCAGAGTTGCTTTCATCGTTTGAATGGTTAAAGGAACCTTCAAAAGGTACATGGGTCCAATGCTCCATGCGGGGCACCTTTCGTCAGCGCGCATAAACTGAAGCTCGTGGTCAGAAGCCATCGGGAGGAAGAGCAGGAGTCTGATCTAGACGGTGGAATCCGTCGAGTCATCCCGGAGGAGCAGCGGGGCCGAGCGGCTGGCCGCTGATGAACCTCTGTGGTTGCTTTTTTTTTTCGAGGAGTATGTGTCGAAACACTCGGTGCCTCCCAGCGGCCGGCGGCGGCGGCGGCGGCCTCGAGGTCAGAGACGGCTGGGAGGACAGAGAGTGTGGGAAGCTTTTTCGGGCAAAAGACAGAAGGAGGAGCCGGCCTTCGCAGAGCTGGTTATTCGTTCACGGGGTTCGAACCGCAATGTGGGTTCGCCCTATAACACGGCGACTATACCGTCCCGACCGGGGAGGCCGTGAACTTCCTCAACTTCACGTTAGAATCTGCACAGAAAACAAATACCAACGTTGAATATTTTGACCTCGGAGTCGAATCTGTGAGAGACTTTCGGCGCCGATAGGAGGGAGGAGAGTTTAAAGTCCCAGCTCCGGGTGGTTGCTGCAGGTCAGACCCGAGCTGGTCGGAGCGCTGCTGACTGGATCTGACCCTCGGCCACAGATTAGATTAGCAACCTTCAACGTTCCCGTGTGGTTTCTAATCTGGGGAGGCAGAGCGCTCCTCCCCTACGCTCACTTAGAGAGCGACACGGAGCATTTTCACTTCTATTCCAGCCGAGCCAGAGAGGAAAGATTTTTCAATTTGAATTAATTTGATTATTGTGCATCCTTCCGCTGCCACGAGGAACCACAAGGACGGAGCTTGAATAAATAATCAGAAAGGTGTTCACAAGGAATGCCGACCCGGGAACGCCTGGACCACAAAACCCCATCAGGTCCTTGTGATTTTGTGGATTTCGATGGAGGTTTGAATATTGTTGTAGCAGAGGGGGTTGGGGCTGGTGGTTAGGGTGGGGTAGGGAGGGTGGGGGGGAGTCCGGGGGGGATGTTTTGTCTCTCTTTCAGTGACAGCAGTCCAATAATCTATTCATGGGGCTCCTCGAGGGAAAAGAGCCCAGCTGCTCTAATTTGGGAATAAAGAGGACTCCACCTTTGTTCTGTAGCTCAGGCTCTATTTCATGAAGAAACATCAACCACCTCAACCGCCTCCCCCTCCTCCCATCAGCACCTCCCCCTTCCTCCCACCACCCCCACTGCTGCCTCCTTTCATTCCTCCACTCCCTACGTTTGGCACATTTAGATATTTTGCTCCAGATCTTCTGTTCTCATGCTTTATATTATTACAGTGTGCATTTTTGTCCATGAGGAATATGTTTTCTATATCTGTATGTGTGTTTCTGCTTTCTTTTCATCTTCTCAAGTAAATGAATGAATAAAATGTTGGAAAAATATCAATTATCTTTGTATCTTTTCCTGTCTCTCGCTTTGGTTGCTTTGCTCAAACAAAGTCATCACGTTTACCCCCGAAAAATGTTTGAGCCATTCTGACGATGACGGTTTATGCATTAAAAATAAACTGCTGTAGAAGTAAAGGAACGTTTCAAACAAAAACGACAAGCCTAAAAAGTCAAAGTCAAACAAAACACTGTTTGAATAAATAAATATAAATAAAAAATAAGGTTTGTTACGGTGTGTTCATAGAATCGATGTTAGATGATGATGAAGATGATGATGGTGGTGATTGTGATGAATGAATGTGGTGGTGGTCGTATCATCAGGTGCTTATTTTGACAGTAACCGCAGGAATCTGTGGGAGATTTGTTCCACTGCTGTGGGCTTTTATTTTGAAACCTGTTCACTTCACCCAGAGCAGGACCGTTGTTCAAAATAAAAGGAATTGTTTTTTATACATTTTTTCATAAATGTATTGTTGTAGAAGTCCCATAACATTCCATTTTTAAAAAATAGTTTGCAACCAAGATAATACGTTTGCATACACATATATATATATATATATATATATATATATATATATATATATATATAAATAAAATAAAAAAAAGTGTAATGCATTCAAACTTGCAATGAATTGTTTTCACACATTGAATTTGGAAAAAACATAAACGGTATTATATTCCCAGAAGCTAAAGATCTGTATATTTCTGAATTGAGGCGTTGATTTAGTCTCAAATATTTGGGTTTTAGTGATTTTTGTTAGACCCTTCAGAGCCACAATTAGCAGCATCATTACAGAAAACGTGTGAAATTGTCCCAGTATTTGAACACCACCATCAACAGTCATCTTCAGCAGGACCTCGCTTTCTTCTTCTGTATCTATAATTACCATTCAGACGTTAAACTCCTCTCACGTCAGTTTTGGGAATTTCTTGTTTTTTTTTACCTCCATGTGTGAAGGCACTTCTGCACCTCCATGTGAACCGACTGTAAACAAACCGCGTCTCATTCATATGCATGCATGGGCGTGGTCTGATCTCAGCCCCGCCCCTTGTCGGTGGATATTACCCAGCCTCCTCCGGCGTGCAGCAAAGTGCTGTCCGCGCTTCAGCTGCACTCCGTCGGTCAATGTGTTCAATCCACGTCGGCTTTGGAGCCGCGATAAAAACGAGGGGGAGAAAAACGGGACAATAGCGGACAAAAGCTTCCCGTGCAGGACGGGAGTGGGACGGAATCTGCTTGTTTTCTTTTTCTGACCGGACTTTTGAGGAGATCCGTCCGGGAAGGAAAGCCGTGCATGTGCACCCGCAGCGGAGGGTCGCACCGACTACCCCTGAGCCCCGACAGCCGCTCGACGGCAGCACACCCGCCGGCATGACTCCCACACGGAGCTCCGTCCTCCTCCCCGCGGCCGTCAGCCTGCAGCTCCTGCTGCTCTCCGCCCGCGTGCAGGTACACCAGACTCCCGCTGATATTTAGGTTATTTAAGTCTCAATTTATTAACTCCCCTCTTCTCCGGAGAATATTATGGGGATCTGTGCTCTGACATTTTTATGCATTTGAGCAATTACTTTCCACAACGTTTGGGTGTAGTTTGTTAGATAAAAGTGAGCTGACTGGTGTTCAGCTTTTAAGGTCCACTTTTTAAAGTTGTTATATTGGAGGAGTAATAGATGTCAACCATTTCCTTGGAGTGATGATGTAATTTGACACAACAAAATTTATACTTTCACAAAAAAAATACTGGACATAAAATGACTTTCAAGGGTGATACATTGATATTTTACAAACCGTAAGGATGCTGATCTGATATCAGGCTTATTAAATTTGTTATTAAGAAATTTTAAGGAAAATTATTTAATATTTTCTTTTATGGGATCGACCATAGCTCCATACGGAGCTTTGGATCACATGGAATGGAGTTGTTTTTTTTGTTTGTCAGAATCCTTCCTTTCCTTGGCTGTCATCGGTTGTCTCTGTGTGTGAGATCCTGCAGGGAGCAGTGGAGTCGTAAAAGTAAAAGTATGCAGAGCTCAGTGTTTCCTGCAGAGCCTGAACCCTGTGACACCACACTGATTCAATGACAGCGTGATCTTTTTGGTCTTCTGGAGTCAAACTGTCTCGTACACATATCCAGGGGAAAACGCGTAAAAGCTGATGTTGAAAGCTTGTCAGGAAAAAGCATCCAGGTGGAAATCTTTTGACCTCTTAGAGCGTAGAGAGCAAAGCTGCAAATCCTCACTGTCCTACTGCTACTACATTTTGAGTATTGTGGCCAAAATGGAACATAAAAGGAAATGTTGCTTATGTCACAGTGATGTCATCTAGGTCACCTCACCTTGGGCTTTAAGACAATAAATGTGGGGGGAAACTCCAGGTATGCATTATGGGAAATGCATTCTGGGAAATGACGGAGCATTCTTTTTCCAATGTGTGTCTTGCAAGTATGTTCGGATGTCAGGATGTTAAATGCACTGCAGGTTCCATCGTGCAAACCAAAAACCAGGTCCAGAGTTGGTTCCAGGTTCTAGGAACCAAGAGGACCTGTACAGACCTCCTGCTGTGAAACTCACCCTCCCCTCCTTCCCCCACCTCTCTGCAGGTGTCTTCAGCCACGGGACACTTTGAGCTGCAGATCCTGTCGATGCAGAACGCGAACGGGCGGCTGCAGAGCGGCGCCTGCTGCGACGCCCCCCGGGACGCCACCGACCGGCGCTGCGCGGCGGACCAGTGCGACACCTACTTCCGGGTGTGCCTGAAGGAGTACCAGCTGAAGGTGTCCTCTGCCGGGCCCTGCAGCTTCGGCACCGCCTCCACGCCGGTGCTCGGCGGGAACACCTTCTCTCTACGGGACGCCAAGGGCGCCGAGGCCAGCATGGTGCTGCCCTTCAGCTTCGCCTGGCCGGTGAGTTCAGAGGTTCTGCGGGGTTTGGGTTTCGCTGGCGCTGAGTCGTCGCAGGTATTTCATCTCCAGCCGACTGGTTTGAAACGATGCGTTTTATGGTTGAGGGATTTTGCTCAATGGCTTCAAGGATGAATTGGTGTCTAATCTGTCCACAAAAGTTATCCCACAAAGAATACCAGACGGATGGGGGGGTGTAATAAACATGTTATTCTAACTTAATTTACCCATCAGACACTCGCTCTTCCAAGTCATCCAGTCACATAACCAACCATCGGCGAAACAAAACCACACCCATCATTTCAAGCTGAAAATCTGACCCTCTAGTTGTGTTTGCCGGTTTGTGTCATAAGTCTGCCGGGTCGGACCGACGCCGTTATCAGCTCCTCGGTTATTTTGCAGAGCGGCCACGCCGTCGGGCTCCGTGGGGTCCCCACGTCCCTCGTGGCGCTGCGCGGACGCCGGGGCCTCGTGTTTTTTATGAGCTCACGTGGAACTAGAAACCGAGGCGCCGGCAGGAGAAGAGCCCGGCGGGCTTGTTTCTCCTTTCTCCCTCTGGTGCGTTGTTGTGGTAGTTATCTCCCCTGACCCCTCGGCGGGGGGCGGAGGGGTGGTTGGGGGGGGGGATAAAGGGCCGTTGTTTGCCGGCTCTGCTCGGGTGGCTGCAGGACATTCCTGCTGTTGACCCTGGTAACTGGTATGTTAAATGAAGCCGCCTCGTTCGGGATGAGGGACTTCTTCTTGTTGCTGTTGCCTTTTTCCCCTTTTTCCCTTTTCGTTGCTGTCCTCACAATGTGAAGCGGAGCGGCGACACAAACGCCGTCTCTGTGTGCGTCAGTCGTGTTTATTGGAGCTGTGATGGCGACCCAACATGTGCCAAACCTGCGGCATTTTACCGAGACCCCACCAATGGTTCATCCACCCTCCTCCTCCTGTTTCTTCTTAGTAGTTTAAACCCTTTACGTGCACGTGTTTTCTTTCTTTTAACACTTTCTTTCCTGCTGACTTTCCCCCCCCCTTTTTTTTTTTCAACTTCATCCTTTTTCTTCCTCTCTGCCTTTTCTTGCGTTGCTATGGGAACAGCGGGCACGGCCGGGGCCGGACTGCAGCCGGGGCTGATGGGACAATGCTGGGAGCACAGGGATGGGAACGGGGGGGCTGATGGAGGAACAATGTGTCCAGCGTCAGTGAGACGGGGGTCGGGGGGGTGTTTTGGAAAAACCGTAACCAGAGAAAAGTTTGTGGTCGCGTTGACCCCCCCACCCACACACACTTTTTTCAATTCTTCATTTCACTCCACTAGTTGCATTATTATTTATACCATATTCAGTCATCGTGCGGTTTAATGTGTGCCGGGCGGGAGCTTTTATAGCGGTCTTGAACTTCTAAAAGAGTTTATCCTCTGAGGAACAAGTCATCTGCTAAGAATAATCAGTGATTATCATTAGCAGTCATGAACCTACTAGAAATAAGATCCATACATTGATTTAACAGATCAGCTGTAAAACAGATATGCTGAGATTTTCCTTTCGGCTCGAGTTTGAACCTTTTGGTTTCATCCGCAAAGGGTGACAGGACACGTCCCTCTGTCCTCTTCGGATGTGCTGTTTGCCTCCGAACTGACCCAGTTCAGTGATCATTTACATAGTAAAAGGAAGCATTGAGAGGTTGAGCTCCGGCTTGACTTCCCTGGTGAATTATTAACATTTGTTCAACATGCCGGGCTCAGAGGAGTCCAGATGTGGCTCCACTAGTCGACTCCTGGGTCATTTCCCTTCCTTCCTCACGCCTTGACGTCAAAGTCGCGCTAGTTTGATCTTCTTTAATGTGAGCTGATCAGGCCGCTCCAAGAAGAGACAAGCGGCCACGGCGATGCCTCAACCCGGCTCGTTTTAACAAGAGAATAAGAAACCAATGAATGTAAATGGATATTTCTGCTCCAGGTTGTGGCATTTTACACATTACCGCTGTGTAGTCCGTGTAGAGGGGAGCATTAGTGAAGGGTAAACGTTACCCTTGATTACCCTGTGAATCGCTGATGCTAATCGCTAGCATACGCATGTCCCAGCCAGGCATGTAAACTGGACTTCACTCATGTTTGTCAGTCAACCGCCACAATGGAAAGCGTGCGTTTGGGCGGCTAAATGTTAAAGTAGTGTCGACCAGCCCGGCAGTTCTTGTGGGGCTTTTTATATGAACATGGGAGACGTTCCATAAACAAAACCTTTTCCGTACAAAACTATGAAGGACAACTTCTCCCAAATGCATCTGTAGCATGAACGCTCCACAAGGTTAGCAACAAGCTAGCTAGAGCTGCTCAAATAGTTCAATTTAAACTTAATGTTTCTCCACATTCTCTTCACACAGCGTCACAGCGTCATTAACGCGGATCGCTTCTCTTTTGGGAGGTTTTTCAGCATTTTTAATGTTTTACACTTTGTATCTCAACCGGTCCTCCGGTCGCAAAACATTTCACATTGTATAGAAGTCAATGTGAAAATGGCTCAACTTCTCTCTTGATTTATTGCCTCAGTAAACGTTGTAAAAACGAGTTTATGGTCTCAATCTGTAGTTCCAATTCTTCTTCAATACAGCATAATGTTCATTTAGTGAATTGTGGTCCATTTAGAGTCAAATACACCATAAAGCAGAGCATGCTATGGGGCGGGGCTTAGTGTGATTGACAGGCCTCTGCCACTAACATCATGTCTAAAAACACAACTCGCGGATGGAGAACTTCTTCAAAAGGCAACAATGACGTGTACGGTCTTATAGAACGAAATTAAATTGTTAGTTCCAGCTTCACAGTCCCCTCAGGGCTTCTTACTGGGAGAAGACGCCGCCTCACCTGCATCGTCCTCTCCCCGCGTCGCCATCCGGCATCGCCGCCATCCGGCATTGCCGCCACGGCCCAACAAAACATAAACGCTAACTAAACTATTTTCCCACACCGAGCCCGAAGCCAGAGAACGCCGTTCCACCTCCTCCATCAAACAGTCACAGACAGAGAGTGGGAGTGATGGGAACTCCCCGGCGGACGCACGCTGCTGGATGTTTTTTTTGGCAGGAGGTGAGCGGGACCCCGTCGGCGGGTACCCGGCCGTAGGCTTCGTGTCCCCAGCTTCCCTCTTGGAATCGAATGAGCTGCTAGAACGTTTTCAGGTGCCACCCATTGTGCGTTTGGAGGGCGACGGGTCGTACTTTTTTTCTTTTTTCCCCAGCGTGGTCATTAAGGCGTCGGCCTCCGAGGCCCAGATCCCGTTTCACCCCGAGAGGTGACGCAAGGATGATGCAAGAGCTCCTCGGAAGGTTTTTTTTTCGGTCACGGCTTTCTGCGCGCCGGCTCGGTTCCGCCTTATTGACAGTAATGTGGCGTCGGGATAAACGGCTCTGTGGAGACGAGGCGCTCCGTGTGGAACCATTAAGGAGTATTTTTTACAGATATAGATTTTTTTTTTGTTGATTTTACGCGGTAACAGAGTTGTAACTTACACTTAACCCGACTTGCTCAAACTTTAATTGTTGTGTGAGTTTGATTTAACTTTAAATTTTGATTCCGACCTTTAACCGGAGGGACCGAACTCATTGAAGTGTCACATCAGCTCATTGTAGACCTCCGTCCTCTCAGCGGCGAGGACACTTTGCAGCTCTTCTCATGGACTTGCATGACTCACTGAACACTTATTTTAATAGTAAAATTGTGAAAATCCTTCGCCCCTTCATGTGAAATAGCCGGAGAAGGAGGCCGGACAGCCGCAGGGTTCCACAAATGTGGGCCGAAGGATCCGGGACCACTGAGGTGGAGGTTCGGGCATATTGCACCTGGCAAATCCCAAACACACAGCAATGTTATCCTTTACTCAGGAGGACCCAATTATTACCCTCAACATTTTCCTTAGACCGAAACCTAAATGTGATGAAGAGCGTTTTAGAGCTGTACAACGTGTCGTCAAGGAGCCCACACACTCACACACACTCGTCAGTCAGTCTTATTTTGAAGTCTTGTCGACTCCACATTTGGATGGTGTGAATATTGGAGAGAGAGAAAGAGAGAGAGAGAGTCTCACACACACACACACACACACTCTCTCTCTGGCAGGCTCTGGTCCGTCGGTCATTCGATAGCGGTGAGAGCGACAGTGGCCTTAAGACGGACAAAGGATTTCAAAGTGGAGCCGAAATAATGGGACTGACGCACACACACACACACACACACACACACACACTGTGTGTCTCTATTTAGAGGCCTCGGGGTGTTTCAGTGACGCCTGTGAATTTAGTTTCTAGTATTTCTCATTGATTTGATCCGTCAATGGTCCTTAAAGTTATTTTGTTTCGTTGGGTGTTCAGTGATCGTTTATCTGAGCTTCTTCTCGTGTTTTTGTTTACATCTGCTCTAAATCTTATGTGAATGTCGCAGTCATTGTTAGTTTTTCATGAATCATATTTTGGTCCAAAACTTTTATAAGTGTGATGTTTTTAAAATGTCAGGTTATAAAGAGTAATCAAACGAATAAAGAAGCAGAGTTTTGTTTTCACACGATACAATTAAACTTTTATTTCAGAGCCAGATGTCACATTAAATAGAATACTTTAAATACGTAAATTGTGTGGTTAATTCATCACTCTTTTCCTCTGTCTTTTTTTGCAGAGGTCGTACACGTTGATCGTGGAAGCCTTGGACTTCAACAACGACTCGTCCTCCGGCAGTGAGTATCCTCCTCTTCCTCTTCATCCTGCGTCACTCCTCCCTGCTCGGTTTCTCACTGACGTGAACGCGACCGTAAACCATAAATAATAGAATCTTATGTTTGGACATTTTAAAAGTACTGAACTTTGTAACACAGATCTCGCTGTAAAAAGACTTCATGTCATTTTGAAAAACTTTTCAGCACATGTTCCATTAAATATGAGACACAGAATATTAAGCGTTAATTAAACGTTCTGCCTCAGAATGAACGTTGTTCTGGAGTTCCCTCTGTGCGTGTTGCTGTGCCCCCCCCCCTCTTACTACAGCAGCCTGTGGAGGTGTTTACACGTCCCATTCACGAAACTGGTTGTAAAGACTGTGTGAGGAGAGAGTTTGAACGTCTGTTCATCACGCAGCGCTCGGCGAGGCGGCCTGAGAGAGAGTGTTGGCTCGGTGCTGTATTTGGCGTCCCTCAGGGAGCCATTATAGGCCCGGTGTGAAGTCGGCTGACCTCGGCCCAGGTGGGCTTCACTTCGGGCAGTTGTCCTCCAAAAGGTGGACCGTGACCTGTCTCGTTGGTCAAGTATTTAAGTAGTCAAGTGATGTATACTATTCGAGCAGGGAATCGTGTTAATGTTCATCAACATCCGGACACGATTAACGTCTGGGATTTTAGATATCGTATTTTTAGTTTTCCTGGTTTAGAAAAGCCACATTACAGTCCACTGATGTCCTTCTGTGAGCTCTTCTGTTCGCTGCCTTCGCCCGCTCAGTGTTTTTATCCTTACTGCTCACTGTGTGAATTTTTTGTGACGTCACCGTGTTCAACCCGACAATACCGTCGCACTTTATGACATTGAGGTATCTGCTCAAACGCGCCGGTATTTCATTCTCCCTGCGTCGCCCAGCCGTGGATTCAATGATACTCTGGTGTTGTTTTTGTGTTTTGTTTAGGTTGTTTCCAAACCAAATGAGCAAAGGACAAATATTGACCCTCTCAGTTTAGCATCAACAAGCTAAGTGCCTCCGACAGGCGGCTTTTAATGAACTCCTGCATCGGCCTGTGACTCCACCTGCCTGAGGCGATGGTGGAGACCAAAAACGGAGCTAAAAGAGAGACAATACTGTTTTTTATTTATTAATTGAACTCACCAACTCAATCTCTTCCGTTTGCGAAACAACAGCGAAGTAAAACCAAACTTGTCAGTGGGTTTTTCTTTGGCCAGGTGCAGCTGTCGGGCCGGTATTCATCGATAAAGTGCCAAGTTTGAATATTTACCCAGATTTTTTGGACAGAACGGATCCGGCTTTTTTTTTTTACGGTATCTATTTTTTAAATCTGCTACCTCCGTGCCATTTTTGGCACTTTTTTCAGCCCTCATCGCGATGTGAAGTGTCACAGTTTGCTTCCAGGCCGACGGTGTTAACTGCTGCGTGGTTCCTGGAGTCTCTCTTCGGCCCTTTGAGTCCGGTCGCTCGCCGTTTAAACAGACGCCGTCACCTCGGCCCGACCACACTTTCCACCCAGCCGGTGAAATACCACAGAGCGGCTCGGCATTTTCTAACTCTCTGGAATATTACAGCGGCTACAACTACCACCGTCCTCCCAAATGCACCAGCGGAGCGCCGTTACTGTACCGCGTTTGTCCAGCTGCCGAGGACGAGGCTCAATGACTAACAATCTAGAATTCATTTAAAAGTTCTTCGTCTTCTGTGATGATGAATTGACTTCAATTGACGGACAAAACTAGCTCCGGCTATTTGAAACTATCGCAATCATTTTATGTTATATTTTGGTTCCATCTTTCCCAGACAAATCTTTCTTGGCTGTCAATCAAAATCTAGAAGCAAATGGATGTTTTCTTCGTTTCATTTTCTTTGTGTTATTATTGCAGCAGCCTATGTGGTCTGTAAGGAAGTGCCTCATTCTTTTTAATGGCCATCGGTGAGAAACGCATGACGTCTGATTTGTATGGAAGTCTATGAGAAAATGACTCGACTTCTCACTTCAGGAAACCTTGTAAACAAAAGTTTATGGTCTCAACCTCTAGTTTCAAAGTCTTCATTGATCCAGCATGACGTTCATTTGCTAAACGGCGGTGCGTTTGGATCACAACGGGCCGCATAGTGACCCTGCCTACGTCTTCTGTCGCTCCGACTGATCCGAACCGCTGTGCGCGCAGGCCTCGGCGGGGCGGCGCTGATCGAGAAGGCCGTCCACTCGGGGATGATCAACCCCAGCCGGCGGTGGCAGAGCCTGAAGCACAACGGCCCCGTGGCCCAGTTCCACTTCCAGGTCCGCCTCGGCTGCGACGAGCACTACTACGGCTTCGGCTGCAACAAGTTCTGCCGCCCGCGGGACGACTTCTTCGGCCACTACGAGTGCGACCACAACGGCAACAAGACGTGCCTGGAGGGCTGGGCCGGTCCGGACTGCAACACCGGTGAGTTCTGGTTGACGAAAGGGAGCCGAGCGGTTTCAGCACATTAAATCTATGTTTCTATACATTCCTTTTGAACAGAGGTGTGTTTCCTGCGTTCATCTTTTAAAATTCACGTATCAAGGCCAAATATTGGGACAAAATTGGACAAAACTGAGCATTTTCTCTTAATCTTTAGTAGCCGGAAGTCTGTTCCTGGGCTTGTTTTTTTAGTTTTTCATTGGTCTTCTGAGACATCGGCGCGCGCCCTCATTTTCCTTCTCTTGGTCTCTGTGCAGCGATCTGCCGGCAGGGCTGCAACACGGCACACGGGAACTGCAACGCTCCTGGAGAGTGCAGGTGAGAAGCAGCACGCACAACAAACACGCTTCTGCTCTCTCGTCTCAATTAGAGAGCAACCGTGGGGACAAAGGGACAGCGTTTCAGCAGTTATTTCATTCCTGATTACTCACTAGTTATTCTTCTATTTATTTATTTTTTTCTAGCTTCTGGTCAATTGTCAAGTGACAAAACGTTTCCAATACACATTTTAGAATTTTTTATTTTTCTATTTGTTAAAAAGTAAACGTAACAATGGTCTCATTTGTATGTTTGAAGTCACACATACTGAACCGTATTGTGATCTGGCAGGTGTCTGTACGGCTGGAAGGGCGAGTACTGCGATCAGTGCATCCCTCACCCCGGCTGCGTGCACGGCAGCTGTGTTGAGCCGTGGCAGTGTCTCTGCGACACCAACTACGGAGGACAGCTGTGCGACAAAGGTACGCGCGCGCACACACATGCACACACAGAAGCACGGACGTCTTTGGAGAAGCGGCGTTTTCCACACAGTTTCTGTGCCTATTTGAAGTAAAAATGAGCGGATGAAAGACAACGTTTTGTTTTGGGGGATCACAAACATGCAGATCTGAACACGTGTGCGACGCTGCAGCCGTGTGTGAACGGAGGAACCTGCAGCAACACGGGACCCGACAAATACCACTGCTCCTGCCCCGACGGCTTCTCGGGGGTCAGCTGTCAGAAAGGTGAGAGGAGCGAAGAGATAAACAACACAAAATAATTAGTTTGCTCCTCAGAGAATCAGCATTTCACATTTTATCACTTCGATTCTTCGTGACAATCACGTTCATTTTCCAGATAGATTTTTATTTTTTTATTTGTCCATTTGTCTTCATTCATTCACTATTCATGTCACGCAATAATACGACAAAGCGAATTGTGAAAACCTAATTGGCGGATTCAGACTTTTCTTGTTGATTGTTGTCCGTCTCCATGGTTACAGTGTGAACAGAAGCTTGATACTTAATCGTGTGATGAAATACAGACACGATATGTACAGACAGATTTACCTTAATTCAGCCTTTTTATCACTGCGTGTCCGTCTGTCTCAGCGGACCACGCCTGTCTGTCCAACCCCTGCCTGAGCGGAGGAAGCTGTGTGGAGACCAGTCAGGGCTTCGAGTGTCTCTGTGCTCCCGGCTGGACCGGACCCTCCTGCTCCAACAGTAAGACCCCCCCCCCCCCACCCCAAATGCTCGATACTGCACCAGATCCTCTTTGAACCTCCTTGAACTTTGTTTTTTTTGACCCTCTGTCCGTCTCAGACGTGGACGAGTGCCTGGAGAACCCCTGCAGCCACGGAGGGACCTGTGAGGACCTGGTCAACGGTTTCAGGTGCACCTGTCCGCCTCAGTGGACCGGGAAGACCTGCCTCATCGGTGGGTCCTCCTCCTCAAGTCAGAACCAGAACTGACAACGTATAATATATATATATATAAGTGTAATGTGTCAAAGCTGCTCAAATATATAGAGAGCCTCGTGGACTATGACTCAATATTACTGCAGTTATTCCAACAAGTATAACTACTAATTAAAAAGGTCAAATTTACTAAACCGTAATTGAATGTTTGCATAAATTTAAAAATATAAAAGGAAGCTCAAATGTCACCTGGATGACAACTTTTTATGTGTCTCAAAGTATAAAATCATAAAGAAAAAGTAAATATCTTATAACATTCCGTCTACTGTTATTGCCAATACAGATAATACTTTTATTCATTATATAATCACTTTTTTTCCTTCTTTTTTTGACTAATAAATCATTATTGTTTCATAAGCTGGTGTCAGAATTTCATTCAAAGAAGCCTCCACTCAATTAGGTGAGGAATCGAGGTGACCCCCCCCCCCCCCCAAACCCACCCAGCATGCTGTAGCTTCCCCTGATTCTCATCGTCCTTTGAGAATCCTCTTGGTGCACTAGCAATGGTTTGGTCATTGTAGCATCTACCCGTCGCTACAGTATTCCTCCAACACCAAGTGTTAGACGGCACCCACAAACGGCTTTCCAGCCATCGAGATCAAAATGAACCGTGACGATGCCAAATTCTCTAACTTGGCTGAACCGTGATTCCATTTCTACCACTGAGACAGGATTCCTTTTATTTACACTCATTCACGTCCATGAAGTCCATCCTAATGTACTGGAATGGATATCCTTGTAATTTAAACCTTTAGGATTGTGTCTTTTCACAATCAACGCATGCCCCAATTTATTTTTTATTAGAACTTTCCAGCCCTCCTGTTGAGCATGTCTCATCTCTATATAATAAAGTCTTCTGCATTACGTCTCCGTTGTGTTTTTCCCTGAGAAAGTTTGTGGTTTCCTGTTGAAACGCACACAGTCACTGCGCTTTAAGGGCCCCGCTGACTGTGACACGATATTATTGCAGTTTTTCCAGCGCTGTCAAGCAATCCTAAAAACGACTATGGTTAAAGTTCAAACGTTATGCAGCATTGAGCAAAAGAGCAACATCTAAATAAACATCCGTGGACGCCTCTGACCCGCTTGTTCTTCTTTCTTTCGTCTCAGATGCCAACGAATGTGACGAGGACCCGTGCGCCAACGCCAACTCCTGCCGCAATCTGATCGGAGGCTACTTCTGCGAGTGCGTCCCGGGCTGGACGGGCCGGAACTGTGACGCCAGTGAGTGAGACGCGCGGGGGGGGGACGACGATGTCCCCACGCGTGAGCAGCAGCGAAGACAATAACCTCTGTTGTTATTGAAGTGCTTGCTTTTGAAAATCGTTTTTTGTGTGCGCTTTTATTTAAAATGATCTATAACGTTCCTGCAGATATCAACGACTGTCGGGGTCAATGTCGGAACGGAGCGACGTGCGAGGTGAGCTTCAGTTGATGCGCGCGCACACACACACACACACACACACACATGCGTGAATTGAGCAGATCAGATTTCTCCAAACGTTCTCTTTTTCCAACAGAAGACAAACGTTCTGTCCTCGTTTCTTTTCAAATGCCGATCGCTCCTTTTCTTTCCGCCGTTCTTCGCCTCTCAATAGTTTTATTGTTTACCGATGGGAGTCGGATTGCGTCACACTAGCGGCTCCGTCTGTGGCCGACGCACGCGGCCCAGTTTGACTCCCAAAACAAACCGTAATTGAAAAAAGTATCCGTTTGCAGATTTTAAAATGACTGATTTGATAAAAAAGTAGAATTCTTCTGACCCTCTTGAACACGTTTCTTGGTTTTGCTAAAGAGCGATTTGTGGCACGCGAGCTAGCGTTAGCTTAGCAGGTCAACGATTGTGGAGAGATGCTTTTAAAGAATGTCAGGGCTCGTTGCAAAGTCGGGGCTCAAAGGTAACAAGGAGTGAAATAATACGAATGCGTCCTTTGAGAGCTGGTGACTCTGGTTTCCTCCTCGTTCAGGACCTGGTGAGCGGTTATAAGTGCACGTGCGCGCCGGGTTTCGCGGGCGAACACTGCGAGAAGGACGTGGACGAGTGCGCCAGCGGGCCGTGCCTCAACGGCGGCCGCTGCCACGACGATGTCGACGGCTTCCGCTGCCTGTGTCCGGCCGGCTTCTCTGGAAGTCGCTGCCAGGTGAGCCGTCGCTGGGATACCAAGTCTTTTTATTATTGCTATTTTATTTTATTTCTATTTTGTTCACAATCTTTTCAATTTTTTTTTAATCGGTGAACGTTAACAAATCATTGTTTTTTTTTGTAAAATTCAGTCATCTGCTAAATTTAAAGATTTTAATTTAAAGTAAATTTTCTTTACAAATGTACGACTTCATGATCCAAGACGATGTGCGTTGTGCGGGGGTCGTGGGAAACGGGGAATTGGCGAGCGCTGAATTGTCCCCTGTGCCCCACAGCTGGATATCGATTACTGCCTCGACCGCCCGTGTCAGAACGGCGGCCGCTGTTTCAACCTGGCGGCCGAATACGTCTGCAAATGTGCCGACGACTTCGAGGGGAAGAACTGCTCGCGCATGAAGGACCACTGCCGCACGACGCCCTGCAAAGGTCAGCGGGTTCATTAGCGACAAACAAAACTCTATTGATCCAGGGCTCCACCGTTTACATGATGAACACTATAATGCATCAATAATTATAATCCAATGTTGCTACAAAGCCAAAGGAAGGTTTTTATAATTTGCTGCTCATTGCATTCATTAATTCCAATCATTTGTGGGCATAAATTAGAGAATCTTTTAGTCCAGACGGCCAGCTGACCTTTGCAATAAGATGGACGGGGCTGAGCTAAGCTAACTAGCTGCGCGTTTCAGCCTATTTTTATTGTACAAAAGTGGGAGTCGTAAATAATTGCATGCCCCCCCTCTCTCCCCCAGTAATTGACAGCTGCACCGTGGCGGTGGCGTCCAATAGCACGCCGGATGGGGTGCGTTTGATTTTGTCCAACGTGTGCGGCCCCCACGGGAGGTGTCGGAGTCACGCCGGCGGCCAGTTCAGCTGCGAGTGTGAGGAAGGATTCTCCGGGACGTACTGCCACGAGAGTGAGGACATGATGATGATGATGATAATAATAATAATTATAGTCTTTTAATAATCTCTCCCGCATTATCTTTTTTTCTTTTCATTTAAACATGAAATGTAAACTCAAATCCTCCTCCTGCCTGTCAGACATCAACGACTGTGAGAGCGCCCCCTGTCTGCACGGAGGGACGTGCGTCGACGAAGTCAGTCGGTATCGGTGCGTCTGCGTCGACGGCTGGGACGGACCCACCTGCCAGAACAGTGAGTCCCCCCCCCCCCACCCAGCTGTAAGAGCGCCACATGTTGGATGTGTTTTAAAAATCTTTCTTTACTCTTAGACATCGACGACTGTAGCTCCGCCCCCTGTCGGAACCGCGGCGTCTGTCGCGATCTGGTCAACGATTTCTACTGCGAGTGCGGCGACGGCTGGAAGGGGAAGACCTGCCGCTCAAGTGAGACCGCGTGCACCTGCCGCGTGAACGCACGCGTTGGTTCAAGCCCCGCCCCCACCCTGATGGCCGTGCAGTGGTTCCAGATGTTGTTTCACATCCTCTGTGTTTTTTTTTGATTCCCAGCCGAGTTTCAGTGCGACGAGGCGACTTGCAACAGCGGAGGAACCTGCTTCGACGAGGGAGACGCCTTCAAGTGCCTGTGCGCCGCCGGCTGGGAGGGCGCCACCTGCAGCATCGGTCAGCAACGACACCGAGCTCATTACTTCCGAAAATGACCAAATAAATAAAAAGCGCCTAACGGGGTTTTTGTTGTGGCCGCAGCGAGGAGCAGCAGCTGCGTGCCGAGTCCGTGCGAGAACGGCGGAACATGCGTGGTGGACGGAGACTCGTTTAGCTGCCTCTGCAAGGAGGGCTGGGAGGGCGCCACCTGCAGCCACAGTGAGTCACTGCACCGCCACGCGGTTTAAATCCAGGGTTCGAGGACGTGAATGAAACCGTGGACCTTTTTTTATTTATCAGAGAACGGCGTGTTAATGTGTGGAAACTTGTGTGTTGTTTCTTTATTTTCCAGATGTCAACGACTGCAGTCCTCATCCCTGGTGAGTTTTAACAGACTATATATAATATATTTATATATATATATATATAAATATATTATATATATATATATTTTTTTAAAATATTTTTATATATATATATATATATTTTTTTTTATATATATATATATATATATATATATATATTTTTTTTTTATATATATATATATATATTTTTTTATATATATAAATTCTTTTCATGGCTCAACATTCCCGTGTGTGTCCTGCAGTTACAACAGCGGTACCTGCGTGGACGGAGACAACTGGTATCGGTGCGAATGCGCTGCGGGGTTCGCCGGCCCAGACTGCAGGATCAGTGAGTGGCGACCTTTGACCTTCTCTCCATCAGCGCCATCCTGTCGCGCTTGAGCTCTCAGACGAGACGCAGGCTCTCGTGCGTAACGTCGCGCCGCTCGTCTCTTTCAGACGTCAACGAGTGCCAGTCGTCGCCCTGCTCCTCCGGCGCCACCTGCGTGGACGAAATCAACGCTTTCCGCTGCATCTGTCCACCGGGGAGGACGGGGCCGCGCTGCCAAGAAGGTGAGACATTGTCTTCACCATTTAACGCAATGAATCGATAGAGGAAATGACAACGTCGCACGTGTTCCTGATGAGCGCTGACGGTGTCTTTGTGCCGCAGCGTCGGGGAGGCCGTGTGTGGTCGGAGGGCTGGTGGCGCCGGACGGAAGCAGGTGGGGCGAAGACTGCAACACGTGCCGCTGTCACAGCGGGAGGATCGTCTGCACAAAGGTGACCGGAGAAAAATTTTGACCGTATGACGAGGAGACGCCTCCGAGGTGGATCCGTTCCCAACGCTGGTCCTCAGTGGTGCGTTTCTTTTAACCAGACGGTTGATTGTGTCTCAGGTGGAGTGCGTTAGCCCCGCCCACCGGACCCCGCCCCCGGCCAGGTGTCACCCGGAGAGCAGCTGCGCCAACGTCACCTTCACCTTCAGCCAGGACATCGGGGCGATGGTGCGTCCGGGTTTCCCCCCGCCTCCCGCCTCGGCGCCGAATAAAAGCGAATGCTTTTGTCCCGCCTGCTTCCTTCTCGTCGGGTAATGGCCCTCCATGTGTGTACAGGGCGTGACGGCGGAGCAGGTCTGCGGCGAGCTGCGAAGCCTCTACGTGGTCAGGAACCTGTCCTCCCTGTCCTCCGTGTCCTCCATCTCCGTGACCTGCGAGGCGTCGCTCAGCACCAACAAGGAGATCCACGCGGTCATCGTGAGTCACGTCGGTTCCCGCAAAGTGCTTTTTTTTTCCCCCCTTGGTGCAGATCCGGTTACGATTTCCACCCGTTTCTTGTAGACCGAGATGATATTTCCCAAAAGTCCGGGATTAGGAGGCCAGAAATTGTCGAACGCCTTGTTGTGTTGCACGAATCTGTAATTAAACGCTGGCATTTAGTCACCATTTAGTCCAGAGGTCTTCAACAGTGGGTCCAATTTTTGGTTGAGACAATTTATTTATTTTTTTAATCATCATGGCGATCGCATTTATACTCAAAAATAAAAGATGGCGGACCAAACTCCGTAGAATAGGGGGTCCCTGCTGCATCAGTTTGGGGGGTCCTTGACCCCCGATTTAGATAAAACCATAATGGAGTTTCTTTTTTTCTCCTGTTGATGACTTCAGTCGACAGACGACCGGAGGAGAGGTCCGACCTTCGTCAAGGAAATCACCGACGGGATCATGGACCTGGTGAGCAAGCGGAGCGCCAACGGCACCGCCATCGGCGCCATCGCGGAGGTCCGGATCCAGAGGAGGCCGAGCCGCGACCCCGACGGTGAGCTGCCGCCGCGGCGCGGGGAGAACCTCGGCGAGCACGTTGACAAAGAGAGTGTGTGTGTGTGTGTGCGAGTGGTTGACCTCCGCCCTTCTGTCGGTGCAGCGGACCGCCTGGTGCCCCTGCTGGTGTCCGCCGTGGTCGCGGTCTGGGCGCTGGCCATCGCCTTGACGCTGCTGTGGCTCGTGAGGAGGCGGAGGAAGCGGAGCTCCACCGCGGGGGTCGCCGGCCAGGCGGCGGGGGCGGCGACGTCCCCGGCGCCGGTTGCCGAGGAGAACAACGCCCTGCACAACAGTGTCAGCACCGCCCGCGAGCAGCTCAACCACATAAAGAACCCCATCGTGAAAAACACAGCGAACCACCACCAACAACAACAACAACACCACCTGCTTCTCCATCACCACCTCTGCCAAGACAAGAACGCCGCCAACGCCGCCAAGATCAGGAAGCCGGACGCCGGGAGCCAATCAGAGGAGGACGAGATGGACAAAAGGCTGCAGAAGGCGAGGTTCCCCCGGGCAACGCCGACGTACTCGCTGGTGGACTGGGAAGAACCCCACCACCACCACCACCACCACGCGGAGCGGAACCCCCCCCACCGGACTAGCAAACGGGACAACAGGCAGCAGAGCGCAAACAGGATGGAGTACATCGTATAGCCAACGGGCTCCGAGGGACCGGAAGGACCACAGAGACCGGGACCACAGAGACCGGGACCACAGAGACCGGGACCACAGAGACCGGGACCACAGAGACCGGGACCCCCCCCCCCCCCCTCGGCCTGGAAGACTTTTGCTCATTTGTCTTTTTTTGTTGATGATGTCGTTGTTCTTTTGTTTCAAACTGGATTTTTTTGACGTTTAATTTATGACCCCGTTGGATCTCCGTCTCTCCGTCTCCCCGTGGACGTCCCCGTTTGTGGGCGGAGTTTCGACGTGCACGAAAAGTGCGCCTTTTTCGATTGGAGGATGAGTTTTTGCATTTGGACGGTGCTGGAGCACCAGTTTGGGAGAAGAAGAATGTATTTATTTCGTTTATTTTGGAGTATTCGAGTCAATATGAAGAATCGTCCATGTAGAATGTTTCTGTATAGATGTGTAAATATTTTTTATTAATCATTGTGTATATTTGATTTATTAACTTAATCGCCAAGAGCCTTGAGGTTTTCCTTTTTGTTTAATTTATGAGGCAAACGTTCTGTAACTCTTTTAGTTTTTTGTGTTTCTTTTTTAAACGCCAAAAGTGCTCTTGAAGGATTTATTTCCTTGCGGGGGGCCGGGGGGGGGGGGCTGAGGGGGGGCCGGGGGGGGGTGGTTGCCTTTTGGATTTGGGTATTTTTTTTTTCCCATCTAAATGTTTTGTACAGTGTCTGTTTGATGTAATTTTGTTATGTTTGCCGAGTACACGATGTACGTGGGGTTTTTTTGTGGGGGGGTTTGTTCTGCTGCAGGGCCATTTGACACAAACCAGCAGACAGTTTGCTTTTGCTACTGAAAGGACTTCAAGAGATGCAGCTTTCGTACCACGTTTAGGAAAAAGAACGGTTTGGGTTTTGTGTTTGTAACATCGGATCAAACCTGCGTGATTAAAGGAGCTTCGTTTAAAGTATAAAGTTCTACGAGTCGAATAAGAACGTGGTGACGTGACGCGTCGCCTGTCGTTGGTGGAACCACGTTTGATTCCAACGTCGGTCACTTTTTACGATGGAAGACTCAATTAAATGTGTTTTTTTTTTTTTTTCCTCGTGCATTTCACTTGACGTTTCTTTTGGACCTTGAGAATAAAAGTCTGTTTGTTAATGGCAATAATGAATTGTTCTTTTTTTGCGGGGGGGACTATCCATTAAAAAGAACCAATTGATTCAGCCAGTTTGATAGAAACAATAAACTATCATCACGTTTCATGACTTTTTACGACATGCTGGTTTTTATGACTAAAGTAAAAAAAAACATTTGCTTAAAGGGTTCTGATTTAAGCGTTTTTTGATTAAATGAAATTTAATTCTGACCAAGCTGACTTTGATGGAACGCACCAAGAACCAAAGAGTTGTGTCCCGGTGACAGTGCATGTCCGCGTCTCCGGGGACGGACCTCTGCTCGCCCACTGATGTCCTTCCAGGCGTTTGGAGTCCCGGCTGAAAGGAAAAGACTCACGCGCGTAACGTCACGCACGCGTTGCGTCCATGTGGCGGACGGCCTCGTTTCGTTTTGACCCCCCCAGACAAACGTCTTTATCGCAGCCGGAGAACCGAAGTTACTTTGTCTCCGTTTATCCGTCCTCTGGTCCCCCGTGTCCATCACACGCTTGTCCTCTGCAGACATGTGAGAGCGTTTATAGAGACCCGCACGCAGCCCTGGGAGACTGTCCCTCACGGATAAACAACACGGGACGCCCCCCCCCCCTTCCACTCCAGAACCACAACTTCCACTCCGAGACTCCCGACTGTCTCTTTCTGTCGACACCAGATGGAAAAAAAAAGCTACGAGTTTATTCCATTTTGTTGCAGATTTGAACCAATGTGGTGGTTTCACATCATGACGAACATGTCTCAGGTAGATAATCCATCACAGGAGTGAACTTCAGTGGAATCCAGTAACCGATGAAGGACGATGGACGGTTTAGTCAGATAACACACGGAGGGTCCCGTCTGCGAACACGTGAACATCCGCAGCAGATTCCGTCGAGACATTTGTCTCCGCAGCGGGCCGACGCCGCTGTCCTCGGACATACGTGAATAAAGTAGTTGTTGCTGGGTGACTTTGTGATGGAGAACAAACAACGGTTTGAGACAGAAATTGGCCTAAGAATCCATCCATCAGACGCTCTTGGCAGCGTCTTCACCATGAAAACACACGACATCATGAAAACACACGAGCCACCAACAACTGGCCCAGTGTCCCCTCGGCCTTTCCCCCCTTTCTGTGTTTTTAATGGTCCCAGTCGTGAAATCTGAACCTGTGCTTCAAAGCTGCTGGCGAAGCAGAGCTAACGCGATCGTTAGGATCGCAGCAGCCCCCACCAGGGCCCCCCAACCAGGGCCCCCACCAGAGCCCCCACCAGGGCCCCAACCAGGGCCCCCAACAGAGCCCCCACCAGAGCCCCCCAACCAGGGCCCCCAACCAGGGCCCCAAACAGAGCCCCCACCAGGGCCCCCCAACCAGGGACCCCACCAGAGCCCCCACCCCGGCCCCAACCAGGGCCCCCAACCAGGGACCCCACCAGAGCCCCCACCCCGGCCTCAACCAGGGCCCCAACCAGGGCCCCCCAACCAGGGACCCCACCAGAGCCCCCCAACCAGGGCCCCCACCAGGGCCCCCACCGCGGCCCCAACCATGGCCCCCACCAGGGGCCCCACAATGGCCCCGACCAGGGCCCCCACCGCGGCCCCAACCATGGCCCCCACCAGGGGCCCCACAATGGCCCCGACCAGGGCCCCCACCGCGGCCCCAACCATGGCCCCCACCAGGGGCCCCACAATGGCCCCGACCAGGGCCACCACCGCGGCCCCCACTGCGGCCCCCACGAGGGCCCCCACCGCGCTCCACTGATCCACACCAGAAACACGAGCGGACCTTCGACCTCGACGAGCAGCCTCCATTGAGCAAGGCACCAACACTGTCAAACTGGGGGGGGGGGGGGGTTCAATGCCCGCTGTGACCAACTGCACTAATAACGTGAACAGATGTGGAGCTGGAAGGCTTCAACCCCCCCGAGAGGATCGATTCAAAGTTCAACTCCAGTCTGGTTGTTATGGATGTTGTAATTTAAGAACTCGGTGTTTTCACAAATTGCCCTGTGAGGGGTGTGGTCAGTGTGTGTGTGTGTGTGTGTGTGTGTGTGTGTCTCGGCTGTGCAGAAACAGTTGTGGGAACTGCAGGAGTGTGGAAACGGCGAGGGGGGGAGGAGGGGGGGGGCTGACGTCACCGGCCGAGCACAGAGGAACCCGTCCCGACTCACGACACGTTTCACCGATCGGCTTCCCGACGTTTCTGTCCTAAAACATCAGTGACTCGGTTTCTCCCGGTGAGACGTCGCCTCACCTGAAACGTGTCCTCGGCCTTGAATATCAAACGGGTCCCATCAAAGCATCTGCAGCCATTTGGAATCTGATTGACACTTTTCGAAGTTCAGGCGACATTTGAGGACTCTGCAGCTCCAAAAGAGAACATTCAAAGGTGCACAAAGTGTGATATCTGAACAGTGCACACAAGTGGCGGCTGAGTGACGGAGTTATTTTAATTGGACATCTAAACGCCTTCAGTTCACCGCTTCTTGTTTCGGCTCGTGAACACTTAACGTTTTTAAAATATCTTACAAAGGAGATTCTGAACTTTCTGCCTCTGATTCAATTCTACACAAAGTGGTTTTAAGTGTTTTACTTTGTTGTGCCTCCTCTCAGGGTGTGTTGGTCTGCAAGGAAACACACACACACACACACACACACACACACACACACACACACAGACACACACACACACACACACCATCTGGCTTCATAAATCGTGACTCAGTGTTTCCCATGAAGGTCCGTCAGCACAGAGAGATGCTGCGACACCGTGAGGAGTCGCTGTTCACGTGCACCTTTTCCCTCAAGGCACACACACACACACACACACACACACACACACACACACACACACACACACACTCACCCACTTACCTACACACACGCGCACACACACTCAGCTGAGGAAAGGTTGAGTTTATTTTTTTCTTTCTACCTGGATGCATTCGCCAGCATCACACCATGAACAAAAGCTCAAACAAATGGCCAAAATATAAAATAATAATAATAATAATAATAATAATAAATGCGTCTGTCCCGTCGTCCCGTGTTTCTTCTCCTTCTAACGAACAGAGTTTCTCCACGTGATTTATTTAAATTCTTAATAATCTAAATGTTTTTACTCCAGCTGACCTGAAGCCAGATCATCAAAATCAGAACCCACAGCGGAGACCGCCGTACATGCCGCGGATTCTCCTCCCAGAGCGCGTGTGAGTGTGTGTGCATATGCGTGTGTGTGTGTGTGTGTGTGAGTGTGTGTGTGCGTGATGGAGTTTGGGGGCTGATCACTTCCACATGCTGCTGTGTGGAGACCTGAGTGTTTGTGTCCAGAGTTTGTTTCCAGTCTGACTCATGAGATGATGGCTGCGTTTTGAAGTGTGTGCATCCTCAAAGCCGCACGATGAAGAACAACACAATTAGAAGCCCCATCGGACGACAACATCGTGAAACAATCCGCCGACGGGGGGGGGGGGGGGGGGGGCTCGAAAAACCGACTAGAGCTCGATGATGTTGGGTGGTCTGTTGCTCCGAAGCAAAGATGCAGTCGCAGGAGGTCAGACGGGCCCGACGCCTCCAGACGGGAGGAGGGTCAGCGGGGGGAGGATAAGAGGTCAGAGGTCAGCTGGGTCACATGGAGCCTGCTCCATACACGCCCCATCAGACGGGCGGCAGCAGGGTGACGATTGATGGTCAGTGGAATCATATCATATACAACAAAGTGAGATATCTTCATGTTTATCATAAAAAATGAAGCCTTCTAAATAAATCAATCAAACTATCCGTTTGTTCCATTTGCAATTTTGGTCTTCATCAAATTGGAAAAGAAACTGTAATGTTTTTAATTCACACGGATGTTTCATAAGGACGATTTATTGATATACATATTGTTATTGTGATATGCAGTTATATTCTATATCTTGGGAGAAGATTCTGACCAGTTTGTTGGATGTTGGACTGTTGATTCAAATGTCAATGAAGCCGACAGTCGGCTGCTAAAGAACTGATTCACACAGCGAGACGGCCAAGTACAGAATTAAAAATAGACAATATAGTTCAGACATGGAGCTTTATTTTTTCAACGAATCAAAATCAAATCAAAAATCAAATAATAAAGACGCACCGAAGACGCCTCATGCGACCGCAGGGGAGGGAAAAGCTGCAGGAATGTGGAAAGGCAAAGACGAACCACGGGCGTAAAATGATTCAAAGCTGCTCTCAAATGGCCCCACAACAGCCGCTCATTACTCAGCTGCGTGTGACGTCCCGACGACAACAAGCGCACCCTCCTCCTCGCCGAGGGACCAAAACCAACAGATCAATATCAAATTAAAAAGACTAACGCTCTTTACGACCTGCGCGGCGTGTTTAGGCTCCCGGAGGCCTGAGAAGAACTCCGAGGGGAACGTCAGCGAGTCTGATGAACTGGTATCTGAACCGCGAGACGACGCCGGAATACGGATGCGTTAACGTCCAAAAGTTCTCAATCTCGTTGCAACTAAAAGTGATTCTCATTATCGATCAATTTTAGGATTATTGTCCCAATCAAGCAATGACTCATTTCATCTTCTCGGAGCCCAAAGTCACGTTCTCAATCGCCAAGTTTCCTCGGATGAAACATCCAAAACACAAATATGTTTGAGCATCAAATCCTCACATAGCTGGTAATGTTTGTATGGATTTGATGGTTTTGATGTTTTTTTCTAATCAAATGGCTCCAACTTGATCAGCATCTGTTCATCTCACAGATCATTGCTATTATTGCTTTGACTAAAGTAAACATTGAAGAAATAAAACCTGGATTTTTGAACTTTAAACCAATGAGAAATAGAGGCCCTTCCCTAAAAACTGTAACTGTTAGTGCTGGTTTCCCAGAAACAAGTGATCCTTCATCCTGGGAACAAGCCAGTGATTGTTTCCTCTTCATCATCCTCCAGTTTAAACCTAAAAGCCAAAACAGCGATTAAACCTCGGCGCACTCGTCCTGTTGGGATTAGAAGGATCAGAATGAAGGCAGAGAAACGCAAGCCGATAAAAGTCAAAACAGCCCGAACAAACCTAATAAAAGCGGAATGAATTCATTCGAAGCCGAGTAAAAGCAAACGCCAAAGACGACGGAGGAAACCACTAGAGGAGAGTAAATGCTTTCAGAAGCTTTTTGTTCTGCAGCTTCTCCTCCGTCGTCCTCGGTGTCTCCGTCCACCCGATGACGTCGTCGCGCTCCCTCTTCCAGCTCCGTCTTTGGTCTCCACCTGCCTGCTCCAAAGCCAAATACCCGTCTCCTTGGCTCCCAAACGCTCAAACGCGATCCCCAGCTGTCGGCTGTTTGCAGGAAGTGGTCGAGCACTCGAGTATTGACCCGAGGAAGCCGCAGATTACTTCCTGCCCAGACTACAACGTCACAGTTAGCGGATGATTAACGACAACACTGGACCAGGTAGAGAGCAGTGTACGGGAGCTGAGAAAGAAAAAGGATTTAAAAAGTTCTGTCCGTCTGGACGTAAACATGTAAAACGGATAGAAATGGTCCTATGCACTTAAAACAGCGCATGGGACCCACTGAACAGCGTATTTAAGTGTGCAGCAGCTGACCTGGAGCTCACTGAGGCCTCCCGGTGGACAGGTATGGAACCACAGCGAGACTGACGACGACGCCAGCTGACCTCCTGTTCAGGTGTGTACATACTTACTTCTGTTCTTTCCTTTTTGTCTTTTCTTCTTTTTCCATTCTTCCCGTTTGCTTGTAAATCCGCGTGTGCGTCCACAGCCACATAAAGCCGAATGAACAAAACCTGAGCGACGGGGATGCGAGGAAGGGCTCGTCAGCCTGGACGGAATCTCCCCAGTTTAAGGTCCCACCAGTTAAAAGGGATCCTCGGCATCTTGGCGCCCTTGGCCTTTGACCTCCCGGAGGCCGGCGGCGGACGGAGACGTCGGCGCCGAGGAGCGACGGGTCCAGCGCGTACCGGAGGCGCAGCGGCAGGAGGGCTGGACGCCTCTGACGTGGAGCTCCTGGAGGAGATCGACGCCGACATCTGCAGGTCAAAGGGTCACACCGGCCAAGTTAATGAATGATTCATAACTGTCTCCTCACTTCCCTCGAGTAGCTTCTGTCCATCCAGCATCCTGCATGCTGCACTATTGCAACATGTATATGGTTGGACTGATGCTTTTTATATACATTTGTTTTTGTATTTACATTGCGTACATAATCGTGGTGTCCAGTCTTTACCTCTGTTAAGCCCTGCTGTCTTTATTTCGAGCCGTTTTGTTGATTGCTGGGAGTTAAATGCAAAATAAAACACGGTTCTGCTTTTCTCGAGAGTTCTCTGGAGGTCGCGCAGATCTCCTGCAGAGGATCACATGACCTCCGGCGCTCCGGGCTCGGTCTTAAGGATGATCAACGACTCTCTGGACACGCGATAAGGAGTAATCAAATTCTGCTTCAGCAAAACAAAAGCTGCCGTTTAATTATGGAACCTCGTTACGGTATCGATTTGTAAAACAAAGCGAATGCAGAGAAGTTCAGTTTGCTTCTCTGCTGTTGGTCCACACTGAAATATCTCAGCAGCCATTGGAGGAGTTGTCATGGAAACAAGGTGCCTTCATTCATGGTCCCCAGAGGAGGTTTTGTGATTACTTTTCTAGCCAGCGGCCAGTTCTCAGCCTCCTCGACGAATTGGTCCGATTTGGGGGCAGATGTTCCAGTCTGACTCGTGTGTAAAATGTGCGTGTGAAAACAAGACGAAAACCCCAAATCATGACGTCTGACCAGCAGCGGAGCTAAAAGACCAAGTTTGTG
Source organism: Gasterosteus aculeatus (assembly GCF_964276395.1). NCBI lineage: Eukaryota > Metazoa > Chordata > Actinopteri > Perciformes > Gasterosteidae > Gasterosteus > Gasterosteus aculeatus. The sequence goes on along the minus strand of NC_135696.1, from coordinate 19,914,696 downwards.
CGACTTCAGGGGATCCTGAGCTGTGGGAGTCTCGTGCAAAGAGACTTCCTCTGGTTAGGAAACGTCCCACAGAGAACCGATCCGTCTCCCGTCCTGCTGCCAACGAATACTCACCAGAGCAGTGAATGGAGATTAATAGACACGCCACATCTGGACTGGAAAACACACACACGCTCTAGTTTGTAGATACGTTCACTGCTTGTCTGAGTCTCAATATGAATAAAAACAATATAGAATTTACTCTTTTATATCGTTTTATTTTAGAAACTCATGTGAATATTAGGATTTTACAATCTAGTAATCTTCATTAGTTAGTTCTAGTTATAAAGAATCCTTTATTGAACAGGAATCTTTGTTTTTCGTGTCAGCTAACAAACACAAGGGATAAAATTGGACACTTAATAGACTATCGGTGTGCATTTTTTTTCATGATCACTCAATTTGCTTCGTACTTGATAATTTTATTGTTATTTACAATAAATCACACCTCACTCAACAACCTAGAATTAAATAAAAACTGTTGAACAGAGCTGCTTTTTCACATCAGCTTTGTGATTCACAATCTGATATTCAAAGTCTGAGTCGGGTTCCTCCGCCGCGTCAAACCAACGCCGGCCTCCGTCCGTCCTTTTGAGGAGTGTGAAAAAAAAAAGAAAAAAGAAGCAGTGCCAAAAGCGTCAGTGCGGCGGCTCCTGATGGCGTGCGGCCTCAGAGCGCGCGGCGCTCTTCGCGGCTCTCTGCACGGCCCAGGTGGCCAAGTGGACGGTGACGAAGGCGCCGCCGGCGGCCCACAGCCAGTTCCTCCTGAGCCAGCTCCGAGGCGTCATTCCTCTGCAGGACACACACATTACAAGACCTTCAGGGACCTTCTCCCGCTGTAGATTCTCTCAAACGTAGGAATAAAATAGCATGTTTGGACATCGTTGTTTAACCAATAGAGACTGAGCCCCATATTCTCTATTTTGTAGGTAATTTTGAAGCACATTTCGATTGTTTTTCCAAATGTTTCTGTGTTAAAGCATTTTTCCAAAACTTCTCCAGGCTATTTTTAAAATTCTACAACTTTTCCATGTTTTCTGTGAACAGGCGAACCCTGAAGTTCTTAAAGCGGAGGGATTCGCATGAAGAGACACCACAGTAGTGCATTTGATTATGAGTGTGATCTCACACATAACGGGAGAACCAGACGCTTCTTATTGAGGCAGAAATCCACTCAAGTCATTAACACCAGACGGCCAACCAGCAGCCGGAAAAAACAAACTCCCGCCTTCGATCCCCTCTGTCATCACAGTGTTTTCAGGTTTGGTCATATTTAACTTTGTGCTCTGTTTTTTTTTCTATAGGCTGGAGAACTTTGATCGCCATCTTGTGGTGTTTGGTCCTCGTGGCTGTTTGCTGACCAGCAGGTGATGAAGATCACTTGTATTCATCTTCATCATTCCAACTTGTTTTTCATTTAATTATAAAGAAATTGTTTAGTGTGTCTTTCTCTGCGCCTCCAGTATGACGCCGCTCTGATGAGGTTGAGCCTTTTTTTAAATTTTTTTTATTACAGAGTAAAGTGACATTTGTTTTCACGCCTCAGTCTCACCTTCTAGGCGGCTTCATGAGTTTGACGGAGAAAACAAGTTGAAAAACGATCCGTGGTTAGATTTCTGCGTGAGGAGTCTTTAGTCTCTACAACATGCACTTCCTCAGACTTAAAACTCAAATGAAACCAGAGCAGCTTTAGAAATGGTCGCTTTGCCTTGTGGACAGAGAGTTTATCGGGACACGATCAGTTTCGATTTGCTGGCTGATTTAAGCGCCGTGGCCTTCAATGTGCGTGGCAGCAGAGACGTTTGGGTTATTCACATAATGTGATTTAAACTAATTGTAATCCGAGACGCCTTGAATTTTTTGGGGGAAAAATCCTCTTGGTTCCACATTTTAAGTGAGAAAAATTGTAACTTGAGTGCAAAGGGAATACCGTGTAAAACCTGCATTAAATTGGTATTTTGGAGGGAATCAGAGGGGTTTTCCCCATTTGCCTCCAAAGAGGAGTTTTCTTGGAGCGTCATCTGGTGGACAGCAGAGGAACTGCAGCCCATCGCGCCTCAGCAGGGGTGGCGTTGGGTGATCTGAGCACAGGGAAGCGGCCGCGGGGCCAATCGGAGGTCAAACCTGAGTGTGGGTCACTTGCTCTTGGCGGCAGCGGGAGGAGAGACGTAGGCCACGATGCCGGGCTCAGGAACGTACTCGTCCCTGGTTTTGCGCAGATGTGGGTTCGTCTTCAGGTTGAACCAGCCCCAGTGGATCAGTCCCAGACTCGTTCCCATCACAATCAGGACTTTGTTGCTGTGCCAGAACGACCGCAGGCCCATGACGGAGCGGCTGGGAAACAGGAGAGCAGGTTTCAGGCTGCTGCTGTGATTACAACACCCGCAGTACAAACAAGAGCAGACAATGGATCGCTAATAAAATAGGATGTTGGGCAAATAGGAGAAGACACAGGATTATTTTTATTTTCTTCATAGTACACAGATTGTTTATTGTAATTAACGTTGTTGTTTTCACGAGCTTCAACCAGAGGTAACAACCATTTTATTCTGATCACTGATTTTAGGGGTTTAACCATCTATTAAGTGAATAAAAAATCCAACTAGGGCTCTTTAATTATGCTGAAACTTTCAGATTTAAGCTATAATTATCCCGGAATCAATTAATCAATCAGTTGAACTGTATTGTGCAGACAGGGTTTCTGTTCATTGTATAAACGAAGGCCTCTGTGTGATGCAACAGCAGCACAAACTAAAAAAATCTCCCCTAGAGTTTTGTTTTGCACTTTAAATACATGTTCAGGTACTTTTACTGAAGTATCACCTCGACTGAGAAGTTTTAATTAACATTAGTAGTATGTTTACAGTGTGGTAAATGTACGTGTACCTAAATGATCTGACTACTTCCGCAAACCACTGACATTAGACCGCGTTGCCTCGGAGAACTTGTGTCCGTAGAAACAAGCCAACATTGTCCGGTCATTTAACAATAAAGCAAAATAACAACGAAACATTGATTGCAGCAGTTATCTAACATGCTAACGGTTGTGTAAGCTAGCTGTAGCATGGCGCTAGCGTGCGGTTAGCCGACCAGCTCGGAGCTTTTAGTTGTCGGTTTACGCGGCTGAGACACAGAAATAAAACTTTGGCAAAAACATTAAACCCCGCAAACGAACCTGTGATGATATAATAGAGTCGCTCTCACCTTCAGAGATCAGCTGTTTCTCCGGTGTGGAGCATGACGCGCGGATGGAGGTGGCTGACCAGCTGCCTGATCGTTATGACGCGCAGCGTTAATCGACGGGGCAGCTCGACTCCTTTAAACTTTGTTTTAGAACGTGAGGTGTGTTTGTTATCACGTAGAGTTTACTGCGTCCAACATTAATTCAAAGGAAGCCTTTGAACGCGTTAGTAATTGTATGACGTTTTACAGTCAGGCATCCCTATGGGCGTTTATAGTAGTCACGTGACCGTCAGGCTTTTGTGGGAATGTTTTATCAGTTTATTTGATAACCATGGCACATGTGCAGTTTCACAAACAGCATACAAACATTCAAGGGAATTGGAAAAATCGACAGAAATAATGACGGAGTTTCAAGTAAAAACTAATTTTGAAATACATATGCAAAATAAATGTGCAAAAAATGGTTTTTGGAGTATTTTTCATCCAAATATTTTCTCTTGGTTAAAAATAGTTTGAAAGATGACTCATCCTGCACGAAAAAAAGGGACTTTGCAAAGGATTTTGAAGGACATGAAGCTGTTGGACCTCTGCACATTGAACTTCCAAAACACACTTAACGGAAGCTGCTTTAGGGCGAAGGTAAATAAAACATTGATGGATTAAACCAGAACCCAATTCCAAGATGCAGATGTTCAGTGAATGTGTTGTAGGTGAAACTCTGACACACCTTTACTACATATCTTCACAGAAATATGATTACTCAACAAAATGGGACTCTTAGTGCATTTTTTGTTAGAACTTAAAAAACATCGGATTTGGCTGACAATTACGGGGCGGGGCTTGCCCCTCTATAACAAGCCTTTAGGACTTAATAATTATCTCTATGGTGTTTATTTAAGTCTGTTGACAAATTCCCTGCTGTACAACTCAATCAAGGATTATTTGTCACACTTCCTATGTAGTATCCATATTGTGCAATTAAACAGCCAAGGAAAGTGTTTAGCAGCCTCGCTTTAAATGCTGTGGACCGGTTGCTGTGGTGCCGTGTTCCCTATGCTAAAGGAAATAAGCAAGGAAGCATTGAAGCACCTTTACTTTGCATTTAGAGAATCCAACCAACTTTTATCATGGCTGCTGCTTCCTTGCATCCGGCACATTTCACCCCGTCCATCCTTTTCGTCATCCAGACGGGAGAGGACTCTCTCGCTCCTGCAGTGGACACAGAGACACCGAGGTATCGGGCAACCAGAAACCAAACCCGGGGTGAAGAGGCTCAGTGAATGTGGCGTTGAAGGTGTGGAGGTGGACCGGTGTGTCGGAGAAGACTCTGTAGAAGGACATAGTGCCGGCAGGACAGTCCACATACACTCCCAGTCTGTGAGGGACTGAGGAGACGGAGGGGGGGGAGGGACGACGGAGATCTGTTCTCCTGTTATCATGCCAGACGGCATAACCGTCGTCATCGGAGCAAAACAGACACCAGGACTGAACGTTCCCTCCGAACCTGCAGCCGGCAATGTTTCCTTTCCTCTTGATTCCTGCGTAAGCCACCGAGACATCGACCCTTCTGCTCCACTCGACCTCCCAGTAACAGCGACCAGTAAGACCCTTGGTGCACATCACCTGGTACCAGTAGTCGAACCTTTGTGGGCGATCAGGGTACGGCTGCTTCTCTCTCATGTGTGTCACCTTCCTGTTGTTGTCGGACAGTTTCAGGTGTTCATTCATTGTGTTTGTGTCCAGTGTGAGTTCGCAGGCATCTGACGGGGAGAACACCAACAAAACAGCAGAAGTTTATCACCCGACACATCTGATGGGTTTGTTTGTTCTTCATTCATTAACAGACTGACTTTGTTGTGTAGTGTTTAATTTAAGCCACCATGTTGGTGAAAACAAACTTACATTTCCTCAGACCGGGTTTCAACCACTGCTCTCCACGGTGGTCCAGTCTGGAGGATTAAACAAAGTCAGAACAAACCTCCGAAAGCTTCCTCATCAGTGAACCTTGGACTTAAATTAACTTTACATAAAAAAATAAAAAGTAAGAAAAAGAAGACCATAAAATACTAAATGATGAGGTCATCATACCTGAGGGTGTGAAGTGTCGTGTTTGGATCGTCCAGTCCAGCACAGAGCAGCTCCACCCCTGAGTCTCCCGGAGGGTTGTAGCTCAGGTCCAGCTCTCCCAGGTGGGAGGGGTTTGATGTCAGAGCCGAGGCCAGAGAGACACAGCCTTCCCCTGTGATCTGACAGCCTGACAGCCTGGAGGGAGAAAGAGGGAGAGAGAGGGGGAGACACCGATTTATATTCCTTGTCAGTGTGAATTAACTTTGAATTTTTAAGTTACTCAGAAGTCCATTACTTTGAAATGAATTATAAATATACAGTCAAATGGGAATAGGACCTGTGATCAACAACCATTCGACTTAAATGTGTATTGTATTGATTGTCGACCACTCATGAATGGAAGCTTTAAAACACAACATTGACAGGCAGAGAGCAGACATCTGCGACACCACAAACACATCTTTAAAGATGCACCAAGAGACCGAATTGCAGAGGAGGGGTGCAGGGTAATGAGGTTAAAGAAGGCTCCAAGGCCTCACAGTCTCTTTAAAAGAAATCTGTCTCTTTAGCTGCTATTGGTTCCACTTGGTTCCACCGGTTAGTCTCTATCAGCCATGTAATGTCCAAGGAGATGATGGTGCAGTTATATGATAATGGTTTGTCATTGTGAGCAACTCTGTTTGATCCCTTGATGTATAAAAAAAAGATGATTGCTGCTTTAATGATTGTAGCGGAAAAGAAAGAAAAGTTCAAAGAAATTAGGAAACTTCTTGAAAGGTTAACAATTTCTGAAGGAAAATGGTCACTACAGCTTTTATTAAATACTGCAAAGGTTGAGTATATTTGACACACAAATGAAATGCATCGAACTATATTTTAAAACTAACCTGAGAGTCTCCAGTTTGCAGTTTGTACTACACAGTCCAGCAGAGAGCAGCTTCACTCCTGAATCCTGCAGGTCGTTGTTACTCAGGTCCAGTTCTCTCAGACTAGAGGACCTGGAGCTGAGAAGTGTGGACAGAGCTTCACAGCTTCTCTCCGACAGATTACAGCCACTCAGCCTGAGGGACAGTAAAACACAATTCTATGGTTGCCATTACGCAGCATGGTTTTTCAGTTGTACTTGCCTTTAAATTGCCCTTCATCTGTTATCCCAGAGACTTACTCAAATTTATCAAACCCTTAAATGAGCTATAAAATGGAAGATACTTTTCATTACATGGCTCCATTCATTTGTGATGGTACAAAGATACTGAAGAACCAATTAAGAAGAAAGGACCAACTCATCTTTAGCTGATATGTTCATACTTACAGAGCTTTGTTGGAGGCATTAACCACTGGCAGCAGCCTCAGGAGAGCCTCCTCTGAAGCAGAATATTTCTTCAGGTCAAATACAGCCAGATCCTCCCCCGATGACAGTAAGATGAAGACCAGAGCTGACCACTGAGCAGGAGACAGTTTATTCGTGGAGAGACCTTCTGAGCTCAGGTACTGTTGGATATCCTCCACTAGAGAACGATTGTTAAGTTCATTCAGGCAGTGGAACAGATTGATGCTTCTCTCTGGAGACGGATTCTCGCTGATCTTCTTCTTGATGTACTCGACTGTTTTCTGATTGGACTCTGAGCTTCTTCCTGTCTGTGTCATCAGACCTCGTAGGAGATTTCTATTGGTCTGCAGAGAAAGACCCAGGAGGAATCGGAGGAACAGGTCTAGGTGTCCATTTGGACTCTTCAAGGCCTTGTCCACAGCACCCTGGTAGATATCTGCTGGTTCTGGCTTTGTTCTGAACAGAAACCACCACCAGGGCTTTGATTCTTCTTCTGACATCAGATTGACACCAGATTTCATGAAGGTCAGATGAACATGAAGAGCCGCCAGAAACTCCTGAACACTCAGATGGACGAAGCAGAACACCTTATTCTGGTACAGCCCGCTCTCCTCTCTAAAGATCTGTGTGAACACTCCTGAGTACACGGAGGCTGCTCTGATATCGATGCCACACTCTGTCAGGTCAGATTCATAGAAGATCAGGTTGCCTTTCTGCAGCTGATCAAAGGCCAGTTTTCCCAGAGACTCGATCATCTTCCTGCTCTCTGGACTCCAGTGTGGATCCGACTCAACTCCTCCGTCATACTTGACCTTCTTCAGTTTGATCTGAACCACCAGGAAGTGGATGTACATCTCAGTCAGTGTCTTGGGGAGCTCTCCTCCCTCTCTGGTGTCCATCACATCCTCCAGAACGGCAGAGGTGATCCAGCAGAAGACTGGGATGTGGCACATGATGTGGAGACTTTGTGAGGTCTTGACGTGGGAGATAATCCTGCTCGACGGCTTCTCATCCCTGAATCTCTTCCTGAAGTACTCCTCCTTCTGGGGGTCGGTAAACCCTCTGACCTCTGTCACCATGTCAACACACTCAGGGGGGATCTGATTGGCTGCTGCAGGTCGTGTGGTGATCCAGAGGCGAGCAGAGGGAAGCAGATGCCCCCTGATGAGGTTTGTGAGGAGCACGTCCACTGAGGCCGACTCTGTGACATCAGTCAGGATCTCATTTTCCTGGAAGTTCAGAGGAAGTCGACACTCGTCCAGACCGTCAAAGATGAACAGAACCTGAAACTCTTCCAACCTGCAGATTTCTGCTTCTTTGGTTTCACTGAAGAAGTGATGAACAAGTCCCACCAAGCTGAACATCTTCTCTCTCAGCACATTCAGCTCTCTGAACGTGAATGGAAATATGAGTTGTATATCCTGGTTGTTTTCATCTTCAGCCCAGTCCAGGGAGAACTTCTGAGTCAAGACAGTCTTTCCAATTCCGGCCCCTCCCTTTGTCACCATGGTTCTGACCGGTTTTAGTCTTCGAGGAAAGGGTTTGAAGAGGTCCTCACACTTGATTGTTTCTTCTGCTCTGTCTGCTTTCCTGGATGTCGTTTCAATCTGTCTGACCTCAAGTTCATCGTTGACCCCAGCTGCCCCTTCCTCTATGACGTAGAGCTCTGTGTACATCTGATTCAGAAGAGTTGGACTTCCCGCTTTAGCGACCCCCTCAAACACACACTGGAACTGGTTCCGCAGCTTGGATTTGAGTTGACGTTGACAGTATACTGGATAGAGAGACATTAAATTATCAGTCAGTGGGTGTTCATGTCAATATGAGTGAAGCAGAGGGTGTAAAAGGCTCTTACTGCTCAGCAGAGACTTAGCCAGCTCGTCCTGCCCCATTCTCCTCAGGAAGTGCAGTGTGATCTTCAGAAAGGCCTCTCTGCTGCTCCTCCTCTTTTCTTTCCCCTCATCCTCCAACACCTCCTCATCCTCACTCCGCCGATTTAGGCCCTTTGGGTAATCATGGGTAAGAGCTTTTTGGAACGTCTTCAGCTCGCTCTTGGCAAAGGCGACAATGATTTCCTCAAGATGCTGGAATAAAATAAATGTTTATTTCATTTGGTGTTTGAGGTCAAAGTTTGTGTTGAGCCTTCACAGTGTTTACACACCACAAATGTGGATTCCAAATCCATCTGAGGATGGCCGATGGACGGGTCACCGGGAACTTCCCGAACCCTGCAGAGAAAACAGAAAATATGACGGAAAATATTATACATTTGCTGCTTTTGGGGAAATGTAATAGAATAGCTGAATATAATATTATATATAATATTAAAAAACTGCTCAATGTTGTTGTTGAGACAGCATCCAATATTTTTCTTTAATTGTCAGCATTGTTAGTCCATCTGTTTTTTTCCCCAGGTTGTAAATATTTCTCACTCTGCTGACATTTTAACGCAGAGGTCTAAAGGGATCGACTCGCTTTCAGAGCCGGCCTTGTTAAGGGTTGCGAAACAACGCGAGGAGGCCTCACTCCTTTGTTCTCGTCCGGGCCGGAAACGATGAGTCAACTTGCTCAAATTTAAAGATCAAAAAGTTTAATTTAATAACTAAGGTGATAAGGAATACAATTACAAAGTGAAATACAATGCGAATAGTAAAATATTTCGCGAAATAAAGAAATCTAGGCTAAGTCAAAAGTGACTGCAGGAAAATTCTACCCGTCCTCTCTCCACGCTTGTCCTTTGAAAACTCCTGAGGTGTGTCTTTTTGGGTGCATTTGAAAGCAAAAATTTGAATTATACCATCATGTAAACACACTGACTGGCTTCTCTTCAAACGTGTCTCCTCCTGGATTGTCCTCTTCACATGGAGGTGTGACGCTGCACCTGCAACCTGAAACCTCTCTGTCCTATCTGTCCCTCACATTCCAATGCATTCAATGTAGATACATTTGCCTTTATGCTTCAATGAGTGAATATAACAAAGCGTGCATTCATCTTATAACTAGTACACTTTAATTACAACACACCATGAATGATCACCGTTCATCACACTACATCATAAGATCTAACACAGTTCATGTGGTCCAATTCACAAGAGATTTGCCTCAATCGGCTGTCTTACATTCAGTTGCTCATCTACTACCTTACAGGAGAACAAACTCCCAAAAAACCCTCTTTGGGGAGAAAATTGGGAGAAATCCATAAAGGACGGCGACTAGCATCCGTCCCCAGGTTTTGACATCTCATTGTGACAGAATGTTAATGTGTACAGTGTTTATATGATTTACATAACTACATTGTGTTTGATTCATATTGCATTCACTTCATCTAACATGCTAATGTAATAACTAATATCTAATAACACACAAACTACAATTCTACACTAAAAATTTCTACCACCGGGTGTGCACTTCTACTTAAATCCCTAACAGCCTCAAGAAGTCATTTCAAGATATGTGTTTTTTCCCCTGCAAGCTCACTCACTCGGTCTCTGCTGGAAGCTGCACTGCAAACACTAAAGGCGGCTCCATGGACTTGAAGGACACGCAGCTGGATGCAGGTCCGTGATAGTCTGGCCTACACCGCCGCTCCGGGCTGAAATGCAACACACAAAACATGGAGCTCTGACTCGGGACAACGTTGAGGTAGTTGTTTGTGTGCTGAGCTGCTGAGGGAGGAGAATGGAGACACTGAGTTCCTCGTCTCACCTTTGAGCCTCATGCGGGGGGAGTTTGGAGGGAGAGCATCCCTCCTCCGTCTCCTCACACCCGTCCATCTCAAAGCTGGAGGCAAGAGGCTGTCATTTGCTCACTGGTTATAAAAAAGATTAAAATTCTGTGAAATCAGGTCAGTCAGATCTTTGGTGTTATTTGTTGTGTTGTTAAAATAGTTGATCAGGTGAAGGATGAGTAAACAAGAACCCAAACACCAAAATTATCTAAACCGGCGTTAAAAAATAAACCAAATTAGATCCAAATAAAATAAACACGTTTGGGGACATTTTTAAACCACATTTAGAGGGAGATGAAAAGCCGGCAGAGAAAAACACACATCTGCTGACGTAGTTCCGATATTATTCCACTAGGTGGAGCTCATTACCCACACCGACTGAACGGAAAATACCAGCCGGCCGTCAGGTCTTCAGAGCGGCTGCTCACAAACGAGAGTGCGCCTCTACTGGGATCTGCGCGGTAATGGACGCTATTTGTAATATTCAGCGGCATTTCCGTCCATGTAAAATGCACCAAAGACACATACAACAAAACTATGTGGACGAAAAATGTTCTCCAATGATTCCAAAAGCTAAAATCAGTATAGTAGTAAGTTAACGCCTTTATGATTAATGCGAATACCAAAAATACAACATCATCAATAGATGATGATTTGATTCATTTTGTAAAAAGCTCCAGGTGCATCCAGGACAACAAACTTAATATTGGGCGATTTCTCACAAACAAACGAGCCTCCACTTTGTCAGCAAGAAGCTAAGAGCTTGACCACCGCCCCAAACCTATTTCTTCTGCTAAAAACCCCACAAGAGCCGAGTCAAACACTTCTAATTGAATGTGTCAAACACTACAGCTAAAGAGAAAATAAAGACAAAAGGAAGAGGAACAGCAACATGGAAATGAGGACCTTAAATACAAAAATTTACTGCTTTGGTCTGGAAGGAGAAAATAATGTGCGGCGAAAGTGAAAGTTCTGAGAGGCGGAGAAGAATGAAAGATGTTGAGTAGTAAAGAAAAACAGTCTCACCTGGAGGTTTGATACAAGAAGCCGTCGACAGCGTTTAGTCAAGAAAGTTTACAAGAAATGAAGAAAGACGAAATCCGCCCAGAAAGCGCCTGACGTAGAAGTCACATTATTTCTTTCTTTGAGCTCATTCGGGTTCCTCTTTTTCTGTCTGAGCCCCCTGCACCTTCATCCGAAGAAAAAACACACAATTGCACAACACGAGTCAGTCAGGGTGCGCAGCCTCATTGATGCCAGTGTGATGGTGATTTGGGGATTCCGAGATGTTGTCATCAAAGCGAAGCCTTCTGGTGACGTTACAAATCACTGATGGTCAGCCAAACATTAACCACAAATCTAGAGATTTTCTTAACACAGGATCTGCAACACTGTGCAGAGAGGAAAACACATGATAATGTCACGGTTTGGGTTCACGTCTTGTTTTATTTTGTTTCATGCCTCTGGTGCTCCTGCGTTAACCATCCTGCCCTGTCGTGTCATCCCCTGTGTCCAATCACCTGCACCTTCCCAGTGTATTTAAGCCATGTGTGTCTCTTGTCCCTTGTTGCGTCATTGATTGTTCAACCCTGCATGTTATGCCTTGAATGTATACCCTGAACCTTGTCCCTGTTCCCTGTAAGTCTGTGTTCCCCGTAAGTCCCTGTGTCATGTAAGTCCCTGTTCCCTGTATGTCCCTGTTCTCCGTAAGTCCATGTTCCCCGTAAGTTCCTGTTCCCCGTAAGTCCCTATGTCATGTAAGTCCCTGTTCCCCGTATGTCCCTGTTCCCTGAATGTCCGTGTTCTCCATAAGTCCATGTTCCCCGTAAGTTCCTGTTCCCCGTAAGTCCCTATGTCATGTAAGTCCCTGTTCCCCGTATGTCCCTGTTCCCTGAATGTCCGTGTTCTCCATAAGTCCCTGTTCTCCGTAAGTCCATGTTCCCCGTAAGTCCCTGTTCTCCGTAAGTCCATGTTACCCGTATGTCCCTGTTCCCCGTAAGTCCCTGTGTCATGTAAGTCCCTGTTCCCTGTAAGTCCGTGTTCAACGTATTATAAATAAAAGATTACAGTGTGAAAGGGAAACACAGGAGTGAAAGTAAGTCATTGAGATTCTAATTCAGGCTGCAGTCAATAAATCACATTTTCAGAAAACAAAGAGAAAGTCGAGTTTTTGTAAAATATCCCTTTTAAATTTGCTTTGCGGTTTAAAACGAAAACGTAGCTTGACAGGTTATTGTATCAATATTTATCTCCAACCAACTTGTTTGATTTTATTTTGTGTTTATTATTAGATGTGACATAGGATCCTGCAAACTACAAATTGAGAAAATACCAATCAGAGGAAAATACAAATTTATAATAGGGGGATGAGGGTGGTCGTGGAGCCAACCAGTGAGCAATGATGCTACATTGTGAAAGGGTACGTGCTGTTATCACTTCATACAAGGCTTCATACAGAAAATGACTACAGTGTGAAAGGGAAACATGGGAGTGAAAGTAAGTCGTTGAGAAGTCAGGCTGCAATCAATAAATCACATTTTCAGAAAACAAAGAGAAAGTCGAGATTTTGTAAAATAATGTCCCTTTTAAATTTGCTTTGCGGTTTAAAATGAAAATTTAGCTTGAGAGGGTATTGTACCAATATTTAGCTCTCTTGTTGTGATTGCATTGTAATTTAGATTCTAGATTCTTTAAAAGTTTATATTTCTATACTTTTCTTATTGTGTCTGTGCAACCTCTGAATTTCCCATTTGGGGATGAATAAAGTCAGATCGTATCTAAATCTTTAGACACAACCATAAACACTTAAGTTAAAATGACTGAGTTTGTCTGTCTGTGTGTGTTTGAGTGTGCACAGCAGTGTGTGTGTGTGTGTGTGTGTGTGTTTGTGTGTGCACAGCAGTGTGTGTGTCTCCCTACACTGGAGGAGATTCTCCCTTTGACAGTGAACAAAAAGACACGGAGGAACCGAACAACCCGAACCCGAACGCGGGATACAGCGGTTCGCTGAATGTGATGTTGAAGGTGTAGAGGTGGACCGGTGTGTCGGAGGAGACTCTGTAGAAGGAGAGCGTGCCAGCAGGCAAGTCCACGTACACTCCTACTCTGCCGGAGGAGGCGGGGGGCGACAGGCGGCTGCTCCTGTCGTTGTGACTAACCGAATAACCGTCGACTGTGGAGCAGGTTAGACACCAGGAACGATTGTTCCCTTCAAGCGAGCAGTCGGCACTTTTTCCTTTCCTCTTGATTCCTCTGTAAGTGACCGAGACCTCAACGGTTCCTCTCCACTCAACCTCCCAGTAGCAGCGACCAGTCAGACCATTGGTACACAACACCTGGTACCAGTAGTCAAACCTCTCTGGGTGATAGGTATAGAGCTGCTTCCTTTTCTCCACTGTCACCTTCCTGTTGTTGTCAGACAGTTTGAGGTGTTTGTTCATTGTGTTTGTGTTCACTGTGAGTTCACAGGCATCTGACGGAGGGAAAACAAACGATACACCAGAGGTTTATCATCTGACACACTTGACTAAAATGCGCTGCCCTTTTTTTTTGAACGAAAGCTAACACACGCTTACATTTCCTCAGGCCAGGTTTCAGCCTATGCTCTCCACCATGTTCCACCCTGAAGGAAGAAACAAATCACTCAGATGTAGTAAGTCAAATCTAATAAAAAGTATGAAAGTAAATGAATGAATGCTGCAGAAGAAAAGTTCTGAAAAAAGCTAAATGACTGAAAAGACAAAGCAGAATATGAGTAATATATAACCTTCAAATGATAACCACTTCACCACGAAGCTCAAACCCAACCTGAGATGTAGTTTTTGTAATATAATCGGCATTGAATCCTGATCTATATGTGTATAAGACCAGTAAGGAGGTCAGTCTCGGTGGGGACAGGACCTCTTCTTACCTCAGCGTTTCTAGTTTCCAGGCTTTATCCTGCAGTCCAGCAGACAGCAGCTCCACTCCTGAGACTCCTGGGTGGTTGTAGCTCAGGTCCAGCTCTCTCAGGTGGAAGGGGTTGGATCTTATAGCTGAGGCCAGAGAGATACAGCCTTCCTCTGTGACCAGACACCCTGAAAGCCTGGAGACACACACACACACACACACACACACACACACACACACAGACACGTTAGACTTCCTCACCCAACAGAATAATTTGACATTATAAACTGAGTGAACCTGTTCAAGAAAAGCCAAAACACTATTGTTGGGCTCCACCATAGCGTAAGACCAAGGCTGACTTTCAAATGTAGTGTTTTGCTGCAGGACATAAAACCCCCGAAAGGAATGTGCCTTCACATCTAGGTGTGATTTCTCCCCCAGGGTGAAACAGGCCTGAAGGCTGGCGCATGCTTCTGCGTCTTTGTCTTTACGCACCGTTGTGTCGACGCACTCGTTTGCGTCGGCACACTCGTTTGCGTGTGTTGCAGAGCAATTCACCGCCAGAACAACAGGTGGAGTAACGTGTTTTTGGCGCAGACATCAATTCCTTAATGAGTAAATATCAATTATGAGACTTGATTTATAGTTTGGTTATTAGTCCCTTTTTAGGGTGGTGCCCCGTTATTTATTTACTGAGAATTATCTTAGCGATTATTAATAATTCTAATGAGGTCAATGATTTCATTTCACACTAGCTATTAACCAACACATTACCCCGCCGTTGTGCCCAACAAAATGGGGCCCCGCTTAAGGCCGTTCCCAGCACTATGAAATACTACTACTTTTCCTGCAGACACTTTTTCTAAGTATACTCTGAAATGTCCTGTTAGATACCATCAGTGACATCTGTTAAAAAAAGAGTACTGACCCGAGAGTCTCCAGTTTACAGTGTGGACTCTCCAGTCCAGCAGAGAGCAGCTTCACTCCCGAATCCTCCAGGTCGTTGTTGCTCAGGTCCAACTCTCTCAAACTGGAGAACTGGAAGCTGACAGCTAATGATAACCCCTGACAGCATATCTTTGTAAGCCTGGTTTGACTCAACCTAAATGAGTACAATAAAACAAATGTGATAGTGAGGCTGAAAACTACCACAAAATAAAGTCGTTAGTGTAAAACAAATATGAAGATAAACATAGATAAACAAAATAGTTGAATGTTTAAAGATTTAAAGTGTGAAATATGATGATCTGGATGTGGTCAGGATGACCTACATTGTTGAAAATAGTTACATACAATGTTGTTACTGCGGTGAAAAATAAGGTTATGTTCAAACAGTAGGCATACAATGCAAAAACTAGACCATGGCACAGTTTCTGTTTTTACAGGAAAACTTGAGATCTAACCTGAGAGTCTCCAGTTTACAGGGTCGATTCGCAAGTCCAGCAGAGAGCAATGTGGCTCCTGAATCCTGCAGGCTGTTCTGACTAAGATCTAACTCTTTCAAAGTAAAAGACTGGGAGCTTAAAATTGAAGACAGAGTTTCACAGCTTCTCTCAGATACATTACAGCCACTCAGTCTGAAGGAGAGTTTGTGACAAAGAAAGACAAACATTGTTTTTATTGTGTACAATGTGAAAATGTTCCTGATTTTAAAATTACCTTATTCTAACATTGTTATTTGTAAAAAATGAATATATCTTACTTTCTCAAATTCTTATTCCAGGTGACTTTTAAAACTTTCTGCTGCATAATTTCAAACAACAGCACAATAAAATGGAAAAATATTGGTACTACAAATCTGACCTGAGAGTCTCCAGTGCACAGTGAGAACTCTCCAGTCCAGCAAAGAGTAGCTTCACTCCTGAATCCAGAAGGTCGTTGTTACTCAGGTCCAACTCCCTTAGATGGGAGGACTGGGAGGTGAGAACTGATGAGAGCACCTGACAGCCAGTCTTTGTGAGCTTGGTTTGATTCAACCTAAAACAGAAATAAGTACTTAGAATTACCTTTTGGATTTTCTCTTACATCCCAAATGTGTCCAGTGAAATTTAGGTACACGTATTGATTGTTCTTATGAAGCAAAGGTGCCAACACAAGTTCATCAAAAATACCTTAGAAACGTAATAAATAGTTATGCATCATGTATAGTTTGCTATTCTGATAAACATTTTCTCTGTTCCTCAATCAATATGACTATAAGCTATTGTTTACGTTGTAAACAAGACGTGTGACACTAAATCATCACGTTGCTATCTCACCTGAGAGTCTCCAGTTTGCAGTTTGTACTACACAGTCCAGCAGAGAGCAGCTTCACTCCTGAATCCTGCAGGTCGTTGTTACTCAGGTCCAGTTCTCTCAGACTAGAGGACCTGGAGCTGAGAAGTGAGGACAGAGCTTCACAGCTTCTCTCTGACAGAATACAGCTGCCCAGCCTGAAAGAGAATTGATGATAAAGATAAACACTGGCAGTGCCACCATTTGTGTTTGTCTACAATGTGATGAAGACATTTTTAATGTTTTCCATTCATACGTATCACCGTAATCCTCAGTCACAGAAAAAAATCCAATCCTGTTTTTCATTCATTCAGTTGTGGAGGTGGAATCATACCGAGGTGACAATATGACAGACTTTTCAATTAATCAGCTAACTAATTTGTTGACTAAAGCTTACAACTACCAGTTTGTTAAAAACTTATATGACCCTAAACATGTGACACAGTTTATATTTACAGAGCTTTGTTGGAGGCTTTGACCACTGGCAGCAGCCTCAGGAGAGCCTCCTCTGAAGCAGAATATTTCTTCAGGTCAAACACAGCCAGATCATCCTGTGATGACAGCAAGATGAAGACCAGAGCTGACCACTGAGCAGGAGACAGTTTATCCGTGGAGAGACCTTCTGAGCTCAGGTACTGTTGGATGTCCTCCACTAGAGAACGATCGTTCAGTTCATTCAGGCAGTGGAACAGATTAATGCTTCTCTCTGGAGCTGGATTCTCGCTGATCTTCTTCTTGATGTACTCAACCGTTTCCTGATTGCACTTTGAGCTTCTTCCTGTATGTGTCATCAGACCTCGTAGGACATTCTGATTGGTCTGCAGAGAAAGACCCAGGAGGAATCGAAGGAACAGGTCGAGGTGTCCATTTAGACTCGTCAAGGCCTTGTCAATAGCAAACTTGTAGACCTCAGACATCG
Organism: Gasterosteus aculeatus; assembly: GCF_964276395.1. Classification (NCBI taxonomy): domain Eukaryota; kingdom Metazoa; phylum Chordata; class Actinopteri; order Perciformes; family Gasterosteidae; genus Gasterosteus; species Gasterosteus aculeatus. Next base: position 19,897,269 of record NC_135696.1, on the reverse strand, counting down.
ATGTTTTACTGAAAAACATTTTCACTTGTTCCCCACAAGTTTGATCTGGCTCACACATTACATTCTTGTGTTTGGAATTGGCTGCCATCTCTACGTAAAAAGCTGCAAGAAACTCCTGAACAGTCAGATGGACAAAGCTGAACGACTTGACTTCATTATTCCGTCTCCCACGTTCCTCTTTGAAAATCTTTGTGAACACTCCAGACCACACGGAGGCTGCACTCACATCGATGCCACTCTCTTTGAGATCTTCCTGGGTAAAGACCAGGTTGCCAATTTTCAGTTGGTGGAAAGCCAGTTTTGCTAATGACTTAATACACTTAATGCATTGTTTTTGGTTGTACTTCTTGTTTGTATGACGAATCTGAAACACCAGGAATTCTGCGTACATCTCAGTCAGTGTCTTGGGCAGCTCTCCTCCCTCTTTGGTGTCCATCACCTCCCCCAGAACTGCAGAAGTGATCCAGCAGAAGACTGGGATGTGACACATTATGTGGAGGCTTCGCGATGTCTTGATGTGGGAAATGATTCTGCTGGACTGGTCATCGTCTCTGAACCTCTTCCTGAAGAACTCATCCTTCTGTGGGTCGGTGAACCCTCTGACCTCTGTCATGATGGTGATGAACTCTCGAGGGATTTTACTGGCTGTGGCAGGTCGCGTGGTTATCCAGAGGCGAGCAGAGGGAAGCAGTTTCTTGTTAATGAGGTTCGTCAGCAGCACGTCCACTGAGGCTGACGCTGTCACATCAAAGTTAAATGCCTGATCTCCACTGGTAGAGAAGTCCAGACAAAGACGGCTCTCGTCCAGTCCATCCAAGACAAACAGAAGTTTGAATTCACTCTTGTCATAGTTGTCGTTTCCTGATGACTGCAGACTTGTGAAGATGTTGTTGAGAACCTCTTTCCGGATGTCTCTGGACTCTGAGACGAATTCATTAATGAGCTCTGCCAAACAGAAACTTCGGCCCTTTGATGAATTCAGCTGGTGGAAGTTGAGAGGGAAAATGAGATGCACATCTTGATTGGCTCTTCCTTCAGCCCAGTCCAACACAAACTTTCTCACTAGAAAGGTTTTTCCAATTCCCGCAATTCCAATTGTCATAACTGTTCTTATGGGTTTGTATCTTCCAGAGGGGTGTTTGAACATGTCACAACGTTTAATGGGGTTCTCTCTTCCTGCTGGTTTCATCTCAAGCTCGATGACTTCATGCTCCAGGTTGATGTGTCCGTCGCACCCTGATGTGATGTACAGATTTGTGTAGATATCATCTAGACGGGGCTGATCGTTCTTGAACCATTCTGAGGCAAGAAAAAACTTGTTCTGAAGGTTTGATTGAAGCTTTTGTTGGTAATTTAAAATGGATGCTGACTTTGGTTGCAAAGTGATTTCATCTGTGTCAAACACAAATATTGAAAAGTATTAGTTTGCTTGTGGTTGCAGAAACGGTACAAAATTGTCCTCTGGCCTGAGATTGTCCATCTAAAAGTAACAAAGACTTCCCATCAACAAAATATGAAACCAGCGTCGCTGTCTTTATAGTCAAACAAGTCAGTAATATCCCTGTTATCTTGGGCAGAGAAATTGCATTCATCAGCTCCTTGGCTACCACATGACTAGCAACTTAATATCAGATCTCCAATGATATTCATACTGGAGTACAGCATCATTTCTAAACCATGTTGCACACAAAATACAGGCTAGTACTCATAATCTGGATTTTATTCAAATCAAATTCAATCCCATTACTCTTTTAGCAGGATGTTTTCTTATAGTAATCTGAAAAGAAAACTCGCCCACCGGAGGAGAAAACAATCTACAACACAACATGCAACCAGGGCCTGAAACGCTAACAAAACACCTGCTGCTGGTCAAAAACACGGTCGATTATTGCATGTCAAATAATTATTTTAGCATCCTATGTCTATCCGGGACAGACCTCAGCTGCTCATTACACAAATCTTTCTTTCTCGTGGTTCCAGGGACTGACCTTTTCTCAGCAGCAGATCATTCCTGTTGATCTTTTTCAAAACCTGATTGGTCACCGTCACAGCTCCGGGAACTGTGAAGGTCTGGATCATCAGATCAACGACGTACCACGTCTCCGCATTCTCCAGCTTGTTCACCGGGATGCGCGAGGAGTCTTGAAGGCGTTCGTCCTTCAGGAACCACTTGAAGCGCTCCAAGTCTTTTTTTCCGAGTTCGTCCAGGGTGTTCAAGAGGGCCACTTTTAGCATCGTGGCTCCCTGTCCAGACTCGATCCAGTTGGTAACTTAGAAGTCAGCCATGCAGCCGTTGTGTCTATACCTGACTGTTGGTGTGCTGGTTCCCTTCTGGACGCACACGAGTTATGGAAAGCAGCGTATGCACACAACGGTTTTATGGTTGGACGTCACCGACCACGTGCGGTCACGCCCGCGGCTGATCGGCACACTTTCACTGCGCAGAGAAGGTTTCCCCTAACAGGAAGTGTGGAACGGCCCCGGTGGGGCTGCGAAGGCTTCAGGAGGTTTAAAACTACATCTGTGAGCGCCTCACTCCAGGAGATCATCTGGGCTCAACGCCCCGACAAAGGTCCCGAGATGCTGAAAGTGGGAAGATTCATTTGGTCACGACATTTCTCGACTAAAATATGGATATTTTCTCATTAAGTATGATCACTGTGACTTCTGTGTTTTTGGGTCATGACCCTAAATGTTTGTTTGTCTGTTACCAGCCTCGACCAATCAGGTCAGGCTGGTGGTCACAGTAATTCGCAGGAATCATCTCAGCTGGCTGTTGTTCCACTTCCGAGGGTCTGCTTTATGTAACCGAACGCCCGTCATGTTCGCTTCAAACTAGAGAACTCAGTTCTGGATCTATCAATCTAAGATATTTGGTGAATATTGACATGATACGTGACCAATCAAGTCCCAATTCAATGAGAATATGGTCGATGGGTTCCTGTGCAAAGCCAAGCAGCGGCCAATCCTGCTTTATAGTCTATTTCACGCTAAATCGGCCATCATTTATCAAATGGAACTCATGCTGTATTGTCTCAAAACTAGAGATCGGGACTATAAACTCATGTTTAACTGACGGAATGTATCAAAAGGCATTTTACCATAGACGTCTACACACTCAAACTTCGTCATAGCAAGAGTCGCCCCTTGGTGTTTATTAGAAAGAATTTAATTCACTTCCTCGTTGGCTTCGTATTTCAGACCAGAAACAGAAGCAGAAGTAATAAAAACCCGAGGGACTAATCGTCATGACCTAGTTTAAACAATGTACTTAATAAACACATTCTATTTCTATACATCTCAATCCACTATGATCTGCTGTGAATCGTTGTAGTGACCCGCCGTGCGTTTTCCACGCTGGGAAGACGTCAGCTGTTACACGTCAGGCATTCGAAGGTGGGAAGGCCGACGGCTGTCCGATAAGACAAGCGCACGACATCAAGGCTCCCAGAAGAGAGAGAGCGGTTAATGGCTGACTGGATCGGTTAACAATCCACCAGCTACTAACAAGTGCAAAATGTTTCTTCATTCACCCGCAGCTGAGAAGGAACGTGTGTTTGAGCTGAAGATCATTCGTAGTATTAAAACGAGGAAACTGAATTACAGAGATAAAAGAACATTTAGAGGAACTGAAAGTGAGCTAATTTCTACATATTTGCATTTGTTTCACACATCTTAGGAGGGATAAAGGGTGCTTTTGCTAGCTGGTGTCAGGGAATACAATTTGTATACCAAAGAAAGGGATTTAGAATCTACAACCAAAAGCTTGAATAACATGTTTACACCCTAATGCATGGAATTATTAAAGTTTAGGATAATGTTATTTTAAATATGCAGAAAATGATATGGTCAATAAATATATTTGTGCTGTGAAGGTATTCATGACTTCAGTTTTTTAAAAGTCTGGTTGAATTAACAATTGTTATATATTGCTAAAGATAAAATAGTTAGATAATGAGACAAACTAAAGTTGAGTTCTGCATTAAAATCCAACGTATTTTATGAAGATAAATCCTGATAAAAGAGAGGTAGACATCTTCAAACCCAGATCCCAGTGAGAGCAGACTGACCAGGGTGGGGTGTTTGGGCGGGGGGGGCAGGGAGGAGTGTTTGTGTGTGTGTGTGTGTGCGTGCGTGTGTGTGTGTGTGTGTGTGTTGGCTGTTGGCTGTTGGGGTCAGTACGGACTCTCCCTGCTCGCCTCAGTCTGGCAGCTGGCGAGTGTTCATCACGGAGGTAAGCCAAACTTTGATTTTAAAACGTCACGCTAACATCACAACGCCATCAAACTCTGAATGTGAGGAAGCCGCTTGGTTTTTTGCGTGTTTTTCTGAGCTGAGAGGTTCAGTTTGATGTGTTTGTGTTCTAATGCGGCGCCACATGTTCACAGCGGCGGGTTCTGATTCTGCTTTAAAATGTTCTCAGCTGTTAGCTGTCGTTTTTAGGAAGACGTGAACTACGTGTCTCTGAACTGGAGGTTCATAACTACTTCAGTCTCTTCATTCTCACGTCACGCAGATTAGCATGTTTCACATTACCGTGCAATTTAAAGAAGCACAATTGAATATTTCTGGTTGGATGGAGAAAACAGTCAGGAAGAATCTATTTTCTCTCCTCTTTTCACACCACAATATATTTTATTTTATATATATATTACGTGTCAGAGCTGTTATACGAAGCTGGTTTATGGTATATAGTACGGATTATTTACTTCTTCCTCTGTTAGCATGTCGTCTGCACATCAAACGTTAATCATGCTACATGATGTTTATGAAGTTTGACCAGAAACAGCCCGATGAAAGGGGGGAGTGTGTGTGTGTGTGGGGGGGGACATGTAGAGACACATCTGCCGACGCTTTGAAGACGTCATCGAGCGCTTTTAAAGAAAAGAGGAAAAGAGGAACCTCCCTGTCACTGCGAGGCCTTTTGGAGTGCAGCTCAGCAGAAACATATCACATTGTCTTTATTTCTCTGTTTCCTGTGGACGGGACAATAGGGGGGCGTTCAGGGTCCACCGTCCGCTGCTCGGACACCCCGCAGCTCTAATTGATCCTTTGTCCGTCCACGTCTCGCCTCGTTAGAGCCCGGAGGCCGCAGGCCGGAACAAATCCAACATGTCATCTGGGCCTGGTCTCGTGCGCTTCTGTGCAGATGAAAATACTCTAAATCCTTTATTATCCTCGTTATTCTCCTTCCAGACTAACGTCCACAGCCACAGTCGTCGATGAGCAGCAGATGGCGGTCGGCTGGACCACAGATTCCCACTTGGATTCTCACGTGACCTCAGTTAATTAAGGTGGAATTACGGTGCACTTAAGGTGGACTTCAGGTAACGCCCCCCCCCCTTCGTGGAGCTAGTATTCGGTTTGTCCGTGTTTGTGTATCTTTGTAAGTGTTGCTACCCATGTCATAGTCATGGTGTGTTTCTGTAGTAGTTTCATGTCTCTTTGAGGTCATTTTGTGTCTCTTTCAGGGACGTATTGCATATTTATACATTTACTCAACAATGATTTGCTGAGTCTGATTAATAAAACAAATACCAGCAAGCAGAGACTCTGATGATTGCGGGTAAATTCACAAACTACAAATTTGTCCCTTTAAAGATCAAATCAACAGTAAAAGTTTAAAACCGAGAACCAGCTGTGATCCAGTTTAATCTCAGCTGGCAACTGTGAGCTTTAATCGCCTCACAGAGCCAACTAAGATTCACCTGAACGCAACACCATCTAAACGCAGCAGCACCTGAACGCAACACCACCTGAAGGCAACACCACCTGCAGGCAACACCACCTGAATGCAGCACCACCTGAAGGCAACACCACCTGAACGCAGCACCACCTGAAGGCAACACCACCTGCAGGCAACCCCACCTCCTCCTACCACATATGAAAACATATGAGATATTTATGTTGTTATTTCAGTCTCCGTTTCGCTATTTCAAAGTAATAGGAATCCTGAGTTATAAGTAAAATGTCAGTAAAAGATTTACCTTTTGATTTTACGTTGTTTGATATTTTACAGTATTTATTTAAGTGCCTCATATACAGTAAGGAGTATATCAGATACAGTAAGGAGTATATCAGATACAGTAAAGGGTATATCAGAGACAGTAAGGAGTATATCAGATACAGTATGGAGTATATCAGATACAGTAAAGGGTATATCAGATACAGTAAGGAGTATATCAGATACAGTAAGGAGTCTATCAGATACAGTAAAGGGTATATCAGAGACAGTAAGGAGTATATCAGATACAGTAAAGGGTATATCAGATACAGTATGGAGTATATCAGATACAGTAAAGGGTATATCAGATACAGTATGGAGTATATCAGATACAGTAAGGAGTATATCAGATACAGTAAAGGGTATATCAGATACAGTAAAGAGTATATCAGATACAGTAAGGAGTCTATCAGATACAGTAAAGGGTATATCAGATACAGTAAAGAGTCTATCAGATACAGTAAAGGGTATATCAGATACAGTATGGAGTATATCAGATACAGTAAAGGGTATATCAGATACAGTAAAGGGTATATCAGATACAGTAAGGAGTATATCAGATACAGTAAGGAGTCTATCAGATACAGTAAAGGGTATATCAGATACAGTATGGAGTATATCAGATACAGTAAAGGGTATATCAGATACAGTAAGGAGTATATCAGATACAGTAAGGAGTCTATCAGATACAGTAAAGGGTATATCAGATACAGTAAGGAGTATATCAGATACAGTAAAGGGTATATCAGATACAGTAAGTATATCAGAAGGAGGGGAAATTGTTAGTAATGGAAATGTCCCTGTTATTTACCTCGCTAAGCGGCAGAAACACTTTTATGTAAACGTGGCGTGTTTCACTTGTTCTGTGAGTTATTATCGGTGTTCATGTACAGGTGAGCATGATCAACCTCTCGGCAGGTTCCCTGATGTTGGTGATACTGCATCAGGAACTGAATGGAGACCCATGAGAGGCCATCGGTTCCTGATGCACGGTCCTCAGCATCTGAAGACGCTCCACGCCGCCCAGAGACGTCGAGGCTTCATCGACCCTGGACTGAGCTTTGAATTCATAATATTTTACTTTTGTGCTGATTTGTACTTCATATGTCTGCAGTGTTGCTCTATGGGTGGTAATGTGGTTCAGACATTCATCCACCCCCTGAAAGGATGAATAACAATAACTTTGCTGATCCTGAGAAGAATAAATGCTCTCCATTGAGAGCTCTCCAAGGCTGTTTTGTTTCGGTTTCGATGTCCAACTACAGTGACTCATCTCAAGATGTTTTATACTAAACCTAACCATTTTGAAACATTAATCATTAGTTACTGTTTCAAACTGGGACTGTGATCTGTCACAAAACACACACACACACACACACACACACACACACACACACACACACACACACACACACACACACAGACTAACGTGTAACCACCTTGGTTGAAAATAGTATCCTGGCATCACACACCTGGGTGGATCTCTTCGTGTTACGCTGAAACACCGCAAACCGCGCTCTACTTTGGCTGGTTGTGTCGACATTTTATTTTTCTTAATTTGCCGTAGACGAGAGATGACGGTGAGAATCGAGTCAGTGGAGCTGAGCATCATCAGCAGCTCTGTGACTCATTGAGATTCGATATACAACATTCAATCAAATGAAAACCAAAGAGTTCAAGTCTGACGTAGGATGACATTTGTCGAGTTTTTAAAACCCAAACCGAACTTCTTTGACTAAGGGCCTCATGCAAGAACCACCGTAAAGACACTTCCGTGTCTCCTTAGAGGGATTTTGGAAGTTCTGCCGCATGCACCAACTTCCCCCTAATTTGAATCCATCTAACCCGGGAGGAGTCATGTGCGAACAATGTTCCTTTATCCAAAAAAACGTTCTGTTTTTAAAGTTCATTCAGGTCTTTTTTTTAACGGAGTCGTTCATTGACTCAATAGACAACCGTTGGGTGTTAGATTTCATTAACACCTCCTCCACCTCCACCTCAGACACATTCATCAAAACGGAAAAGTATTGGAAAATTTAACAAGGTGAATATCTTCCATTGCTCATTCTGAAAACTTATTTGTCATAATGACTCAGAATTGGTGTGAGGACGTCTCTATTTAGAGCTTTTTGTACACCACTCTGCACACTTGTGGTCCATTTATAAAAAAGGCAAGTCTACAGAGACTCCAAGTGGCTTATGATGATGTCAGGCGGATATTAGTAAAGAGACCGAGACGGTGAAGTGCCAGTGAAATGTTTTAGACTGCGGGAGTTAATACTTTCAAAGCTGTATTAAGAAATCTCATGTATAAATATATCTGCCGGGTGTGAATAATCTTGTCAAATATAAAGTTTAGCACTTCACGCTACCAGTCCCAGCTGTGGAGACATCGGTACAGTTGTCCGCTCATAAGGCCGTAGTAGGTCTAAGTACTCTGCTTGTGACCCCGTTTGTATTCTTTATCTTTATATACATGTTTTACTGTTTTTGTACTATCTGGGCCTTGAGTCTGAAATAAAAGTTTGATGCAGCTTTGACAAAACTGCAAATGAAGTTGTTTCTAGAGCAACAAAATCTTCTAAAGACCCCTGATTCCCGTTCGCACAGGACACAGCGTAAGTGTTGCTCAAAGGGCTTCTGCTTCTTCTACTTCTTAGTAGAGTAATAGTGGAGACACTCAATCTTGTTATCAGCTGTCCCTCTTTTACACTTTGTCGCCCCCTGCTGGACGGGACCAGTGCAGCTGGAAATGGCTGAAATTGTGCAAATGGACAGTTTAAAACCCCAGTATGCACAGAAAGCAGTTTGATGAGGTCTCTAAAAAACACTTATTGATAGCGTGTGAAATACAGAAAGGGAGGCGGACTAATGAGTCCGTTTGTGTATTTTGGATTTATTGTTACACACGTTTACCTGTAGTAACTCAACACAACTGCATCACAGTGGGATGTGGATGAACATCTCCCTCTCTCTCTCTCTGGGGTGCAGCAGTTTAACAGGCTGTTGCTGTGGCAACGTGACCTCCACCTGGAGGAAGCAGCTGCAGAGAGGCTGCTCCTCTTTTGGGCCTCTTGTCGAGCGGAAGGTAACGCATCTCCTCTTCTCTTCTCCTCCAGTTTAGACTTCAGTCTGACTGATTGGGATTTCGGGTCTTTGTGTAACTTACAGCCAATTTACTCAAGTATTTAAGTTCATTGAGAACAATAATAAGAATTAAATTACAATATATTTATGTATTGATCACAGGCAGCTGTCATAATTCAATCAGGCTACTGCAGCGGTCCAGTTTCAAATCATTAACCAGAACCAAATGTATTAAAATCCCCTCTCCAGTACAGACAGAAACCGCTTGGGTGTGTTTGTATAATCAAAGTAAAATCAAATCATCTGTCTTTCATGCACGTGGTCCAAACTAATCGTCATGTGGTAATTATGACGCAGAATGTGAGCGTCCGGGTTTCGGCTCCCGACGTTGTGGCGGAGTGAGACGTCTGTATTCATTTCCTATATCTGTAAAACGAGAGAGAGAGAGAGAGAGAGAGAGACAGAGAGAGGGGGAGAGAGAGACAGAGAGAGGGGGAGAGAGAGAGGTTCGGACCTGGCAGGTGTCAGCAGCATTTCTTCCTCCCTTACACCGACAATCCTCCGTGAATTCACCGCCTCGTCCGTGATGGAGGAGAGAGAATCCCGGGGAGGAGGAAGAGGAGGAGGTGGAGGAGGAGGAAGAGGAGGGTACCACCGGGCTGCCAAGCGGCTCCGGACGGAAGACGAGGCCGGCGGCGAGGAGCCGGAGGACGGGCAGGAGGACGCCGCGGGGGGGAGCCGCCGGAGCCGAGGAGCCAAGGTGAAGATGAGAAACGTGCTTTTAGAAGTTTCCGCTCATTTATATTTAAATAAATGTGGGTTAAAACCGAAAAGAAAACACACATATAAATATTTTCCTCTGTTCTTGTCCGTAGTTTAATTTTTTTTTGCAATGTAATGAATTTATGACAGAGGTTTGTAGAATGAAACCCGGACAGAAAAGAGTTATTGGTTGAAGTTCATGCAATGATATGACAGAGATACACCTTCCACCTTGCTCTCCCCCAGGAGGTGATCAGGTAGACTGTTCCTCCAGAGAGGAGAGTTATAGAGATGATTATAAGCTTTACAGAGAGATGGTTCTGGAAGGCTTGAGGAACGTCCTGTTTTAATGAGCATTTATATATATTTGTGTGTGTGTAGGTGAAAGCTTTACCACCACTGATGTAGAATATTGATCGCATACTCACATAGCTGGATCTATATCGGTCCCTTTGTCCCGTCGCAGCAACGACTGTTGTTAATTTAAACCAAACACGGATCTTCTCCTTCGACTCATTAAACGCCATTTATCGCTTTGTGTAGATCAAGAGATTCACTCATGAATCGAGTCAGCAGATCAATCGTGAACGAAGACGATCGCCCGTCGTATCGTGACGCGGACAGATGTTTTGAAGCTTTGGGTTCTGCATGTTTGTCTTGGCAGCTTGGCGCCTCACACCAGATTGACGAGTGAAGGTGGTGGTGAGCTGTCAATCAGAAAAGAATCCTCCGCCCAAAAGCTCAATCTGTCTATTTAACTCCAGACGGACTATAATTTCCTAAATTATCCTCATCATGCTGTATCAGAGAAGGCTTGAAACTGGTATTTACAATGTTTCCGCGGGACATTTCGGCCTCTCTCGGAGGTTCTGGCAGTAACAGGAAGTGGGGGCACGGAGCAGGAAATGAGGACATGTGCTCACCTTGCTAAATGTAAACCTGGTATTCTGAGTGAGCCTGTAACCGTGGTTGGTTTATCACACAGACAGTAGCTATGATGTGAAAAACAGCTCGTAATAAACTGTTTTCCTGTACGGGGTTCACAAATGTCACAAAAGTCTTTGGAGGGAAATATCTCACCAACTATTGGATGGTTTGTCATGAGCTCAGGCATTCTGTAGTCATAACTCTGGTGATCCACTTTCAAAAAGTCCTAAGGTCTTGTTGGAGCCCCTTGGAGTCCCAAGGAACTTAAACGGAGTTTCAAATGTTTCTGTGGTTCTGTAGGTCTGGTTTAAATTCAGGGTGTCCTTTAAAGGTTTCATATCTCCTGCGTCCCTGTGTACGTTCGGTGATCTGCTGCAGGAGGTTTCTAGAAGGCCACACGAGTCTCTCGAGGTACTTCAGGAGACTCAGTTTGAAGACACGCAGATTCCAGCGCTTACATTTTAATTATTCAAATCTGCCAGCTCCTGTTTTTTTAATTAGCATTCGTCTCTGATGGAGCTAAGTGCTCTCAAACGGGGCCGAACAAGATGAAAAAATATAGACTTAATCAAACCACCAGTTCGTGTTCAGACTGGTCAGGTTTATTTTACCTCCTGTGAGCTGCGCTGAGGTAGATTATAATCACCCGTCTGCAGACTTCAGCCGACATCAAAGCACCTTTGATCTCATGTTCTTTACGGTTTCGATAGAACACAGAGTGAAGATCAAACAGAAGTCACCGCCCGAGGTGCAAAACTGACCCGAGGACCGAGTCCCTCCGTTGAGCCGACGACCTGCTGCACCGGAAAAGGATTCATGAAATCGTGAATGAGTTTCTGGCATAAAGTCTGAGTGCTGAGACGTGGATCTCTGCCGGCTTCGGGTAACAGGTTTTTGCTTTGCAAACTATTGGCGTGCAACGCACATCGCAGACGGGATGCAAAGACTCCTCCTAAAGACCTGAATAACGTCTGAAATCCCGCATGTAGAGTAAGGCCTTGTTTAAAATATGCAAAACATGATGTTTGCATATCCAACTTCGTAACACTGTCGTGTTTGGAATAACAGTGTAATATCAAAGGTCCCGTGCATGGAGCATTGACGGCTTGGTTTTGCGTGAGAAACCGTCTGGGTCGGGTGATTGCTTTCGGTGACCTGGGGACCTTCCTGCAGCGCAGAAGATCCAACGTCAGCGGGTTAATGTCAGAATGAGATGTTTGTTTTTCTCCTCCTCGAGCGCCACCGTCACAACAAAATGTGAGATTTTTAGCCCCTAAACGATAAGCTGCGCTAACGGCGTCTTTGAACTTCTCGCGCTTTGGCCAGACGTCGTCGGTAAGAACCACAGCGTGCGCCTCACATCACAGGGCTGCACCGTCTCAACCCGTCAAACTGTCACATCTCCTCTCCGTCCACACACACTCTCCAGGGCTTCATGAATGATGCATCATCCGGCCTCGTTAAAGGCTTGTTAGCGGAGAGGAGGAGGTGATGTAGATGAAGGCAGCAGGAGGGGAGGAGATGGGAGGGGGGGGGGGAGTGTGTAGGCGGAGATATACTGACACAGCAGCCTTACTGGAGAGAAACAACATGTCAGTGGACACACACACACACACACAATATAAGGATGCACATTCGTAACGCTTGTCGCTATGGTGACCAGGCCAGACCGAGCTGCACCTGCTCGGTCCTCCTGCAGGGGAGGAAGAGGAGGAAGAGGTTCTCCCCTCATTGTTGTCACAAAGGCAACCATGAAGTTAACCGAGATGCGTCGCTCTCACCTACAAGAACCAACAAGGAGAAACATCCGGTCTCTCTGGTACCCTTGAGTCACCTTCTCCCCCTCCCGCGAAGGGCTTTGTCCGCCTGCCTCCTGCTTGCCGTTGCCGTTGGTTACCGAGGCCGGCATAGGCGCAGCCGAGTGTGCGCTCGTCCCGAACAGACCACACTAAGAAACGTCTCTCAGAAGCCACGCGTTTGAGGCGGACGCTCCCGCTTCCCCCCTCGGCCCAGGAGAAGCATCGGCCGCGCGAGCTGAGAGCGGCAGTTCGACGGTTTGCTTCTGTGGGTCCGAGCGAACCGGCGTCACACTTCTACAGTCAGCTGGTCGGGAGAGGAGCAGCTATTCTGCCGTACTGTGTACCGTCTGAAGGTCGCTTTCGAAAGATGCTCCGGCTCACCGACGGATAATAATATGTAAGAAAGGTCAACACTCGCATCTGTGCGTTCAAAAACAAATCTGTGAGCACAGCGAAAGAGAAAAATACACCGATAAATGAAAACGGTTCTTGACAAGAAGTGTAAACACGGCAGGAAGCCGTGCGTCCCCGCGTCGTTCAGTAGCTGAGACGAGGCTTTGGTGCCTATAGAGGTCATCCACACAAAAGGCCCCATTCAGAGCGCGCTTCCTGCAGGCGTAGGTGTGAAGCGTCTCAACCTGCAGCGGAAAACCAGGCGGACTGCAAAACCTGCAGCGCTTCCTGGAGAGAGACGGTAAACACAGTGTCATCGGCGCTCTGTAGGTAACCAGAGCGTTTTCCCACTAGCTGGTGTCTTCTAAAGGAGAACAGGCAGCAACCTTTAAGGCCTCCTGCTGCAAATCAAGACTTTGAGATAGAAGTGACTCAGGTAACAAGGAGATGAAAAATGCTTGTCCTGCATTCTGTAGCACCTTTTGCCCGGGGAGAAAAAAGACAGTTAAAGACGATGCTTGTGAAATCCCCCGACGCTGTTCGGTGATAAATTAACCGACGTTTCCTAAAAAGTAAACAGACAAAAAACTCACGAAATCTGTGATTTATGAAGCAACATTGATTTAGCTCATTTACAAAATTTGCAGCATAATGCCAAGAAAAGAGAGACTCCAAAAGCCGGAGGACGGGGAACTGCAGCAGCCGAAAAAAGACTGCTGGAAGGCAGCTATTTACTTCCCTCTTTATACTTCCCGGCTATTTACTTCCCTCTTTATAATTCCCAGCTATTTACTTCCTCTTTATACTTCCCAGCTATTTACTTCCCTCTTTATAATTCCCAGGTATTTACTTCCTCTTTATACTTCCCAGCTGTGTTGTCAGCCTAACAACACCCTCCAACTGTAACATTATTGATGAAGTACAACCTCTCGTACTTTAAGTACAACATGGCCTTGTTTTGTCTGTGTTTGCCTGTTAATCATTTATTCATTCAATTTGATGATTTGAGTTAATTTGTTAGCAAACATAAATATATTTGTTCAAAATATCCTACTATGTTTTTTATTAATTATTATTATTTTTCTAATTTCATGAATCATTTTGGTGCCCTTTCGTTTCGGTTTGAGCACCTGCCCCCCGCCCCCCAAAATGTCTGTGGCCGTGCCTGCTCTGCAGTACAAGTACACAAGTATTCTCAGGAGTATTCCTGTCTTCATCGTCTCGGCCCTCTTCTCTCTGCAGGAGGTTGCGGAGGACGGTCACCGTATCCCCCCGTCCCCGGTGGTCCACGTCCGAGGGCTCTGCGACGCCGTGGTGGAGGCCGATCTGGTGGAGGCGCTCGACAAGTTCGGCAACATCTGGTAAAAAATACTCGGTGCACACGAAATGTTCCGTCTCCGCATTTACAGACATTCACCACTTACGCTTGCTTACCCGTCGCCGTCTTGGAATATGGCTGTCGCCATGCGATCTAGTTTGGGCAACGGCAGCAAAGCGTCAATCCCAGGAAGCCCCGCCCTAAAGCACGCCCTGCTTTATGGTGTATTTCACTCTAAATTGTGAACCGTGATTTGCTAAATGAACATCATGCTGTATCGAAGAAGACTTGAAACTAGATTGAGACCAAAAACTCAAAAACATGCGGAGTGAAGAGAGCTAAAAAAACACTAGTTTGGGCTTAAAATGACTCAACGTAACAACAGGCGAGACTTTACCGGGCCAAATGGGAGGCAGACAGGGACGGTTTTCTAACCTGTTCAGAAACAAGCGCGTTAACATTATGTATGCCGCGTAACGCCCACAGTTCCTGTTTCAGCCTGGTTTCTATCAAGCTTTTCACACGCAGAGCATGTGGCTTATGGACCTAAAATAACGACGTAAACCTCAATGATACGGCTTGCTCACTAGTGATGTTATTTGCGCATGTGCCACAAGGTCTTTCGGCGGTAGCATCAACAGAGCTGAAAGGACTCCCGGGGTCGACGAAGAGGGAAGAGAAATTGCTCACATATGCTTCACATTTTTTGAAAAGGCCGCAGTTTCCTGGGAGGATTTCAATATTCAGGAGAAGTACTGCACGCCAGCTCTCAGATTATGGAGCCAGGACGAGCATTTAGCAACGCGAGTCGTGTTGCTAAATGCTTCACAGCTGAAATATACAACTGATGTCTGTGATAATTGGTCATGTGGTTCATCAATCCGCTTTCTATCGTTCAATGTTAAAAAAAACTGGCAGGAGTACAGCAATCAAATCGATCCTCCAATCACAAACCAGGGCGAAGGTTCAAACACGGCAACCAAACGGGGGGTTTTGGACCTGAAGAACGGATCTTTGAGGCGTCGTGACGAAAAGTTACGTCGACGATGGGGACGCTTCTGCTCTGTCTCCCCCTGTCCGAAAGAGAAGCCTTAATATGCGCTTCAGAGCCACGGGGTTAGCGATCGAGTGACGGGCTCGTTAGCTCTTGCGTGTGAAACCTCACACCTCCGAGTGAAGCTCCCCCACCGTCTGCTCTGTCGGCAGCTACGTGATGATGATGCCGTTCAAGCGGCAGGCTCTGGTGGAGTTCGACGGCGTGGAGAGCGCCGAGCGCTGCGTGTCGCGCGGGACCAGCGAGGCCGTGTGCGTGGCCGAGCAGCAGGCCTTCTTCAACTTCTCCACCAGCCAGAGGATCACCAGGCCCACCAACGCAGACGACCCCGCCAGCGGAAACAAGGTCCTGCTGCTGTCCATCCAGAACCCGCTGTACCCCATCACCACCGTGAGTCTGCACAAGCGCCACCTCCGCGTCCAAGTTCCAACCACAAAACGGTTGTCATATTTAACTACTTATTTTATTATTAGTGTGCGTTCATGCATTTCCAGTTGTGATGTCACCCCCTCTCGTTCTCTCCCTCAGGACGTTCTCTACACCGTCTGTAACCCCGTCGTCCACGTCCTGCGCATCGTCATCTTCAAGCGCAACGGCATCCAGGCCATGGTGGAATATCCTGAACTGTCTGTGTGTACTTGAACATGTGTGAAGCACTCCGCACGTCAGTGGCGGCTGTACTCAGATCTCCGCGGCGTGAGAGGCGAGGTTGTTCCTCTGCTCCTCCCGGTGAGTCTTCCTTAACCAGCCCGTCAACGTTCGGGTCGGTGGAGGACGCTCAGAGGGCCAAACTGGTTCTGAACGGAGCCGACATCTACGCCGGCTGCTGCACGCTCAAGATCGAGTACGCTCGGGTAAACACACACACGCGCACGCACACGCTCACTCTCAAGCCGCCACGCACACACACCCACCCGGAGGTGCTGTGCTCTGTCGCCCCCCCCTGCAGCCCAACAGACTGAACGTGGTCCGCAATGACAACAGCAGCTGGGATTACACCAAACCCTTCGCCCTGCAGCGAGGTAGGACCACGCACACACACACACGCACACACACACACACACGCACAAACACTCAGGTGTTGTTGCCGCCGATTGAACTACCACCAAGGGGAGATTGACCTTCTTTCAGTCACTCAGGAAGCACTGACTTTAAATAACTGCGCGGTGAAGCGATCCGAGCCGCAGCGAGTGGGGGTTGCGTGGAGCTCTGCCTGGAGACTCAATCGGACGTTAAACTGCAGCCTGAAGGTGGTTTGTGAGGCTGCTGATGCTGCTGCGGAGGCCGAAAATAGGTTTTGATCAGAGAGAAAGCGCTCACTTTGACCTCCTGCTGCTCTGAACCCATGTTGGTGCTGCTCTTCTAACCGCGAGACACACTCCACTGTGTGCAGAGACAGTGCTTCCAGCAACAACCTTCCTGTGAACTCTTATTTGGATTAAATGTCTGGTCGTGTGTGTTGCAGAGGGGGGAAAGGGGAGGCAGCGGCAGGCTATCCTGGGAGAGCATCCATCCAACAGTTACGGTACTGTCTCTCCGTCCGTCCGTCCCGCTCATCCTGAATCCCTGAATGTCCTCCGGGGTTTCTAATCCAGAGGATCGTGTGTCTCTGCAGGCTCGCACTGCCCCCTGCTGCCTCTGCCTGCGAACTGCAGGTACAGGAGGCGCAGTGAGGAGATGCAGGACATGATCGCCTACCCGCTGCTCCTCCCCAAGACCTCCACCTCCTACTCCTACTCCTCCTCCTCCTCCTCCCACTTCATGGGACAAGGGGCCTCCAGCTCAGTTGCCATGGTGAGCGGCCTCCATCCAGCCAAGATGAACTGCGGCTGCGTCTTCAACCTCTTCTGTCTCTACGGCAACGTGGAGAAGGTGTGTTCTGTCTTCTGGTGACCCTCAGAGGTCACGCGTTGCTCTAAACACGAGAAGACCTCGTTGTGTCACAGTACTGCTCCACCCAAAATACCTGACGTGGTTTTGCTTGCAGGTGAAATTCATGAAGAGCGTTCCTGGCACGGCGTTGGTGGAGATGGGGGACGAGTACGCGGTGGACCGGGCCGTGACTCACCTCAACAATATCAAGGTGTTCGGCCAAAAACTGAACGTCTGGTGAGTCTCTGCTTCTCTCAGTGACTGCTGACCACAACCTCCTTAACTCAAGCTCCAAATATCACTGAAACATGCAAAGGATATTGATGCCATAGCTGATGATTTCACAGCTTCTTCCCATGCAGGACAAACATCATGTCTCGGACTTCCTTCTTCCTCCCGTTCTTCTGTGTTTGCATGGTTTTGTTCATCACCTAACCCCCCCCCTCCTCCCTTCTCCTCTCAGTGTGTCCAAGCAGCAGGCGGTGATTCCCAGTCAGGTGTTTGAGCTGGCCGACGGCTGCAGCAGCTACCAGGACTTTGGTCTGACCAGAAACAACCGCTTCAGCAGCGCACAGAGCAGCAGGAACATCATCCAGCCGCCCGCCGCCGTCCTGCACTTCTACAACGCCCCGCCCACCCTCAGCCAGCACCAGCTGCACGAGGTGAGGTCACACCTGCAGCGAGCGTACGAGGTCACAGCGGTCGGGAATGTTGGATTCCCGAGAGAGGTGGACTGAGAAGAGAAAGGGACCCAGTACGGACCTGTGCGGTACACCTCTGCTTATCAGACGTGACATTAAAAATATCTTCTCATGTTGAATGCGGACGATGTGAAAAAAATTTCCGGGCTATTTTAGAAACGTCCGCATGTTGTGTAGCTCTGGGTGAAGTGAATCATTTCATTACCTTTTAGACTGAAGCTTTAAATAAAGTCCTTGCCAAAGATTTATCAGTGTTTTGTTTAAACTTCACTTTGACTTGATCTCAGTCTGTAGTTTAGAGTTCTTTGCGTGGATCATTTTAATCGCTTGTCTCTGAGTCAGACCAAAGGTTAACACAGGAAGGATCTTATCACCCTGCATTTGTTGTCACGCGTGCAAACTCTCATCATTTAGATTCTGCAATTCTGAGACGTGCAGGCACAAACCACGTCATCCTGTTTGTGACAGAAATGTGTACCACAAGTAGACTGTGATGTCAGCTGCTGGTTGCTGGACTGCGGTTTTGAAACCTAAACTTCGGCATTTTGTCACCGGCCATCGGCATCTTGTTTTTGCATTCAGAAGTGACAGGAGATGTTTGAGCTATGAAAAACCGAGTGCTGAATGGGAAAGTTTTAGGTGTCACAATTAACTGTCATGAACTGGAAACCCATTTTGGAAAGAACTGACTCCCAGTGGTTGCATTCCGCCACCAAATCCTACACGACGGGCCTTCAACAACTCTCTGACCTCTCTTCTCTGTTCCTCATCTGCAGCTGTGTGCCGAACGCGACGTTCCCGCCTTCACCAAGTTCAAGGTCTTTGACGCCAAATGTGAGTCTAATCAATGTCACACCAGACAAAGAGCTACAGAAAGAAATATCACAAACTCTTGTTGGGGGAATTATGAATAGAAAATAGGTATTTAGCTGAGATCTTTCAAATCAGACACATATTTTCAATTTTAATCCTTTCATCTTCCTCCTCCTCCTCCTCCTCATCCCAGCAGCCGGCTCTAAGACCCTGTCTGGTCTGCTGGAGTTCGACAGTAAAACTGAAGCTGTGGAGGCTCTCACCGTCCTCAACCACCACCAGATTAGAATACCCAGTAAGTACTCTTATGACCACACAGCGGTCCTGATTCCTGATTGACTTTAACTATGCAAAGAAATCTGTAAAACCCTTATTTGTTAGTTCAGACGACCATCTTCCTATCTGGCCATTGTTAGCATTCTATACTCAATTTAGCATACTAGCATGCTCACATACCAGCTGAGTGTTTTTTTAGCCAGTTGCTCCTCTTGCTGCTGGCCGGACACGTGGTGACGTCATCTGTCACCATCAGCTGGTGGACGCCACTAGATGTCAGGCTTCAGACTGATCTCATTCAAAAACAACAACAACAACAAATAAAGACAACGTCTCCGCTGAACAGATTCATTGACGTTGTTATATCTGGAAACCTTCACATCCACTGTTCACAGTGTTTATTTATAGATATGTTATATATATATGTGTAAATTTTATACCTGATGTCCCTCTCCGACCTGCAGACTGCTCCAACCCCTTCACCCTGAAACTCTGCTTCTCCACCTCCTCCCATCTGTGAGCCACAAACAAGATGGCCGCCGCACTCGCCGGCTCCTCCGGGACGACGCAGAAGTTTTCTTCTTTACAGAAGGCGGAAATGATGCAGAACCACCGCAGAAGAGTTTTTTTCCTGAGAGGTTTTGCTTTCCGAGGTTCTGGTTTGGTCGAGCGTCGAGATGAAGTCGTCGACGGGGCCTTTTTAGTGAGGAAAAGCACCTCGGTGCCGGTGAACTGAACCAGTTGAAGGTTTTTTGAGCTTCCTTTGAAACGTGAATGCCAGCGATCTGAGAGAAAAGCTTTTCTTCCATCAAATCAAATCGATAGATGGCTTCATCCTTCATTAAAAGGCCTTCATATCCTGAAGTGCGATGAAGATATCAGCTGTCACTATTAACAGAAATAGTTGCATATGAAACTAGATGTCGTTGTTGTTGTAACTGGCCGAACTCAGGGAGGAATCACTTGAAAGTGAACTAATCAGATACTTACAGATACAGATATTTATGTTTATTTAAATGTTTTAATTATACTTTTAGGTGTCTTACTTCTTTAATAGAGGAGGTTGGTTATTTTTTTACTGAGAAGCAGTTAATAGTTTCCTCTATATACGTGAAAAGCACATTATTATAAATGTATTCATATATCCTGTATCATTATTAATTGACGGTTTACAGAGTAGTTCCATTTTCAAGATGTTTTTTTTCCTTTTAAATAGCAATACTTTGTGTACTTATTAAATGAATTTGATTCTTATGCCCAGAAATGATGGTTCAGCTGTTTGATGACAAGTTGTTAATACGGTCGTTATTTCCAGCTGCTAGAAAACAACTCAAACAGATCTTTGCCACGACTGCATTCAGTGTGGATGTCACGAATGACGTGGAAGGTTTTCCGCCTCACGTGATCAAACAGCTGAATAAATCACCAGACTGACCGCAGCCATTTAGAACAACAATAAGTTGCATGAGACCGCGGGATGGATGCATGATCATAATAACAATGATGAACAGCTCGTGTCAGGGTTTTAATAGTGCTATTTTAACTTGATCGATAGTGGTTAGTGAAACCCCTTCATGTTTCATAACGTCAGCAAGTCATGTTTTGATTTTATTTACATTATACAAAGTATATGGTTGAGTTTCTGTTGTTAACATTGTAAAAAAATCACAACTTCCAGGCCAGCGTGTAGGATTTAATTTTTTAAACATGGATTCTCCAGTGTTTGGTTCATTTTTCCGGGTTAGGGGGCCCGTTCCACACATAGATATAAATAGCTCATTGTATGGTATCACACACACACAATGATTTTTAGTTTCAGCTGATCACACACTAATAAAAACAGTTCTGAATATTATTTTCCATTTCTACAAATAAATGCCCTTAAATCCACTATACTGGCGCTTTAAATGTCAGACACACAAAACATTTAATTGTCTCCATGGTGCTTTTTAACCAAATGCTATGCCAGCGTCAGCGTGTTAACGTGCTCACAAGTGTCAACTTGTTGAAGTTGAGCAGGTGTAATGATCTCCACGTTGCATGCAGTAAACACAATGTGCAGCTGAGGGGAATGTCACCAGTTCTGTAGATATTTGTATTCCCCTGATTTTTATCTGCCCATCACAAGGTTAAATGAGGACCTCTCCTTCGTTGTCTTGAAGGATCGTGTATGTGTTGCTGCTCGGGGGCCGGTAGAAAGAACACAGATTATGTGCTGATGCAATCAACCGATCGCAGCCTGGAGCACAACAGGCATGTTGGTTTAAAAAAACAACGGTGTGGAGGTAAATGACGGTTGAAGGCTTCGCTGTGTGTTCCAGATGCAAATGTCTGATATCTGCAGTCAGATAACACTCGACCACACTGACACGAAGAAGTGGAGACTTAATCTGATCAAACCAGCTGCAGCGCACG
The DNA here is from genome assembly GCF_964276395.1 of Gasterosteus aculeatus. NCBI lineage: Eukaryota > Metazoa > Chordata > Actinopteri > Perciformes > Gasterosteidae > Gasterosteus > Gasterosteus aculeatus. Next base: position 19,875,848 of record NC_135696.1, on the reverse strand, counting down.
TCAACACGCAGCGCAGATGGCAAAGTTTGAGGGTGCAGCCCGTGTTTGTGACAGATTTTTTTTTCTTCTGGTGAAAAAATGTACAGAAATCCCAGCATGCACAGGGTGAGGAAGAGTCACTGAAACAGCACATCCTCCCTAGACAGACAGTATCTAGCGTGGCAGGAGGGAATGTGGATTGTTCACACTTAAATCCGATTTCTACGTCAGTCACAAGGTTAAATAAAAACAAGACTGCCATTCAGGCTAAATTTGGTCTGGTTTGGATTTTATAGTTCAGTTTCCATGTTTCGTCCATAAAACTATGGGATGAGAGGTGGGTGTCAAACTAATGAATGTGAGCACATACTGGAAAATAAAAATCTGGTCAAAGCCCGGCATTCAAAATTGTACATAATTGTCATCAGCAAAGTATGAGAAGTAATAACTGTGCAGTAAAATGTTCCCTGTGGTTTACAATTAAATGTTATTAAATGTTACTGTTGCATGTGTTAAATATTGTTGCTTTATATGAAGGGGTAGATTAATCTATGATGTTGGATTTTAGAAGTTGATCTAAAATAAATATGGGAACAACCTTAGTTCAACACAAACATTAGGGATCAACGCATCTGGAGGAGGGTGGTCTCGAAGGGTGGTCCTGACATGCTTCACGGGGCGAGCGTCACCAGGGGGGGGGGCGGAGCTTCAGCGCTGGCTTTTAAGACCCGCAGCTTCAAGAGCGGTGACGTCAGAGCAGTGCCGCTTCGAACGGCAGGTCACGAAAGATGGCGGCGGAGGAGAGCAGGTTGAAGCAACGGAATCACAAGAACAGCATCTTCAGAGAAGGTACTTGAACACACACAGGGAAGGAAAACGGTTTTAGGGATTTTTTAACGAATACGTGTTTTCCGCCTGCCGGTTTGTTCCGTTGACGGTGATGGAAACTGCTGTCGAATAATCGCATCTCCTCCCGTTTTTCGCATCCCCATGCTAATCATCCTCCCCGCGCTGGGAGCTGTAAAGATGTCATTAAAAAACACCCCGGTGACAGCGGCCGCGGGCGGTGTTTACGAACCTAATCTCATTGATGTATCCCCCGCTGTGCGTGGTCGCTTGGGCAGCCGGCGATGAGCGTTTTCCGCTTTGCCGTCCAGCTGCCCGCTGGTCCTCACCTTCAGCTGGATATGTGTTTGTTGTTAGCATGTCAGCTAACGTAGCTGCTAGCCTCTTCGTTTCTGACGGCTCTATCAAAGGCTGGCAGGTCGTGGCTAACTCCCGTTAGCTTCCGTTACCAGCGACATGTAACGGTAGCTAGCGCCAATTAGCTTCCGTTAGCAGCGACATGTACCAGCGGCAGGTGAGGGAAGCTAACGCTAGCTAGCTTCCGTTACCAGCAGCAGGTAACGGCGCTCCGTTGAGGCGCTGCTCTCATTTAGGCTCGCCTTAGGCTAACTAGGTGTAACTGTTTGACACTCATGCTCGTATAACTTAAATTAGCCACGTACCACATCTGTTAAAGTATAAGCAAGTATACCGTTACGTCAACACCGAACCCCATTGGAAATATTGACCAGTTAAGCGCGCATCCACCTCTCAATGTTTCGTATCGGTACCCTTTTTAATCGAATTTATTTCAGGAGTATTAGTATACACATTTTTAATTAATAAGTGGGTCATTTCTAAATGGTCTTGGGCGTGTGGTGTAACGTCCTTAATGGGATGATAACACGTGAGCGACAGATCGACTCTTGTTTCATTTATTTATTCTGTTTCTCTTGCAGTGGATCAGCCCACCAGCTGGCTGACCAGTGGACCTGTGGCCCACTTGCTGCTTTTCTTATCAGTGCTTGTGTCAACAAGTAACTGCTAGTGTAGTAATCAGCCCTCCAGTTAGAGCTGGAATCCCTAAAGTGTTGGGAATATGTTCTCAGCCGGTGCCTTTGCTCCATTAAAGCTGATGATCACAGGAAGTTTACCAGGGTGAAGGCGTGTGCTGTTTGTGTTGTTGCAGCTGTTGAGCGCACAGTGTGCTAAGACCAAAGTGGGGCCAAAACCCAGCCATGTGGTACGATTTATAACTATTCTCTTAAGGTCCACAGTTTGAGCCCACGTTGCTGATATTTTGGAGGCTTGAAAGCACAAAGATACACATCCACCTTTTTAAACTCCTTTCCTTCTTATTTTCCATCCCTGTTTAAAGACACAAACTCCTCAGACTCCAGATCACATTGGCACTTTGAGGGTTAACTGTAGTTTTGTCTCATTGAAGTAAATAGAGATCCATGTCACTACTTCCTCTTCAGCAGTGCTGTTGGAGTATGCCTTGCTCGTCAGAATGCAGTCAGACCAGACTGTGTTCAGCCAGCACACTTTAATAACTGTGATTTGAGCACAACTCAGACCCGCGTTTCTTCTCTGGCGGGTGTGTGGGGATGATTTCTGTCATAAGGAAGGTAACCAGTCTGAATCCACTGATCCTTTGTTCACGTAATGAAGTGCACAGCTTTTCCCAGTTCGAGGAATGTAGAGCTATCGTTCCAGATGTGCTAACCTGAGGCATAACCATGGATTCAAATTTGCATGACTAGAATTCGACCAAACTGGGTTTTAAACCCCCCCTTCTGACACGTCTTACATATCTGCCCACATTACTTTTTGAAGCAACCAGCCGTAGCTATGACACAACGAAAGGGAGTGCGTGTGTCCTGAAGGCCGACACTTGAGAGTTCAACATCATCGTAGCCGAGATCGCGAGCAGTTCAGGACCCCTTTAAGCTTCGCGCTGCATCTCTGCCGTACACCGTGGGAGCGTTTATCCTCAGGCAGCTCATGTGCTCACCAGAGAGAACATTGGGACATTGGATTTACCGGATCACTGGTCTCCCTAAAAGCTTCAGTTAAAGTACAACCCATCCATACAGAACCGCTTCCGATGGGACTTGTGCCTTTTTTTACGTCCTCTCCTGTCTGAACCGGCGAGGTGCTTGCTGGATTCGGTGTTGGCAGATCGCTGTTGTCGCCTGCGGAGCTGTCATGTGGCCCCGACCAGCTCATCGCTGACCTGAATGAGGACTCCTCTTCCCACGATGGAAGGCTGGAGGCTGCTCGGTTGGCGGTGCAATCACATGGCGGCGTCTGAGTGTAACGCTGCTGCGTGACCACGGCGTCACGGGTCCCAATCCCATGAAACTGAAACGCAGTGACTTTGTCGTTGTCCAGCGACGGAAACGTTGCGCTGTTTACGCAAAAGTCTTGGCGGCTCGTTTCACACCGGCGAGCTAGAAAGGACGAAACATTTCATTTCACTTCGACGTGTCAGATGGAGCAAAAGAGTCAAACGATCTCCCTGAAATGACCCGGTTTCTGAAGGTCAATGAAGTGTAACTGACGCCATACAAGGAGCGCTGAAGGCCGGACTGCTCCACACGATGAGACGGCTCGGTCTATTTACTGGAAACCTCCCGCCAGCTCCACCATCTACAATGTCAGCGACTCCTTCCTCTCCTGTGAAGCTCCACTAACTAGAGGAGGTCAGAACTGTTTTTTTTTTTTTTTATTTTTATTTTTTTTTCTTCCGCCAACCGCTGCTACTTCCGAACATCAGAGTTTATTGATCCCCGAAGGGAAACTCTGCCTTCTGGATGGAATCAAACCGCAGAGACGATGTCCTCGTCCACTCTTTTTTTTGTTTGTTTTTTAAGGAGAGCTGATCACAAAAATCAGGTTGTGTCAAACCCTGACGCCGCGGGAACGCCCCCGTTAGAAACGGTTCAGTCCTTCGAGTCGGTCAAACTTTAACCACAGCTTTCCCTCCTCAGGTGACTCCCACACATCCCCGATGAGGCGCGAGGAGGAGGACGACGGCGACCTGCTGGAAGAGGTCAGCGCGGCCAGGCCGGTGCAGATCGTGGTGGCGGACGAGGAGGAGCACTCGTTCTCGCTGCAGGAGGAGGCGCTGGAGCGGCTGCTGCTGCAGGAGGAGGTGCGGGACCTCCAGGTGGTCGTCGTCTCCGTGGCCGGAGCTTTCCGCAAGGGAAAGTCCTTCCTGCTGGACTTCATGCTGCGCTTCATGTACAAACAGGTAACCGCGGCGACTGGAGGCTTTAGTCTTTTCCTTTGGGTGCCTGTATTGTCACTAGTTTGTGTACACACACACACATTCCACTGCTTTTCACTGTCCTGGTTAAGTGCTGAACAGCGTTTTCTTGTGTCTGCGTACTTTAACTTGTCTTATCTAAAATGTCATGAGCTTGACCCGGGACCACGAGTTCATTTCCGTTGTGCATTTTAAGCACATTCTTTACAAAGGTGACTTCACAAAATGCCCATTTTGAGGACCTTTCATAGTTGTTGTTGTTTTTCTCATGTCTTTTCCTGTGGCTTGTAACTGCATCTTCATTTCCCATCGGTGCATCGGCCGCTCCGTTGTTGAGAAGCTCAGCAACTTTTAGAACTCACGTAGGACTCCAACTGTCTCCTTCATCAATCATTTCCTACATATCTAAAATGTTTTAGTCGTTTTGTGGCCGTGAGAACACAATCTGTAGACCTCATTCTTCCCTTCAGATGAAACTAAGCCCCCGATGACTTGTTTCAACATAATGCGTGTGGTCACGCACCTCGAGTTGGGATTGTTTTCTAAAAGATTACAGGCCAGACCCAGTGGAGAATTGGATGATATGCTGATATCACACTGTTGTTGTTGTTGTTTGTCTCTAGTGTTATTATGAATAAACTATCCCGGTTTGATCTTCACAGTCGTGTGTTTTCAGGTTTAAGAGGTTTCTATTAGATTTCATGAGAAACCCGAGTAGTAGTTTGTCTTTTGTTTTCATGCGGACTCCTTCGGCTAAGAATCAAATGTTTTTGCCGTGACCTTTTTCGCCATCGCAACCCTGCAGCAGGAAATCCCCCCCCCCTTTTTTTGTTTTGGTGCGCGTGTGTCGCCCTGTTAATCTACGGTAAGCAGCGAGAAACATTCCTTTGGGTTTCATGAGGCTGCAAAGCGGATTTTAGTGCCGACACAATGGCGGCTGTGTGACCGGGCACAGAGGTCACTGCTGCTTATTCCACTCATAAAGGCCATCTTTATGCATAGAATAAGCCCCGCCCACACAGGTCAGGTCATGTTAGGGCTGCCATGTTTGCGAGAATGGGGATTAGAGCGTTCAAACCGGTGCTGCGTCTGCAGATGTTGATTCTTTCACATGTATTTGTTTGTATCATTCCATTCATGCTGTTAACGTGTGCATCCACATGAGGGATCTGGATTTGATACCGGACATCTCGTCTCTGTGCAGTCGGATTCGTGGGTCGGCGGCGAGGAGGAGCCGCTGACCGGCTTCACCTGGCGAGGCGGCTGCGAGCGGGAGACCACGGGCATCCTGGCCTGGAGCGAGGTGTTCGTGGTGGAGAAACCAGACGGCTGCAAGGTCGGTCCGCGGCGCCGCCGCCGCCAAGCGACGTTTCCGAACGGCCCGAGAGACGCCGCAATGAATTGCATGTGGTTGTTGCAGGTTGCCGTTCTACTGATGGACACGCAGGGAGCGTTCGACAGCCAGTCGACCATCAAAGACTGCGCCACGCTGTTCGCCCTCAGCACCATGACCAGCTCTGTGCAGGTCCGCTGCGCTCCGTAGTTCCACCGAGTCCCGTGTGTGTGTCTGTGGCTTTAAAAGGTTCCATGACGGCTCGTGTGTTTCAGGTGTACAACTTGTCCCAGAATGTCCAGGAAGACGACCTCCAGCACCTCCAGGTCAGTGGCGCCACGAGAGCAACCGCATTTTCGTATTTCCTGAAGCTTGTTTTTTAAGGTTGTTTCTTCTTCTCATTTTGTATTGATGTTACACATTGTGAGCTTTCTGTGTCTCCTGATGACACGATGGGAGCAGCTGAAGCGTCGCCGTGTGCGCGGCCAAACTATCAGGCATCGTGCATCTTTCACCGCCAACACAATGGCTTCCTGAGGTTGTCTGTGGAGCCTCGGGTCCGCGCTCCAGATCCTTTAAAACGCTCCACTGGGTTCCCTTCGCTCTGTCACTCGTGTGCATTGAAGCCGTGTTAGTCTCTCGACAGGATGATCTCACCAAACTGGAAAGTTTGTCCCGAGTCTACGGATTCCGCCGTCCGGCCTTATAGAGCCGCCGTGCGTCTATTTCCAGTGCAGCAGATTAACTGAAGCGTTTGTTTTTAAAACTCATCGTCTAGAGCTCCATATCAGGCGTCAGATGTTGTGTTCAGGTCCGGATTATCTGCTGAACTAAAGCCGGCAGCAGGCTGCCAAATGAGGCAGAGGTGGAAGGTCTCACAGTGGAAACTTCTTTTCCATCTTTGGTCCTCATCACACCAGAGATTACCTGTCAATCAAACAGTGAGGGTGCGTTTTTCTTCTTATCACCAGAGTTGACTGAGGCCCGTGTGGTTCTGCACGGGTTGGATCATTTTTCGTGATATATAAATTATATATATCATGATTGTTTTTTGTTTTGTTTTTAACAAGCAGCTGCAACAACACACAAACATCAGTCAGGCCAACTTCAACCCGGCTTTTCTTTAAACTTATCTTTTATAATAATAAAAATGCTTTTCTCTCGTTTAGAGCAGCACACGCGGAAAGCTTTAATCGACCGGCTGAATCAGAAGAAAGCGAGCGATCGTTCTGCTGCCCGTGTTGTGATGTTGGGTCAGACTTCAGGCGGCTGCTCTTTTTCTCTCCTCAGCTCTTCACGGAGTACGGACGACTGGCCATGGAGGAAGTCTACGAGAAGCCCTTTCAGGTGGGATCTGCTACCTGCGTAAAGTCCTAAAGATCCAGAGAGGAAATGTGCTTTACCCTCTGACACCAGAGATCCTCATGAACTGAATAAGCCAATGTGTTATATCCCATGTGTTTGTGCGACTCTTATTTGTGTTTTATCATCAATGTTCTGGTGGATTCGGGCTCAATAAGCTGAATGTCCCTCTGTTCAGAGTCTGATGTTCCTGATCAGAGACTGGAGTTACCCCTACGAGCACCCGTACGGCCTGAAGGGAGGCCTGAGCTTCCTGGAGAAGCGGCTGCAGGTTAGTGTGCGGTGCTTTGGAGCCAGCGGCCCAAAGTCGGAGCAGAACTTGTGACCGTGTGTTGACGTCTGCGATCAGGTGAAGCAGAACCAACACGAGGAGCTGCAGAACGTCAGGAAACACATCCACTCGTGCTTTTCCAACATCGGCTGCTTCCTGCTGCCTCACCCCGGCCTCAGGGTGGCCACCAACCCTCACTTCGACGGGCGGCTCCGAGGTGAGACCCGGGACGCGCCGAGTCCGCCCGAGTCCTAGCGAGTCCGACCGGGTAAAGTGTGTTTTTTTTTTTTTTTGTTTCACCGCGTGCGTCTCAGATATCGACGAGGAGTTCAAGAAGGAGCTGGTGAACCTCGTTCCGACGCTGCTCTCTCCAGAGAACCTGGTGGAAAAAGAGATCGGAGGAGTCAAAATCACCTGCAGAGAGCTGCTGCACTACTTCAAAGTGAGAATCAATCAAACTTTGTTGATGAGACGAGGCAAAAAATGGCTTAAAAATAAAAAAATACACGTGACATCGTGGCGTTTACCAAACGGCAAGGTGACTTTCATGCTTTCAGGCTTACATGAAGATCTACCAGGGAGAGGAGCTCCCTCACCCCAAGTCCATGCTGCAGGTCAGCTCGCACACCACGTCGCTGCTCAGCAGCGCCGCCTGCTGGACAGTCTACGTCACCATATGTAATACAGAAATCACATCCTGTTTGCAGTAAATATACACACACTAGCTGTTCTCCATAAACTGCTTGTCTGTAATCGCGTGTTGACCCTTTTCTCAATGTTCAACCTTTTTTTGATTTGTCACCTGTTGCCTAGGCGACCGCTGAAGCCAACAACCTCGCAGCTGTAGCAGGAGCCAAAGACTTGTACAACAAAAGCATGGAGCAGGTAATTCATCACGCGCGGACGATTCTGCTGCTGACAGGACTTCCTCTCGTTTGTGTGTGACAACCTGTTTGTGCGTTATTGTTCCGTCTGGAGGTCTGCGGCGGAGACCAACCCTACATCTCCCCGGCGGAGCTGGAGCGCCGTCACGCGGAGCTGCTGCAGGCGTCGGTGCGACACTTCCGCTCCGTCAAGAAGATGGGCGGCGAGGACTTCTGCCGGCGCTACCAGGAGCAGCTGGAGGCGGAGCTCGACGTGGCCTTCGCCAACTTCGGCAAGCACAACGACGGCAAGAACATCTTCTTCGCCGCGCGGACGCCCGCCACGCTGTTCGCCGTCATGTTCGCCATGTACGCGGCGTCGATGGTCACGGGCTTCGTGGGCATCGGCTCGGTGGCGGCGCTGTGTAACCTGGTGATGGGCGTGGCTCTGGCGGCGCTGTGCGTCTGGGCCTACGTCAAATACTCCGGGGAGTTCCGCGAGGTGGGAGGAGTCATCGACCGCGTGGCGGAGACCCTCTGGGAGCAGGTGAGGCCGAGAGAGAAAGCAAAGTAGTGAAAGTTGCCACCAAACGTCCGGGATCCGCCTGCATTATAATGTTTCTAATCCTCTACTTGCGTTTAGTAAAAATAAGCCTGTATCCTTTTTCCTTTACTCTCCGCTCTGTATTTTCTCCTCCTGGATGTTTCCGCTCTGCTCGTCTTTTCAAACAAGCGAGTGAAAACTTTAACTTTGCTGATTCTTGATTTACCTTTTACTTGATTTCTGTTCTCCTTCACCTTCACCTTCTCATGTTCCTCCTTCTTTTCCCTCTCGATGCTTTCAGAGGACTCCACGAAAGGTACGTTTTAACGACCCGTAGGAGACTCGACTGCTTAACGACCTAAATGTGCCGCTTATGTCAGCTGTAGTTTCCTGATGTGATCAGAGGCGTTTTTCATTCCGCTTCAAGCATTTATATTAAAAGCCCACTGATTGCACACAATAGTTGTGCTATTATCACGCTGTCGAGCTTTCTCTTTGACCTCTAAGATTCAAGGCTTAATGGAAACCAGGCAGCTTGTTGAGTCCACAAACTGAAAACATTTTAAGCTTTTTATTTTATGTCTGTCGTAGCAAAGCACTCCTCCGCCTGACCTCCTCTTCCTCTTCTTCCGCCCAGGTTTTCTCCAAACTCTTCGACGCGGCTCGGAGTCGAGTTCCGCTGGGCGGCCTGATCCCGACGCCGCGGCCCCGGCTCGCCTCCAACAACAACGTCAAGAAGAAAAACTAGCGGCACGCCGTCTCCTCTCGTCCTCCTGTTTCTCACTCTGCTCGGTTTTCAAAAAGACGTTTTTGTTTTTTCGAGCAGTTTGAGCCAACGAGTTTCTGTTGTCGGACCGTAGACGGCGGCTCCTCGTCTCGCTGGCTGTAGGTTTAAGGACTTGAAGCAGTGTGATGTACTTCAGGGCGGGTTTACGGTATTTATTGGTGGGAGGGGCCATTTTTCAGTCACAGTGTCGTGTGTGTGTGTGTGTGTGTGTGTGTGTTTGTTACACAAACGATTCCCATTTATGTGAATGTATGAATGAAGAGCACGACCACAGAGCCTCCTCGCGGTCCCAACCAAAGTGTACAGCTTTACTCGCCGGAGGCTCGCGGACCGACAAGCGGGAAACTGCAGCTGGCGCGACGTTTTTAGGACTTCACAAGCGGTTCGGTTTCGGGGTCTTTTTTTTCTTTTTTTTTAACAGAATCACAAGCTGATCGGTGTGTATCTGCGGGCTGGGAGTGCGTAGGACCGTTAGACTGGTCTCGTGGTCTCGCGGTCTCCCCTCCACAAGTAGACTAAAGATGTGAGGGTTTCTTCAACGCCGCAAACTTCTATTGCTGTTTTTTAATAAAATGACCAACACGTCAGGAAGTTGTCGCGCGTGGAGATTAAATCTTGACCAAATATATTTGTGGCAGATGTGAGGACTTTGATCCGCAGAGTAAATGTTAGCTTAGCATTAGCACGACTCGGCTGTCGTCTGGTTTTAAATTGACTCTGCTGTAGAAACTCCGAAACAGGAAGAGTTTTCATCCTTTAAATATTTCGCAAGTACAGAGTGTAAAACGGTTTGAGCTCCTGTGAATTTGCTTCAATGTAACGTTTTATTTCCTACATCTTATACGTTGTCAAAAATGCGGCATTCCAACTCGTTTCGGATAAACTCCCTGGATCCAGATGCTCGTGCAGATGTGTACTCTTTAAAACCCAGACGTCCTGGAAGTTTGTCCGACTCTGAGAAGGTAAAAGTTTCCCCCGAAAACCAGCTGACCCTCGACGTAGCAAGCTAGACGTCTACTTGATTATTTAATCTCGATTGATCGTCCTTTTTCCAGTGATGACACGATTATGATTATTAGTATTCAGTATTTTTTGTTTTGTTACATAAACGGTTACACGCTTCAGGGAGACGTTCCGATGGATCTCTGGAGTCACAACTGGGACCATTTCTTGACTGACAGTTTTTCATTCCTTCACAACTTTATATTGATCTCTGATCTCCATAAAAACTAAAGTAAACACTACGAACTTCTCCTCGAGTCTTCAATGACCTCTGGATTCCGGCTTCGGGGGCTCGTGATTCTGAGTCCATGGCGACGGTCCGACTGCGGGAGCAAAGCTTTTAAACGTGTTCCACTTCAGCAGAGACCTTTTTTTGTAGATGATATTTGTTATTTAACGCGAGCGTTGTTTCCTCTCCGTTGTTCCTCTTTGCTTTATTCCTTAAGGACTGAACCGCCTCATCTTGTTTTTACAGCACCAGAAGGTAAAATACTTCATCGCTCACATCTATTATGGACACTTTTTAAAGCCAAAATCCATCAATCGGTTCATTCTAACAATTACCGCATTGTCCTATATTCTTAATTTAAATGTCATTCCATCCACACAAACATCACCACTGTGTGCTTTTGTTTTTGTACAGTTCCGTTTTTTACAGCCTCATCCGCACATAGGGCATGTGTACGAAATATATACATATATAAATATAAATTTTCTAGACCTTTTTGTAGCTGGAAGAACAAGGGTTCGGGCGGTAGACCAGATTCAGCTCACTGGAATGCTTTCGTGATTTGTGGATATGTCTTAACAAATTTCCTTTTTTTTATATATATATATTTGTAAATTAATCTTACATGAGCACTAGGATTTCACCCCCTGCTGGCAAAGAATGTTTAGAATCTGGATCTTTCTTTTCTTTTTTTCTTGTCTGTTGCTTTTAAAAGTTATTTTCATTAATTTATTTTTCAATACAACATTAAACCAAACTCCTACAACACAGAGTGGTGTGGTTCCATTTTTGAATGTGTAGTTTTCTGGAAGGCTGTTTATTGTGTTTAAAATAAGAACCGCCATGTCATACTGTGAATACTACACAACTTGTCGCATACTACACAAGAAGTACGTGAGCCTCCATGTGGACCGCCGGTGTCCCTCGGCTCCGTTCCTCTGCTTATAAACCAAATGTCCTACGACAGCGTTACAGGTGAGATCAGGGGGCCAAATAGACATTTATCAAGACTGATATGAAAAGCATTCTACTGTACATGTAGTCTGGAGACATTACTTCATTCTCTTTGTTCATTTTGTTCTTCGTTTGATAACATTAATATTTAAGATTAACTTTAGCTTGACATTAAAAATGTCAGTTTATTCTTACTAAGGTTTCCCCTAAAGACGGAATGCAGCGGAGCAATATATATATATATATATTTTTTTTAATATATTTTATTTATATATTTTTTAATATATTTTATTTATATATTATATATATATATATATATATATATTCTAGCAGTGGCATGCAGTAGCAGCAGCAGCAGTCTGAACCGGTGGACTAAGGACACGCAGGACTTCGCTCTACTGTGGTGGTGAGTTTGGACGGACTATTTTAGCTTCCTTTATATATTTTAATCATTGTATTAATGTTCTTTTATTAGTATTTCCGCCCCTGTCTCCTCTTGGGTCATTGTTTCACTGCTCTCCCCCAAACAAACAAACCTTATTTTTAATTATTTTGAGTTCCTAGGGCTCTTAGCTTTTACCTAGGTGGCGTTGTTGGCAACACTTTTAGTTTTAAAAAACCTCGGCCGCTGACAATTTATGAAGACTGTTTTATAATAAACTGTTTTTGAAGTGGAAACTCGTCTCATGCTGTTCTGTAGAAACGATTCTGTGTCTTCTTGGGAAATACTGCGTGGGGAAGACTTGATCCTTGGATGGAATTCCCACGGTGGCTTTGCTGATATCTCACAATTTGGTACCACTTCAATTAAATTAAACACCAGATCCCCTCCTCTTTAATCGCCATGAGCGTGTAAATACAGAATATGATCCGGAGGCGGGCTCCTGCGGGGTCACATCGTAGAATAGTGACAGATTAAAGGCGTTAAAGCATGCAGTGCCCTCCGATGAGGATTTAATTTATTCAGGACAGGGACAGGTGAGGAAAAGTTCACTACTAAATGTAACGTTAAGCAATATAATTAACACTGATTCCATCTACAAGTACAGAAGAACAGCAGGTAGAGACCACTGAGAAGGCGGATTCTCTATTCCAAGGAATATTGCACTGTGGACTGGATGAGATGGTGATCAGTATTTCTTAAAAGCAATTTATTGCATTACAATTAAATCACACACACAAGTAATGTACCAGCACAGGTATAATTAAAGCATCATGAATATTCTGCTACACGCCACTGCTTCTGATATTTTAAGTCAAGTTTATGTATAAAACACATTACAGGAACAATGAAATTCAAAGTTTTCTATCAATGCAGTTCACAATAAAAGAGCATTTAAAATAAAATACCTCAGATAATAACTTGTAGTACTAAAGGGAAATATGTCCACTTGTTCCTGTCTCCGTCCAGGTGAGTCCCCCCCCCCATGCAGCAGACTGACACCTGGCTGACCTTCACACCTGCTCCTCTGGGTCTTCTCTCTGTGCTGCCATGTCTGAGAGGTTCTCATACTCAGGATGAAGGTCCATCTGATGGAGAGACGATGAGAGTCAAAGTCCTCAGAGAAGCAGTTCAGATACAAACCGACCCTCGGCTAAGCCCCTCCCCCAACGCACACTGTACATTCCTGCGTTAGCAACCGTAAAGGCTGGCGCGTGGTTCTGCGTCTGCGCCGTACCAAAGTTCTTCAATCTGATCCGTTCTCTCGTAAATATTCTTCGTTTTAATAATGGCGGTATCGGGCTGTGAAAGCGGAAATGTGAGACTCCGTAAAGGACGTAGTTAGCGGACCAATCGCAGCCTTGCCCTCCCACGCTGCGGGATGCTTGCGTCGACGATCAAGGAGGTGTGAAAAGGCACGCAAGGGACACGCAAGGGGGTCTTGCGTCTACGTCGCTAGGCTTAAGGGACAAGAGGCCTTCAGAGGGTTGATGTCACTTATGGATTAAACATGTGGAAGACTTCAATCACAACTGAATCCATCAAAGATCAATAAAAACTCCTTTGTTTGCGCCACGGTAAAATGCTAATAACGTTAGCTAGCTTAGCATGACAGTCGAATATAAATTATTCGTAATTATTGTGTGACAAATCTCTCACCCAGGAGATCCTTGTTTGTTCCTGGTGTGAAACAAGTACAACCTTGTCTACTGAAGTACTTCAGTAACAGTACATTAGTACAGTTAGTTATTTTAACCCTAACTAATATTTATTCCTAAACTCTGGTAGTTTTGTCGCCTGAACTTAACCAAGTATTTCATAATCTTTTCCTAAATGTGCTTCTGAAGACACAAGCGTATTTAGTAAAAGTCTGTATGACTGAAATGTAAACGTTGCTGGTTTGCATCCCGACATTTCACCGCCATGTTTACACGCTGTGATGCTGAAGCTGGACAGACCTAGCAACAGTAACCAAGGGGAGGGGCTTAGCTGATGGTCAATACGACTCTTTGTCCTTTAAATGGCTCTTTGGATTCAAAGGACATTCGCAGTAAACGTAAATAAATATTGGTGGTTCAAAAGGAGAAAGATGTTAGTGATAAAGTTACTTATGAATTATCTTCATGACTTAATAACAACAGACGATGACCCTTTGGTGAGTTCTGTCTCTGAGGACAAATGTCTCACCTCCACAGCCTCTCTGGACTCATGTGGTTCAGTGGTGGAGCTCACAGCTTTCTTCTTCCTGCATTCAGTCATAAAACAAACATACACAAATAGATTGATGGACCTTTTCAAAGTAAAAGCTCAGTGAGGATGAGTTCTAGTTGTTTTACCTCGTCCACAGACAAAAGAGAAGCAGAAGAATCATCATCACAACCAGCAGAGGCCACCTGGTGATGTGAATTATCATTGTTGTTCTATCAACACCTGGAGACACACAGTTATTAGACAAACAGCACGTTACCTCATCAGAAGGACTTGATTCATGGATAAACATGCAGGAGATGCTGTTTGTTGATCAGACGATTCATGTCATGGAGAAACTCACCAGACTCAGTAATCAGAAGTAAGGTGGAGTTACTACGTCCCATCTCGTTCTGGGCTTCACAGTAATAATTCCCACTGTGTTCAGCTGTGAAGTCAGTGATGGTGAAGATCTGTCCTGATGCTCGTGGTGAGTCTTCATGCTCCTTGTACCAGGTGTAGCTAGCTGCTGGGTTAGCATCAGCGCTACAGGTCAGAGTCACTGAATCGCCCTCCAGCATCTCAGCAGAGGGACACACTGACACAGAGGGACGCTGTGGACCATCTGGAGGAGACGTGTCAACATATTGTTACAAGTTAGAGTTCAATAAATAGAAGTTCATAACAAAACACTACCTCAGTAGTGATTATGTTGCTTTTAAAAAGGTTGTTTTACTCACATTTCACACGGATCAAGATGAATTCAGACGTCTTCCTCCCCAGCTGGTTCTCAGCTGTACAGAAATACCTTCCAGAGTCAGAGGACTGGATGGAGCTGAAGACCAGCTGAGGTTCTTCACTGAGAAGACGACGGTCTGACGTTCTATCCTGCTTGTACCAGGTGTAGTTAGCTGCTGGGTTAGCATCAGCGCTACAGGTCAGAGTCACTGAATCGCCCTCCAGCATCTCAGCAGAGGGACTCACTGACACAGAGGGACGCTGTGGACCATCTGGAGGAGACGTGAATAAACACACTAAGAGGTTAGAAGATGTCAGCGTAGATAGTTGATCATTTGAATGAATACTTGTGTGTCTTTCTATCAGACTATCTCTATTCTTCATCACAGCAGCTGTCACAGGTGAGACTCCTGCTGGTGTAAAGTGACAATAAGCAGCCTTTAATCCTTTGTAATGTTCATATCTCCACACATTCTTCTCTTTAGATGCTGCTTGTGTCCTTAGCTGAGTCTGTCCTCTCACTTCTAGTTGTTGTAGGAGTTATTGATTGTTTCCTCCACCAGCTGACACGTCACTTCTACTTATGTTCTGGAATAATTCACTTGAGTCTTTATGAAAATCACATTATTCTGTCTGCTGATGGTTTATATTTGTGTTTCTATTAATAAGAGAATGACATAAATAAAGATCTGTGTCTCCTTTAACATTTAGACTCCAGCGTGTTTACAGCTGTGATTAGAATCATATTGTTGTGTCAGTGTGTGAGTGACTCTTCTACACGTAGACTGCAGGGGCCGGGGATTGAACCAGCAACCCTCTGGTCAGTGGACCACGGCTCCACCTCCTGAGGAACGTTGTGCTTCATCTTTTTGATGCCTCTAGTTTACATGCAGCGGTCTGGTGCCTCCATGTGAGATGTTGTTGAAGCTCCACAGGCCGACACAGTGGAGTGAACTTACACACTGCAGGAGAACGTTGACCAGAATATCCTCTTAAATTACAGGAATATCTGTCTGTAGAACCAGAGGAGACTGAAAGAGAAGATCCGTTCTTGATGTTCTCTCCATTCTTGTACCAGGCGTATCCAGGATGATCAGACAGAACACAGCTGCTGTGACACGTCAGCTCCAACCAGGTAGAATCTGATCTTCTCACCTGCACCTGGAAACCTGAATCTGTGAATATTATTTATTAAAGTGTCAACATTCACAGAAGACATTTATACTCTAGTTTTCTAGATGTTGAACATTTGTAGATGATTAATATGTGAATTAAAATGTTACCTGTGACAGACAAAGTGACTCCAGGTGAACCAGTATATTTCTCTCCTGGTACGTTTGTCATGAATGTGAGTTTGTACTCAGCTGAGCCGCTCTCTCTCACGTCTGTGACGTGCAGATAACATCTCATACCAGAACATGTGTACCTCACACGGCCTGAATACTCAGAGTCTGTTCTCAGATCCACAGGTTCACCATCTTTCTCTTTAGTGAACCAGAATCTCTCCATTATATCAGAGGGACGTATTCCAGATCTCTGTGTGTATATTTCCACTGTTGATCCTTTTGCAGCACAGATGTCAGTCTGATGGTAATTCACTCTCCATCCATCCTGACTCTGTATCACTGTAACACAGCACATCAGGAACCACAGTCACACTCAGAACAACATCACAGGACACACTCTCATTGGTAGTTTACTGAAGAGAAAAGATATTATGAGAAATATGAAAATCATTGAGTTTATAGAAAGTAATGAAAGAGTCCACGATGTCCACATGGACTCTGCAGCTGGAAGGAACAGCGACGTATTGAACCTGTGGACTTGAAAAAGCTCAAGTTGAAGTATTAGAAGGGTTTGGTTGATGAGAAGAAGAGTGTCTTTGGTCTGTGCTCTTCTGTCTGTGGTCAGTCTGCTGCAGAGTGGAGATGGAAACTGTAGCGAAATGCGGAACTCTGAGGTCAACGATACTGTGACATATAGATCACACCTCACTGAGGTTTGAGGTGTGATCAACACTTTAAAGGCAGTGGCTTTAAGAAACACACTTCAGATGTGAATTCAATTTTAAAAAGACATATATCTCGATATATTGATACAGGCACGTGCATTGACATTTTGGGGGACAGAAACTCAAACCAAAACAAAAGGGCACCCATTGGCCAAAATGATTCATGAAATTAAGAATACTAATAATAAAATTAATAAATAAAAAACACAGTAGGATATTTTCCCTGTCCTTCTGCTTTTGGAGTCTCGAATTTTGTAAATGAGATAAACAATGTTGTGCATGTGAATATTGTCGTGCTTTTTTGTTCATATGATAATGCTAAATGTGGCAAAACTGCGCAGGATTTTAGAACGTGCGACATTTTACGAACGGCGCCCCATACCAAAATGCATCAAAGTTTCACTTCCTTCTTTGTCTCTGACTCTGACCTCACCACAAACAGGAAGACCATTTTTCTTTCAGCTAATAATTAATATTCTCTTCTCAAAATCTGTTTATCAATAGATGTGTTGCTGTTTCTGTAAATGCACCTTCAAACATACATTTAATGTATCTCTCTATCCCCTGTGGTGTTTACTGTTGTATGTGTACAGACTGTAAAGCCCTCTGAGGCAAATTTGTAATTTGCGATTTTGGGCTATACAAAATAAAATGACTTGACTTGACTCTCACAAATAGGAATAAATAACTATATTTATATATAAATGGAGGTACACACCTTCTGATGTCATGGGTGTGATGTTTTTTTTAGTTTCTCTTCCAGTCATTCGGGTCAAGATGGCTGGACAGTTACTTAGTTACTGACTCTGGTGAGTTTCTCCATGACATGAATCATTTTATTAACAAACAGAATCCCCCTGCACGTTTCTTTGTAAATCAAATCCTTCTGATGAGGTAACGTGCTGTTTGTCTCCAGGTGATGATGGAACGACAATGATAATTCACATCACCAGGGCCCTGTTCCTCGTACGTGGGTCAACTACGTCAATCAAATGTCCCAATATCCAGCTCAAAACTACAGAATGTGACTTTTCAGCATCTGCCAGTGAATCAATTATCTGTAACACAGATCAAAGCTACAAAATGTCACTCAAAGAGACACTGAACAACCAGGAAGAGAATAAAATACACAAGAAAATCCTACAAAAAGAACAAACATCTTCAGAGACCCGGAGTGAATAACAGCCTCTAAATGTGGTCTAATGCAAAGAAACGCTGCTGTAAAATCTAAATGTAAATGTTAAATATATCTAAATGTTAAATATAAATGTTAAATATAAATATAAATGTTAAATATAAATGTTATATCTAAATGTTGAATCTAAATGTAAATGTTAAATGATTTAACA
Source organism: Gasterosteus aculeatus (assembly GCF_964276395.1). Taxonomy (NCBI): domain Eukaryota; kingdom Metazoa; phylum Chordata; class Actinopteri; order Perciformes; family Gasterosteidae; genus Gasterosteus; species Gasterosteus aculeatus. The sequence continues at coordinate 19,857,698 of NC_135696.1, read as the reverse complement.
TTTAGATTTAGATGTAACATTTATAAAAAGAACAAATGTCGTCAGAGTCTCGGAGTGAATAACAGCCTCTAAATGTGGTCTAATGCAAAGAAACGCTGCTGAACGATTAGAGGAAGTTCAACAGAGACAAATTATTCAGAGCATTTCTTCTTTGTTAATGTTCATTTAGTCATTATTTGTGTGTGATGACATCAGACCTGTGTGTGAAGTAAAAACACAGCTCCCTGTGTGTGTGTGAGGTGTGTAACGGCCTCACAATATAGATGTAGAAGTACAGTACCTTGTACAGAGAGAAGGAAGACGACTAATCCACCGGCTGATGGACTCATAGCTGCTCCTCTGTGTTCAATCAGCAGATCAGAAACTCTTTATTCAGTAAGTCACCAGAAACACGTCTACATTAAAGAGGAGGCTGATGTCTCTGAGGTCAGCTCGTCTCTTCTGGAGTTGGTAACAAGCTGCTGTTCAACCCCAGCAGAGCTTCCTTCCTCTTTACGTCATTGTGTGCATGAGCTGCAGAAACAATAAGCTGCTTTAATGTTACCGTCTTACTTCTGCTGAAGGGAAACATCATAAAAGTGTTGTTAATATGTGAAGATCATATTGATGAACCTGTAAGGAGCATAAACGTCTGTTCATTTTCTGTAATAATTCACATTAAATGAAAGGATGCAGTGTGAAATCCTCAGGCGCGTGCACAGATAGACTCCTAGTAGAGCTACCAACTCTCACGGTGTTCGCCGTGTGACACACGCACTCACGCCACACAACCAATTTCTCACGGCAAAACTAAAATTCAGAGTTTGGGCCGAAGCGCGTTCGTTCCTTTTCAAACTCCCCGACGGCGGATGGCACTAAGGAGCGCGTCTGTAAACCCATTCGCTGCATAGACATCCTGTTTACCCCAGAGAGTCCCGAAGTTAGCAACAGAAGAAGATTTTCAAACAGACACAACCGCGGGAGAAACTCAGGAGGAGCAAAGACTAAGCTATGTTAATGACACGTGGTTCAATTAAGTACTCACGCTCTTAAACTTTAAATCTTGAAAGAAATTGTTAGTTGTGTTTCAAGGCCTCCAAGAAGGCCACAGGCCAGGACAACCTTGCCCACAAATCTTTACTAACCAGCTTCTGATCGCCTTCTTAATACCTCATTTGTTATTTTATTTATGCGTATTTATATTATATGTATCCATTGTTTTGCTTTGAAAGGCTACTGTTTAAGCACTTTATTTGTTGCACTTTCTTGTTTGATAATGAAAAATATTTTTCCCTAACTAAACTTGTGTTATTTTTTGCTGAACATAAATCATTAAGTGCTTTTAAGAATACACTTATTAACAATATAGGTGAGGTTTCAGTTAAGAATTAGTTGAATACCATTGCAATCAAAATGTCAATCAACCTAAATTGGTCAAATCTTAAACACAAGTCTATTAATTAGGCTATATTGTGGTACATAGACAGTCATTGAGGCACAGCAATAGTTTTCTGGTTGAATGTTCAGCTCAAGTCTAGAAGGCCCCACAAGTCATGAGCAGATGAACATGAATCAGAATAAGTTCAGGCATGCCACCCAAAAATCCACTGGAATGCATGAAATAACATCTACTTAAACCAAAATGTCCTGCGGGTGGACCATCAGCTGTGTCTCTGCTTCACAGAATGTAACCAGTGTTGTCCATCTCCGGCAGGCCGCCCCTATCAACGACTTCGGGCCCCACAAACCACCAGAATGCAGGGTACAACATGGGTACTACGGCAAATGAATTACAATTTCCTGATATTTGAGCCGCCAACGTGTGTGGCTGCGTGCGCGGCAACATTTTGGTCACCCCCGACAAAATCTCACTCCAAGGTTTTTTGAAAAGTTGGCAGCTCTGATTCTAACAAACGGTAAAAAAATGTAATTTTCCCACTGGGAATTAGTAAAACGTATGGATTATGATTAGTGTGTTCATTAAATATTAACCGACAAAACTATATTGGGACTTTTTCCAATTTTCTCAGAGTTTAGGGTTTGACTCAGACCTTTGTTTAAACATCCTCCTTGAAACGGACCCCTGGTGACGTGGAGATGAAAAAAAAAAAAGCTCCCAGGAGTCGGTGAAGAGGACCTGCCCCTGGTGAACATATGAAGCGCTCCTTTAAACAAACCGGTTTCTTAAGCCTCGTTTATGCGTCTGCGTTTTCAGAGCGACGCAAGGAAGCGCAGGAAAATACGGAAAATACGGGACAAATGTGTCCTTGATGAAAAGCAGCAGTGGCGATGCACGGCGCAATAAAGTCTATGATAAATAAATAAACAAATAAATAAACAGACGTGACTCTCTGGGTCGTCTTCAACAAAAACACGTCACTCCGCCTGTTGTTCTGGCGGTGAACTGCTCTGCAACACACGCGAGACTTTTAGAACCATGAATTGAAACGAGTGCGTCGACGCAACGACGCAGACAATACAATTAAAATACGGAAGCACAATGTTTTTATGGGGGACCATGCTGGGATTTATTTAGGAGGACGGCGCCGAGGACGAGGATGACGGGTGGGCGGAGCTCTGACGTCACACTTTTAATGTGGTGTTTTCCGTAGCTCCGCATTGCCGCCGTGCGCGAGCCGACGAACCGCCGCGGGCTGCCGGAAGCACCTCTACTTTCACGCTGCTCGAGTCTCCTTCCACTTCTTCCTCCTCGTCTTCCTCCTCTCTCTCTCTCCCCCCCACTCATCTGCGCGCCGTCTTTGTCTCCATGCGAGTCTCCCCCCCCCCACCCGCCGGACGCCAGCGCAGACAGCGGGCCTTCCTGTAGCCGACGCCCCGGCCTCGCTCGCTCGCCCTCCGGCCGGCGGAGCCTCGCAGCCGAGCCCCGCTGAGGTGGCCTGGTTCCCGGGGAGCGATGCTGTAGAGCGGCCGGCGGAGGGGATGCTTCATCCGGACTGACGAGAGACCCGAAAGCCGCGGAAAGGGAAGCAGGGAGATGTCCGGCAGGATGCCGCTGACCCCGGTGAGCGAGAGGGAGCCCGAGCAGGTACGTCAACCGCTGATTATCGATTATTGATGGAGTTTGAGTGTTTTTTATTATTCATGGCGTTTCGTGGCGGTGTCGCCATTGACTGTTCGCGTATCGGTTTGATGTAATAGTTCTTGTTGTTGATGTGACAGCGTGAACAGGGAGGAGATACCGGGTGATCAGCTTGATCGATCCCCGGTGGCTCAGCAGATCGGTTCACAGTGATGCTAAATGTTACATAGCTGAAGTTCAGTGTCTCTGAGGATGTCCTCTATCCCGCTTAATGTCCCAGCAGCGACTGGAGGGAGACGTTTAAAGGGCCAGTGCACCCAAATAACTACACAACTTAAACCTGGAGTCCTTCACTTGGCCTGGAAACCAGATCGAGTGCTCGACTTATTTATCATCGTCACACTCCTGTAAGATATTCAGTAAAAAAAAAAAAAAAAAAAAAGGGAAAAGTTATCCAAAGAGTTTTGGTTCAGCTGCATCACTTGTGTCAAAACATGGCGACTACATTACCCACAATGCAACGGTCTCCTGCTGACCGCTTAGCACCAGATTCAGGTGCTGTGCAAGGAGTGGCAGGTGTCTGGTGTTTAAAAGAAAATGTTCCAATGCAGCACTTTAACGTGTCAGAGTATTTATACACCATTGTGTGTTACTACTGTTTTTCCCAGTAAAAGGGCCGAGTACTTACTGCAGAAGGATAGTAGTAGAAGTAATCTGCTTGGGGCTGTTTTTGTGGAGTCATGTAGCGAGAAGCTAACTGCTACTTCACAGCTGAGAAGTAGAATAAATATTTGCTTTGATTATTGATAATCTTCCCCAGCCAGCAGTACATTTTTTAATTCTTTAATATTTGGAACGATACAAAGGAATTCATCGATATCGGGCCGACTCACGTGGCGGGATCTGGTCTCTGAGGCCGATCTTTTCGATCCACTTTGTTTGTGTACTAGAATTTTTGTTGCAGAATTTTCAAAATGGTTCGAAATCAAATTGTAATTCCTTTACGTTTCATTACAAACGTGCAGTTTCATCATTTTGAAAATGGATCACAGTTCAATACATTTCTATCCATTTGTTTTCATTTAGTTTTACAAAGTCAAGTAACCAATTCTCACCTCAGGCGTGGTGTTGCATCACTCTTTAAAGAACCATCCCAGGACACAGTTTATTGATTGAGCACCAGCAGCGGATCAATACTCTGTGAATCGGCCGATACCCGGCGCTGCAGGACGGAAACAAACCGTATTGGCGCCATACAAACACTCATGTAGCAGGTAGCTAAACAGATATTAGTTTTTATTATTAATGATCTACTACAGCCGGCCCAGCGTTTTACTGCAGAGTATTTGAAGCAAGTTGATGAACTGCGTAGTCGAGGTCTTGCAGCCTGTCATGTTGTTTTATTCCTCTTCCTCGGCAGTGTGATGTATTTATGCATCGCGTGAGTGTTTTGGGTCCGTGGAAGCTGGTGAACCCCAAAGGAATTCTGGGTAAAAGCCGCGTCCTTATTGTCATGCTAATGCTGGAATGCTAGCAGAGCTGTTCTCAGGCTGCTCATGCACGTCCTCATCGTCACCCCGTAGAGTCTCACTGCGTCGCCGTCATAGAACTTATGTAGTGATGTGTGTACCAATCAATTAAGCATCGCCCAGTGTGTTCATTAATAGGGTCTTGATTGATTTCATAATTTACAATATTTCGCTAACTAAAGACTTTAAGTGTCTTTTTCATTACAGCGATAAACTTGGACGTAATATAAAAAGAAATAAAAGTGAAAAACAAAAATGTAAAGCCTCACATTTTATGATTTGGTGTATGCTTGAAAATAATGAACAATAAATATACATTTTGTTGAACTATTTCAGTTGTTCTGCCGTAATCGCAGAACACATTAAATATATATATATATTCTATACATCCATGTACATATTTATCCAAAGCACGTGCTGACCTGCTGCCCGGTCATGTCTTTGTTTCCTGTAATCCCAGCTGGCTCCTGCTGTCTGTTTGCTATTGATCGCTCCCAGAATACATTGCAGGAAAGGATATCAGGAGCGGTCTTTTGCTCCTCCTGAAGTCACCTTTTTAAAAATCCCAAACCTTGACGAGACAGCTTTACAGTCACTGTCTCCGAGGCGATAAAAAAAAAAAAACAATCCCCCCCTCCCTTGTTGGTGTGACCTTTGACCCTCCCCGATGATTGCGTCCATCACGCAGACAGCATGGAGGTCATCTCCCTGCACACAGAGAACCTCCCCAGTGAATGAATTCCTGTGAAATCAGCTGCCGGAGGCTTTCTCGGTCGCCATGGCAACAGATAGGCTTACTGTGGGACCCCCCCGGGTGGGAGTGTGTGTGTGTGTGTGTGTGTGTGTGTGTGTGTGTGTGTGTGTGTGTGTGTGTGTGTGTGTGTGTGTGTGTGTGTGTGTGTGTGTGTGTGTGTGTGTGTGTGTGTGTGTGTGTGTGTGTGTGTGTGTGTGTGTGTGTGTGTGTGTGTGTGTGTGTGTGTGTGTGGTTGATGGTGATGTGGTCGGTTTGCGTACTCGCTCCTCGTTCGACCTGGAAATGGTTCCACCTCTGTCACCATGATGATCTTGTAATCCCCTTTATGCTCTTAGAGGAAAGAGGAAACACAATGATGAGACTCGTGAAATGCGTCAATATGAACAGACGTCACTTTAGAATGAGAACTCCGGGGCAGCAATGGCCTTCTTATTGTTAAACGGCCCGGTGATAATCCTCATGACACATTCTGGTCAGAGCAGCGACTCTCCGGCGGTTTGAGTCACGAACATCTCTCTCAGTTAAATCTATCCAAGAATTGAGCTTTCTATCAAACGACATATCATCAAGGTTAAATATTAAGTGGATTTCGACTTGTGTCTCTTCAGCCCCGCACACAATTCATAATATGATCTGTTTACAGCATCTTTGCCCTAAACTTTATATGATGTCGCAATCCCCGAAAATCATGTGTGTCTCAATTAGCTGATTTTAGAGTTTCACTATACCGCAACTGTTGGGAAGATTCTTCCACATCTTAATATTGTGCAGTAGACGTTTCGCTGTCTGTGTTTCTGGGATTACATAATGATGTTTCTGGATTAGTATTACTGCGGCATCAATGTTTGATTCATTTTTACTGCTGTGGATATTTTTGGCTCCTATTTATGCTGTTGTCGAGTTGAATCTAAATCATGATCTGTGAGATCGTCGGCATGTTTGTCCGGTGAGAACCTGGTAAAAACAAACCACCTGTTCTCTGCTTTGTAACAGCTGATCCAAGAGGCTTTTTAACGGTTTATTCAGCTTCAGTTTCAGGATTAACACCATGTAACGGAGTAAAAAGTACAACGTTTGTGCTGCGGCAGATGTATAAAGTATCTGAAAATGGCTGTAGCCCAGTAAAGTACCTTGAATCTGTACTTTAATAAATGTACTTGTACCGTGCTTCTCCAAACCGAATCTTTCTACACACAGTCGTCGCCACCGGGCTTCTGACACCCGATCAGTTTCAGGTTTTCTTCCCAGAACCCGATCGGTTGAGCGAGTATGACATCATGTCCTTCGGAGGGTGTCGGGTGTCAGTCAGCGGCGGCGCAGTGCGGCCACGCCGGAGTGTAACACTAGAGCCGGTTCAGACGCCGTCGGACTGGTAACCATCGGCTCCAGTTTAATCTCACGCCCCCCCAACCCCCGGCCCGTCGCCGTGGATACGGTTCACTCTGTTGGGAGCGTCCCGGACTGAAACCACGGCGACGGTCTAGGGACGAACTGCTGTTTTTAAGCTTCTGTTGTTGTACGGATTAAACAAATGACACGTAGCACGTTAATCAGTAAGCTTTAAAGGGGCTTGTAGTACCTTTTTAGACTGAGCTTTATGCTAAGCTAAGATAACCAGATGCTCGCCGTGGCATCAAACCCAACAGGCCTGAACATCTAACTCTTTGGACACGGAGGGAGACGTCACTTGAAAACACAGTCAAAGGGTGAAAGAAGAACACATGAACACCTTCCAGACCGGACAATTGCGTGATGAAGTTAGCCCCGCCCTTTAGCATGAACTTCTTTATAGTCCATGTGACGCTAAATGGTCCATAATTTACTAAATGAACCTCATGCTTTATTGAAGAAGATTTTGAACTAGAGACTGAGACCACCAACTCATGTTTACGCTGTTTACTGAGAGAATAAATCAAGAGAGTAGAGACATTTAGACGTCTACCAGAGAACTCGCAGGTTTCAGGTACTTTTTCATTGGCTTCACTTTCAGAGCCTGAGGTTGCTGTCCGGTTTAGTCCTTCTCAATTTAAGTATCTGGAGCACCAGAGATGCAAAAACATCCATCAAGAGTAAACCTGACCCGTTGAAGTTTGCTTAGATACTATATATAGTCATTTAGAGACAGCAGATGCTTGTATTGTATTATTTTACTAATAAGTATTTCATTCACAGCCTCACCCTTTGACCTCCGACCCATTAGTTGTTACCTCTGTAGCTCAACAGCATTTTAGATGATTTTACTGCTATCATTGATCTGATTATTGCACCCAAATCAGAAGCTCATTTTACGGCGCTGCAGCCTCCGCAGTTCTCTGCTCTGAACATTTAGAAGCTGCTCGTAGATATTAGCACCTTCATTAAATGCCTTAAGAGCTCTGGTTTAGGACCAGTTTATTAAATCTAAACCACAAACACAACAACAACTATATTGTGAGTGGAATCATCTGCTGTGTCATAAACACTGGAGGTCCGAGTACGCTTCCCTGTGGCACCCCGCTGCCGCCCGGGGTACCCAGAGGAGTCACAATGAGCTAAATGTTTTACAATAACAGTTTGTGTCTCTCACAGGTAAAGACTTCGGACGGCCTCCCCGATCCGCCGGCGCCGCCCACCAAATCGTCGAGCCGCCACAGTCTGCCGCCGGGCCGCGGCACGTCCGTCGCGGACGAACAGCCGCACGTCGGCAACTACCGCCTGCTGAAGACCATCGGCAAGGGCAACTTCGCCAAAGTCAAACTGGCCAAACACACTCTGACGGGCCGAGAGGTGAGATTTAGATGAATCCTCCTCAGCTCCTTTAGCAGCAGCAGCATCATGGAGACGATGAGGTCTTTTGGTATAAACTCAGTCACGCACGTATGTCACTGCAAAACACATACTTTTAATGCAGAAAATGTGGCAATTACTGCATCTCGTCGGGATTAGGGGCCTTTGGGTTTTTGTCAAGTCTGAGAATATAAACCAAAAATAATCTGTCTCATCACAAATTTAGTTTTCTCCTCTATACTCTATTTTTAATGGCTGCCACTGTTTTAACACGAGAACCGTCACACATCCTCAGACCCTGAAGTGTGATTTAAATTCTAGCATTATACAACAAGGTGCATCATGTATCCAGGATAATCTTTTCAGTTGATCATTTCCCGCTGCCTTTCACCTTCTTAGGGGTAAGGTTTAACTTCCCGATACAGCGTCAGACCCAGTCAGGGAGTCGGTGCGGTGAAATCAGCTGGAAACGCCTCAGGATTAATTATTAATGCTGCAGACGTCAGCAGCTCGCAGCCGATTGGTCAGACCATCAAACGAGAGTGTGTGCGCGTGCGACTCGTTTTTCCTTCCCACTTATTTTTAAGATGCGTTTTACGATCCTGAGCCGTCCAATCGGCTGCTCTGTTCCGCTCTGGAGACGGCAGGACGTGGATGGTCTGATTCAGCTGATTTCCTGCAGTCCATTTTAATCACATTGATCATCTTCAAAGCGTTTTTTTGGACTTGAGCCTGGATGAAACTGAGCTGTCGTCCTGCTGACTCTGTTTCTTTCCTGTAAAAAAACTGTAAATTTTAACTTGAGTTGTTGCTCCGGTTATCCGACACTATCCGTTTCATTGTGTTCAAAAGAGCTTCATGTAAAAGCAACAGAAGATTGCGAGTGGAACACAGATATTAAATTATAGATCACAATAAATTTGATTAAGGTAGCAAAGTGTATCTTAACGGCACTTTAATCTTTTCAAGGAAGGCGCGGCCTCCAGTTTAATTAAATTGATTTATGTTAACAGCAAGTCTTATGTTAACAGTCTTATTGCAATCACGGCCATAAAACTCTCAACTTAAAGATAAATATAAAAATAATAACTTACAAAAGGAAAATAGGATTCCTGTCTTGTTACAGCATTTAACAGATAACCAAACCCTGACAGAAAAGTACAACTCTCGGTTACTTTACATTTAAGTCTTGACTTGTTTAAATAATGAATTTGTATCATCTCATGATCTAAAACCCAAACCTGATGAGTTAAAGGTATCGATGTATTGGTATTAAATTGTTTACAACTTTCGACGTTTCTCTGCAGGTCGCCATCAAGATCATCGACAAAACACAGCTGAACCCCACCAGTCTGCAGAAGGTACGCTCTGACCTCTGACCTCTGACCTCCCACACTTACTAGAACTATAAAATACCCATAAAAATCTAAACCAAAAGTCGCCTCCAAATTGTTCTTAAATCGTGTATTTGAGCAAATGTTCACGTTAAGACATTTGTTGCAAACAACCGTGGGGACGCAAAAAATCCCCACATTAAGTGAACGCAGCATGACGTCACTTCAAGGACGCGATGCCTCAGACTTCGGCCCCCCTCACACCTCCACCTGTTATTGTGCTCCAAGTAAAAACCAGCTATTGATAACTTCTCGCTTTATGAGCTCATTAATGATTAGAAAAACATCATGGAGATTTTGAATGAACAAAGAGTCGTTGAGATTGTTGGTTGAGATTGTTGGTTGAGATTGTTGGTTGTGATCGTTGGTTGTGATTGTTGGTTGTGATTGTTGGTTGTGATTGTTGGTTGTGATCGTTGGTTGTGATCGTTGGTTGTGATCGTTGGTTGTGATCGTTGGTTGTGATCGTTGGTTGTGATTGTTGGTTGTGATCGTTGGTTGTGATCGTTGGTTGTGATTGTTGGTTGTGATCGTCTCTTCAGCTCTTCAGGGAGGTCAGTGTGATGAAGATCCTCAACCACCCGAACATCGGTGAGCGCACGGCGTAAACGTCCGACTCCTGCCCCTTAACCTCCACAAACACCTTGCACTCCTTCTCTTCCTCCGCTTTCTCATCCTCCTCTTCCTGCTTCTCCTCCTGTCCCCTTCCCTCCACCTCCCTCCCATCCCACCTCCACCCCTCTCCTGCGCCTCCTCCTCCTGCCGTGCTCAGTACTCAGCGGCACTAATACCGTGATGCTGTCATTTTCAGTGAAGCTGTTTGAAGTTATTGAGACGGAGAAAACTCTTTACCTGGTGATGGAGTACGCCAGTGGAGGTAAGACCGTCTCCACCTGTTTGTCCCCCTTCTGTCCACCTGTCTGTCTTTGTCACATAAACACTAGTACCTCTGACGGTAAACACGAGCAGTGTGGCCTCTGTATGATCTTTATAGTTCATCATTTTTTAGCAAGAGGTGTCTGTTCACCTGTCTGTCTGTTCACCTCTGTCTGCTTGCCTGTCCTGTCTGCTTACCTGATTGTCTGCCTACCTGTCTGTCTTTTTACCTGTCTGTCTGCTTACCTGTCCTGTCTGTAACAGGTGAAGTCTTTGACTACCTTGTTGCTCACGGACGGATGAAGGAGAAGGAGGCCAGAGCCAAGTTTCGCCAGGTGATATTATTTTATATCTACGACACTACCTTTTCCTGCATTACCCATAATGCACTGTGTCCATTTAAGTTGTTAAATGGTGCGTTCGGGGCGGATGAAACTCGTCTTGATGGCCTGCCGGTTGTAGGTTTTGAACGCTCAATAGTTTCTCCCGTGCGATGTGAAGTTACGTCATTCTGCTTCACCGCCTCAAATCCTGCACTTTAACAACCATAAAAGACCCTTTTGAAAAGCGGCGGCCTCTGATGTAAATTTAAAACAACGTAAATGTTGTTTAATATCTGTGAGCAGCTCATGCTCTCCTGTAAAGTGGAGAATAAAATTGGAATAAATACTAAATACCACCGCTTGCATTAGTGTAACCGCCAATAAAACCCATTAGTTCGCTTGTGGTCCATCAGCGTAGCGGCTTAATGAGCCGCGGTCAACAAACGCTGCGGCTGTTAAAGAAACATTACACATTTTATCTTTTTTTTAATCATCTCTCCACTGTTATTTTTGCTTGTGGTAAGAACCACGTGATGAACGTTGTATGTGTTGTTTCAATTTGACTTCTTCTTCTTGTTCTACCACTGTGTCAGATTGTGTCTGCAGTGGAATACTGTCACCAGAAAAGGATCGTTCACCGGGACCTTAAGGTACACACACACACACACACACACACACACACACACACACACACACACACACACACACACACACACAGAAGAAATATGTAAATATTTGAACTTTAATTACATTACATTATATATAATATTGTATTTCTGTTATAAATGTATTAATACAAACACTGAGTAAAATTACTGAATTATATTACACATAATTCTGTTAAAGACTGTGTGTTGTCCACTGTTTGACTTTTGAGTGGCTTCTATTTCTTTGTTTTAGTCTATTTTACATGCTGCTTTAATGTCGGCTTTGGTTTCTAACTTGCAAAAAAGTCATGGAAATATTATGTGGAAAGATTTTTTTTTTTTAAGAGTTAAAAATATCTTGGGAAAAAAGTAACAATATTATAAAAAAAGAAAAGTGATGTATGGTTGAAAGGGGTTTTAAATATGTTGCTTCTAAAATATCATGGAAATATATATATATATATTAGGTCAAAAATATTTTATTAAAAAAAGTCAAAATATCTAAGGTGGAAAAATGTCATGGAAGAAAAGTCAAAAAATAATGTGTCGCAAAATCTTTTTAAAAAAGTCAAAAAATATAAGGTTGAAAAGAGTTTTTAAAACAATACGTTGCCTAGAATCGTTGTGGAAAATAAAAAAATATATATATTAGGTCGAAAAATATTTAGTACAAATATGTAAGGTGGAAAAATGTCATGGGAAAATAAGTCCAAAAATATTTTTGGGGGAAAAAAGGGGCTAAGGATATGTTAGGTCTAAAAAATTTTTAATTTTTTTTAATTTCAATTTAACGTTAAATACTCCTGTGTGTGTGTGTGTCTCTCAGGCTGAGAACCTTCTCTTGGACACCGACATGAACATTAAGATCGCAGACTTTGGCTTCAGTAACGAGTTCACGCTGGGCAGCAAGCTGGACACCTTCTGTGGATCTCCTCCTTACGCTGCTCCCGAGCTCTTCCAGGTGACCAGTTGGCTCCGCCCACCGCACCTGCATAACCAACACGTCAACATAACATTCTGTTTCATCGCCTCGTTACTTTAGAGCTAACCAACTCATTCCAGATAACCTTTTAGTATAAGTTAATGCCACATATTTATCCTCCGGAACTTTTATTGTGAAAGGAGGATATTTACTCTCAGCAAAATTTAAGATGAAACCAGATGAAAATGTCTCTTTAATCACAATCTTTAAATCAATCTCGGCCTTGTAGTGAGCGTGCAGCACCGTTCTGACTGTGACGCGTAGTGTGGCAGTGGGCTGCTGGGTAATGTAGTCCTGTAACCCTGCAGGGGAAGAAGTACGACGGGCCGGAGGTGGACGTCTGGAGTCTGGGAGTGATTCTGTACACGCTGGTCAGCGGCTCGCTGCCCTTCGACGGACAGAACCTCAAGGTGTGGACAAAATAATAGAAACACAAATGACTCAACTCCCAAATATAGGATGTACAGCATTGTTGTGTGTCTGTGTATGTGTGTGTAGGAGCTCCGGGAGCGTGTTCTCAGAGGAAAGTACCGGATTCCCTTCTACATGTCGACGGACTGTGAGAACCTGCTGAAGAAGCTCCTGGTGCTCAACCCGGGGAAACGAGGCAGCCTGCAGGTGAGACCAGCCGCAGGGAGTGGAACCCGCAACCCGCCGCTAGAAAAACCTCAACATTCAACCTTTCCAACCCGCACGTGTCGTCCTTCAAAATAAAAGCTGGAGGCGCAAATCCACCGACTAAATTTGCGTAATTATGATTTGCATGAACAGCTCCTGTTTATTTTCCCAGCAAATCATGAAGGATCGATGGATGAACGTCGGCTACGACGAAAAGGAATTAAAAACGTACAACGAACCGGAGCAGGACTTCAACGACCTCAAACGCATCGGTAACACACACACTACAATTCTTTCACACAAACACACACATTACAATACTTTCACACAAAGTCACCAAAGTGGACAGAATGTCTGTCGGTTGAACGAAATGCATTGACAACTGTGGTATGTTTGCTATTGAATTAGCTGACGTTAGCTTGCTAACACGCTAAATGAAGAATGTTTACGTGGCGAGCATCGGTACATTGACCAAAGCTGTGCGTGATGTTTGTTTTCTGACCAATCAGAGCTGATGGGGACGATGGGTTTCCCTCGAGAGGAAGTGATGAAGGCGCTGGACGGTCAGAAGTACAACGAGGTGACGGCGATATACCTGCTGCTGGGGAGGAAAGCCGCCGAGGTTTGTGACATGTACACATGCTGTTCTCCTCTATTCAGTCACTTGTGTAGCCTAGCTTAGCACAAAGACTTGAAGCAGGGGGGAACTGTTAGCCTAGCTCCATCACTGGAGGATAAATCCTCCTTGCACCAACTTTTACCCAGAATCCTTTTTGTTACTTCTCTCTCCGCCAGTGCGAAGCCGGCGACTCTCTGTCCAGCGGTAACCTGGTTCAAAGGTCGCGACCCAGCAGCGACCTCAACGGCTCCAGTCAGTCCCCCGCTCACTCTCGCAACTCTTCGGCCAATCAGAAGCAGCGGCGTTTCAGCGACCACGGTGAGTTTTCCTGTGCGCCCGGGACTCAGTCGCTCGAAAGCGCACCAACAGCGGATATTTGAATGACGTCTGCGTTTCAGTGGCGCCCTCCATCCCCCCACCCGTCTGCTACACCAAGCGTGGTCACGCCAACAGCGTAGAGAGCGACAGGAAGGACGAGGCGGCGTCCCCCATACGAGCGCCGGACCGCAGGAGGTCGGCCACCGCCTCAGGGGTGAGAGGATCTTATTATTTTCGGAATCGGGGCGCCGTACAAGGCGCTAAGGGGGCGGGGTCAGCCATTCATACTGTCGCGTCATCAGCTGAACTAAACTTCATGTGTGTTGCAGAACATAACAAGGAGGAACACGTATGTCCACGAGAGGACGAGCGCCGATCGTCACTCGGTTGCTGTTTCCAACGGGAAGGACAGCAGGTGAGAGGGATTCTGGGAATTCGTTTTTTATTTTATTTTTTATTTTTCTATCCTCCAAATCGCTCGACAAACCCGTCTCCGCTTTCAGTCTCCCCGAGGTGCCTGCTGGGTCCCCCTCCCCGTCGCCGGGGGCAACCGTCTCGTCGGCGCGTCCCCGTCATGTCAAGTCCATGTCGGCGTCGGGACACCCCATGAAGTCCTGCCTGCCCCCCATCGACGACAACGTGGAGTATCAGAGGTGAGCCGGGCAGCAGGGCGTGGATTCGTTTCAGCGTAACCACGGAAACGTTTTCGCCCTGTCGTCCTGACACTGCGCTCTACCCGCCCCGCCCTCCCCCACGCAGTTCCGCCCAGCAGCCTCCTCCGTCGTCTCCCTCGACCTTCAGCGTCACCAGCAGCAGCGGCACCGCCACCCCGGACCGGACGCGCTTCCCCCGCGGCTCCTCCAGCCGCTCCACCTTCCACGGCGCTCAGCTGCGAGACCGCCGCTCGGCCACCTACAACGGCCCGCCGGCCTCGCCCAGCCTGTCCACGCACACCGCCGCCTCCCTGGCCGCGCCCCGCCGCGGCACCTCCGCCTCCCTCATCGGGAAGATCACCTCCAAGTTTGCACGCAGGTCAGTAAGAGCCAGGATGCCAAATGTTGAAGATTTGAAGATAAGCAAAGACTTTTGTTTTCAGTGGTTTCGTATTTTCTTTATTTTGATGAAGCCCAAATGATGAAGATACATGGCTGCATGTTCAGAATGATCAGTTGTCTCGTGTTCCTCTGCATCTCTGACGGGTCTTAAGCTCGGTCAGAAGGTGGCGTCCATCCGGATTTACCAACCAAACTGTATTATCGCTTTTAGGGGGATTTTAAGGAAATTAAAATCAGTCAGTAAATGGCAGTTCTTGGTTTTCCATCCAGCTCACTCAAGGGGGGTAAAAAAACGTTGTCATGTGTGAACCGGCGCCTTTAACGCGGTCGGCGTGTTCGTTCGCTCTCTCCGTCCTCCAGGAGCTTGTCCGGCGAGCCCAAAGAGGAGTGCCGGGAGTCCAAGCCGCGCGCCCTGCGCTTCACCTGGAGCATGAAGACCACGTCCTCCATGGAGCCGGGGGACATCATGAAGGAGATCCGCAGGGTCCTGGACGCCAACAACTGTGACTACGAGCAGCGCGAGCGCTACTCGCTGTTCTGCGTGCACGGCGACGCGCGGCAGGACAGCCTGGTGCAGTGGGAGATGGAGGTGTGCAAGCTGCCCCGCCTCTCGCTCAACGGCGTGCGCTTCAAGCGGATCTCCGGCACGTCCATCGCCTTCAAAAACATCGCCTCCAAAGTGGCCAACGAGCTCAGGCTGTGAACCCCGACCCCCCCCCCCCCCCCCCCCCCTCTCCGCGCGCCCTCCATCACCCCCCCACCCCGCGCGCTAACTGCTGTACGACTCAGAGGAACGCCTTGTTGTCCTCCGCACACGTACTGGTTCATGTTTCTCACTAAGTGTTCGCCGGTGAAACCAAATATTAAAGCTGATGGAGCGCATATTCACCGGGTCGTGGTCGCCCCCCCCTCCCATCCACTCCCCCCACCTCGGTGACGGGATCCAGGGCCGATGAGGGTGTTTCCATCCGTCCCAGCCTGCCGGACTTTGTTGGTTTATCACTGTTTACACGCACTTCAGATTTTTCCAACACCCTGGAAACTGAATTTTGAAGCGTCCCGTTAAGTGGAAAGAGGTCAGGCGGATTAAAGCGGATCACCGGGGCAGGGGGGGGGGGGGGTTCTGTTGGAGAAACCTGGTTGTTGAGAGTCCGTGTTTTCGGCTGTAGGCAACAGCACGTCGAGAGCGGAACGCTCCGTGATCTGGAGGTCTGAGTGCATGCCGACGTATAATCGGATGGTTTATTTTGCCTTAAGCCTGATTGCTGGACGCGATCCCGTCTCTGAGGTGCAGGTGAACAGCGAGTGGAACGCGACATCCGCTGTACCTGCACAGTGGTGTGTGTGTGTGTGTGTGTGTGTGTGTGTGTGTGTGTGTGTGTGTGTGTGTGTGTGTGTGTGTGTGAGTGAAGGAATCACCTTTATTGGCCAAGTATATGAACATGTGCAAGAAGTCTTGACTCGCTCTCAATGTAAAGATGCTCTCTGAAAGAAGAAGAAGGAAGCGACTTCAGCGGCGAGAAAGCAGCGTAACTCAGACACCAAATGTATTATTCACATTTGAAGTTCTGGCCCCAAGAGGAGAATAAATAAATGGTTCCATTCAGGCGACGGGGTCACAAGGTAGATTTCTTTTCCTTTTTCAGAAAAGCGTAAGTGACCCTCGATCACTGTTGACCCCCAACGGGCCCTGAACACTGCGCGTGAGGAGGCGCTTGTCCCCACACGGACGTCCCTTTCCGTCCTGAAACTCCCAAGAAGAGCTGCTTTTTAACCCTCGCTACTACCTGCTTTTATTGTGAAACGACTTCACATTTAAATCCGCACACGTTTGGATGTTAATCTCCCGGTTCTTCTTCTTTTCTTGTTCAGCTGTCGCTCGGAGGCGTCTTTGTATCTCACTTTGTATCCACTTCAAAACCAAAATAACATCTAATGTGAAAAGACCCTTCCACCAAACCCCCCTGTAGTTTCTCTGTACCGCCTGAAGACGTGGCGGGGCAACGAGACGGGACGACGTCCTCCCTGGTGGTTGTAAGCCTGTGACCTCTGACCTCCGACCTCCCCCCCCGCTGGCTGATGTTAATGCTTTCGCAATAATACTGGAGCTCTGGGTCGATGATGTCAGTTCGAATGCAACCTGTAAAGCTCTTTTTTCTTTTTTCTTTTTTACACATTCTAAGCTGATCGAACAGAATGTGTTTTTGTTACTTTATTATTGATGCTGTGTGAAAAAACGCCCGTCCAGGTGAATACGTGCAGGTACAGTATCGATCAGTCGGTTTTTACTTGATCCACACTGTCGACATTCATTTGTTTCTCACTGACAAAAATGACTCATTCATTGTCTTTTTTTCCAAAGCTTTTAACCGTGAGATTTAAACTTAACGTTTATGTTGCATCAAAACCAGAACATCTATCACTTGGTCTCCGGTTCAAACGTAAAGGATCAGTCTGGTGTTCGTTTCTATATGTATATACATATTTGTTTTTTATAATCAATCTCATGTGCTTCCTGTTTGTGGCCCTCGGCCCACTTTTTAAAACAGAAAAGTTTACTGTTTAAAAAAGTCTTTCCTAAAACAGCTGGTGACTGTTTTTTATTTTTTAAACACTTTGCTGGGGACTATTTTCCGCAGCGGTTTAATCCACATTTAGTATTAAGACACACAAGGCATTAACACACACAATAACTGACGCTAAATGTTTTTAATAATATGTTATAATATTAGTTTTAAACTGTTCATGTTGGGAAGAAGCGGCACGTAGAAAATCACCAGATTGGTCCTTTTCTTGAGGGACTACTTCCTGTGTGCCGCGGGTTCCTGGCGGATGAATCTGCCCCATCACTGACTGCCTTCCGAATGTACCGCTCTGTATCTTGTGTCTTTCAGTTGCTCCTTTACATCTTTTAAATTGTGTTCCCACTAATCCACCGAGTCTGCACAGTGTCGACGGTTCAACAGAACACTTTTCTGGACTCTACGTTTCTAGCACTTAAAAAAATTATAAAATAAAAAAATAGAAAGGAAACAAAACGATGCAAACGTAACCGAAAAGGGTGCGAATACGACGCATTCCTCACGTCACCTGTGGAAGACTGTGCACCTGAGCCTCTTACTTGAAAACTAGCCTTCGCCTCCAGCTTCCACGTCATAACTCGCACCACGTGACCGACCGGCTCGCCCTCAGCCGGACAGTAGCAGAAGTCCCGTGTGGCCGCGATGGATGACAACGTTTTCAATAAAAAAAAAATTAAAAAAAGCACAGACATTATTATGTCGTTGTTCTTTCTACAGCCGGGCCAGTTTTCACGAGGAGACGGGATGTGATGATGTGCAATGTTCCTGCTGTGCACCTTTCACAGGTGTCCCCGATGCTGATCCAGAACGAGGGTTTTGATTACTTGTTTGTTTTATTTGTGGCAAAACTACAAGTCCAAATACAACTGTAACGCAATAGAAATCCATAATCATGACATTGTAAACTATTCATTACGGACTGAGTCACCAGGCGGTACAGAAAGTCATTAAAAATCTTCCCAGCTGCAACATTTGAGTAACATTCATGCATCTATAAGTCCTTCACTAATTATGGTACATTCAGCATACATTTAGATGTTTAACTCGGCACTTTTTCTTGTGAGAGTGTTTCTACTGGTATTCAACCAGGCTACTTTTAATAAAGGAGACTGTCTGAGGAACTTCTTCCATCATTGAGTGTTTTTTTTTTTTTTTTTTTCCGGTTCCGCCAAATTCTGCCGAAAACAACGTGCAAATGAAGAATTCAGCTTCTTGTCTTGACACATTTTGCTAGAATTGATTGTTTTACCAATAGAGATTTCATGTAATGGCACCTTCACAGTTTGATTAAACTAAAAATACTTAAAATGTTGATTTTGAAAGAAATACTCCTGTTTGCTTTATCATGAGTATAATTAAAAACATCATACTGTAACATTGAAGCTAATGAAACTAAATTGTTCTTTTAAAATTTAAAAACGCTTTCTGTACGACGGCTCAACGCTTCCCTCTGATTGGTCGGTCCATCCGTTCTCTTCCTGACTCCAGCCAATCGTCGCCTCGACCTACTTCTGCGTTGGGACGAGCTCGTCGATGTCTCGGCCGTCCTCCAGCCTCTTCTCCATGGCGACGAGCAGTTTGACCCCGTCCACCACCAGCTGGGTCAGTCCCACCTCGCTCCGGCCGAAGGTCGCCGCGTTGCTCACGCAATACAGCGCCGGGGATTCTGGGAAATTTAAAAAAGACAGTTTAAAACCACAGTTGCTGTCTTTTAGTGGAGTGAAGAGATACTGAAGCCTCAGTTTTATTAATTGTAATAAACCGATTTGTGTTACATGTAGATACACGTGCAGCTGCCTGCATGTCAGATATCTTTTCGGAGTTTGTGCGCGTTGCTGCTCTTTGATCTTGAGTACATAAATAACTCGAGACCATCTTGTGCATATTTGAACCTAAAGCGCGGCCCTCGCTACCTGTGGTCGCGTGCATGCAGACCCTCAGCCTCCGCAGGACGTCCTGCAGGCGCTTGTGTCCCGGGAGGTGCTGCAGTCTGAGGTGGACCCGGATCCTCAGGCCCGTCCCCACGTCGGCCGGAGAGCTGCTCACCCACCCCAGCTGCTGCTTCCAGGTGAACGGGTGTCTGAGCTCTCTGTAGAAGCCCTCCAGCTGGGAACGCAGAGGTCAAAGGTCACGACCCCTTTTTGTCAACAACTCTGGGGGACTTAAAGACGTCAGACACTATAAAGTCAGTTTTGTGGTATTTTACTTTGTTAAATTCATAAATACCAGAAAACCGTACCTTAAACAACAAGGGATTTTTGTAAAAAAAAAAAGAAATCTGCTTACAATATGCATTTCAATTACTTAAAATGAAGTCAGCTCTGTTGTTTTCTAGTTGTCTGCGTCGACGATGACCATCTGCAACCAGCTGATTTTCAGCCGATAACTGCTTCCTGAGAAGGAGACACTTCACTGACCTTCTGCAGGTTGATGCAGACGCACTTAAAGGCCTCGACGATGTTGCCGTCGTCTCGTGTGGACACAAGTCTGAGGTGGTCGTCCATGTTGACCCAGACCACTAGACTGCCGTCTTTACTCACCCTGCAACCAGGAGCAATGTGATTTAGACTAAATGTTCCACTTACATTCTTGAGCGTCACAGTGGCAGATGATGCCATTAGGCTTGTACGACACTCTCAGGCTCCGAACAGCCAACCGAACTGACCAGACCGCCCTGGCGTCGGGCCAGTCCCGGGCCGTGCCGATGCGGAGCTGATAGGCGGACGGAGGCTCCAGGTTCAGCTCCCTCTGCTGCTCCTGGTCCAGCTCCTCCAGTGGGAGGAATCGACCCGGCAGCTCCTCCTCCTCCAGCCGCAGCAGAGCTGTGGGGGCCAAAAGTGGTCGAATACTCAGAGCGGATGGTCAGACCGTCTCGTCTTCCTCTGCATCCGACCCCCGAGCTCCAAGGTAACCTCTGAGGAGTGGTAAACACTCTGGATCACAGGCGTGCAGTACCTCTCCTGGCCAGCGTGAGGAGCTGTCTGCGCTCTCCTCGGCTGCAGTGCGTCGGGAAGCAGAAGTCCTCGACGCCTCGAACCACGCTCGCCTCACAGCGAACGGCGTACGAGCTGTCCAAGTCGCAAGTGCCCTGCACACAAACAACGATAAAGTTAAAGTGGTAGCGCATTGAGCTAAAGTATTAGCATTGTACAAATCAGCAGTAGTTTCCCACAGACCTGAAACTCCGCTTAACAATAGGACTTTTGCCAGAAAACATCAGTTACATCAATAACGTCACAAGACAGACTTCTCAGCCCGCCGCTATCATGGCTTTTGGTGTAACGCTAAATACATTTTTATGACCAAAAACACATTGTGAAGCAGTTCAAGTTGGAAGAAGAAAACTTGCAGAGCTCCGCCCTCAAGCATATCCTGCCCAATGGTGTATTTGACTTTCATTTACTAAATGAACATCAGACTGTATTAAAGAAGATGAAAACTGATGAAACTAGAGATTAAGACCATAAACACAAGTTTAGGATGTTTACTGAGGGAATAAATTTCCCCATTGACTTCTATAGGCACAGAGGAGTCGCCCCCTGGTGGACAACAGGAAGAATGCAAGCTAATTCGCTTCACTTTTCAGGGGTTGCCGCTCGTTGGTCCGACCAGCTACCTTCAGGTTGTCGTAGTTGAGGTCGCCCTCTGGCGCCTGGCCGCTTATCTCGTGCTGGTGATGCGCCTCGATGACCCGATCGAAGAAGTCACAGAACAGGACGTAGCACTGAGCGTCGCCGGCCACGCAGCCCACGGACTCTGGAGTGGGCTGTTCACCTTCAGACACAAAAGGGTCAAATACAGAAGTAAAGGTGCTCATGTTAACGTGCTGACGTCACCTGGTTCCTCGAGGCCCGGGCGGATGACGTCATCAAAGATGACTCCGCTCTGGGTGCAGCGGTGGAACTGGCGGCGGTACATGGCCGGCGTGAGGATCCGTGCCATCCAGGTGGAGTTCCTGCTCAGGTCAGGAAACTCCTCGTCGGCAGAAAATCTCCTCAGGTGGAGCCGGGACATGGGGTCAGGGGGCACCAGACTCTGAGCGCACAGGAAGTGGTTTTAGATGAGACAGGAACAGCTTTTATTCTGAAGGATGGTGACGATGTTGACTGAGTCTATTCGGGCATGTTTTCATTTAGTCGCATGAGAGATGTTTTTTAATTGATTCAGCCCTCATTCAGCCCGTGTGAAAATTTCAATAAATGAATATTGAAACTCTTCAGTTAGGTGATGTTAGAGAAGAATAAGTTATATGAAGGCTTTATTATCTCACACCGTAGTATTACCTCCAAAATCGGCCGGTACCTCGTCTCCATTGGAAAGGCAATCGGAGCTGCAACAAAAGCAAAACGCTGAATATAAAGAGTTATTAGTTAAGTGTGGACTTTTTTTTTAAACAATCAATTGATAAATAGTTAAATTTAGTTCAGTATCAATAAAGATCCTCATGTTTTTATTAGGATTCAACTCCAAACACTGAATTTTAAACTGAACACTACAAAGAACTCGTTGTTCACCTTCAGTCTGACTGAACAACACAGACGCTAAAGACAGGAACCCCCCCCGGGCCCCCGGCCCCCCCACCGGGTAGAACTACCGGCGACCACGTTGGTTCCACGAGTGGCCGCGTGGTCTCATCGATCGAACTGTCCCAGCGAGTCGGTTTGCCGGGTGATAAAAACACGGAGAGCAGCGAGAAAAACACTCACGTTTGACCTTCCACATGTCGTCCGGCGCTACAATGGTTCTAAGAATAGTGCTGTTGGTCCGGAGCTGCTCATCCTGCAGCCCACGGGGGGTCCAGTTACAGTCCAAACAACGGCGGCCTTTTTATAACCGCGTAGCTGCATCAGTAAGAGGACGAGGACGCTTATTTCTGCTGCGTTTGCGGAGTGGAGAACAAATTCAAAATCCTCAAAAAGAAACTAACTTTATTCCAGTTTTCACAAAAACGTATAGAAGACCTTCTCCGTCGCTGTGTGGTCGTTATGACGACAAGGTAGTCATCCAATAAATATGAGTTATGACAGCCTCGTGCGATTGGCTGCTCGGCCATCAGAAGCTCCGCCCACTTCATCCACGCCCAGCCGGTTCATTACCTTCCTCTCGGGCTCCATCTGGTGGCCGAACCTGGAATCCCTGACTCTCCTGACCAGAGCCGAACCTCATCAATAACCCTTTCAACCAATAAACCCTTTGGCCTGAAGCTTCTTCAAGTAAACATGGGAAATAATATCACACCTTCATCACCCAACAGCTAACATTCATCATCATGTTCCATAAACATTATACTTAACTCATTTTATATAGAACAAAATCAGACCTTTGAGTCCTTCAGTCTGCACACATGCGACATCTTCTGTCCCAGAAGTCCAACCACACAAACAACCCCTGAATGTGAATAATGCAGAGGAAGAAGCCTCAGGAAGGACCTTAAAGTTGAGTAAAATAGATGTCATGTGTACTTCAGTAGTTTCCTCTGTGGTGGTGAGACAGCCGACTCTCCGTATAGAGCTCTCTGGTTTCATGAGGAGAAACAGCCGCGGGGCGAAAGGTGTTAATACCTGGATGGATATGAACCAACATGTAAGAAACAAAAAAAGACTCGTCAGACAAGAATTAGTAGTTGATCGGCTCGAGGGTTAAAATCACAACTTGCGCCGACCGCTTTAATCATCCGGTAATGAACGATAAGTGCTTGTCTGATCTTCATGATGACAGAAAGCCTGAGAGAACAACAATCAAATTTATATCAGCTCCACCTATTGTAATTTTTTTTACTAAGATCTATATTTATTCTTAATCCTTTTGGTCACTGAGGAAATAAAACAAAGATCATTTTTGTTTGTCTCCTCCCAGCAGAGGGAGCTGTGGAGGATCCAAATAAACCTCAGAGGAAAGAAAGAAGCCCCTTCCCCCCCCCCTCAGGATGGAGGCGTCAGAGGTAACTTGAACATCCCCTTCCATCTGTCACGTGGTAACATAGAAAAGAAGAACAAGTAGCTTTCCATGTATTTCCAAATGTTATTGAAAGACAGAAGCATTTTACCTTTACTGTGTATCACATAAGCAGTAATGTGATAATTCACATGATACCAGTCCTTCATTCTCTTGAGGGTTACTCAGATTTTGAAAAGTTTTTTCATGAGATCTTGCCCAGCTGTCCTCCAATTGCCAGGTGCCATCTGGAGAGGTACGGCGAGGAAACGGCCGTGAACGTGACCGTCGCCATCCTGAGGGCGATGAAACGCAACAACGCTGTGGAGAAGTTACAGAACGCCTACACAGGTACAGTGGTTTGCTTTTGTAGTTCATTTTACAGTTTTTAAACGGTAAAACGAAAAATCTCAAATACCATAGTATTCTCATTTTCCGCTTTAAACCAAAAAGCGAGTGAACGACAGACTTTTACTTACGTAAATCGCCCATGCGGGTCTCCGAAAAGGCTGAATCCTCTGAGCTGCTGTTTGGTGATTTGATTTGGTGAGATTGCACTTTAGTCACACTGCAATGTAATTTGGTAGAAGAAAGGAATGTTTGGACAGGTTGTCTCCAGTGGCCGAGAGACACCTTTTACTTGAAATACAATATATATATATATATATATATATATATATTTAAGTATCCTCTTTAGTTGTGAATTTGATTAAAAACAGGATTTATCTACATTTGAACTAAAGTTTTTTGAAGATATTAACACATATTCTAAGTTCTATTTAACTTTCTTTTGTCTTGGTTAAAACAAAGCCATGGTCTTCTTGTAGATTAATATCAGGCCAACTGAATATAAACAGATCAGTGAGTGAATAAAACAAACGTTGTTTTTGTTTGTCTCCCCCCAGCAGAGGGAGCTGTGGAGGATCCAGCTGAACTTTCTGGTGTGATAACATAGAAAAAACATTGTTGCAATTTAATTGTACTTATAATGTGAATTGGCTTATTGATGAAAGTGCCTTCTGGATTTGGATCCTTATGGTTGAAATGCAATTATTGTAAGTCGCTTTGGATAAAATCTTCAGCTAAATGACATGTAATGTCATGTAATTTCTGAAGAAATCCTTATTAACTGGAGTTATAAAGAACGGTCCCTCCGTTTGGACAGGTTGTCTCCAGTGACAGGGAGACAACTTATACTTATAGGGAAATAGTTTAGTTGTACATTTGACCATTGTCCTCCATCATAACCAAAGTTAAAGGTCACATGTATCCACAGTACACTGTGATGTCCTTAATAGAGCAGCAACCAGGAGGCCCTTGTAACTCTGGAGGAGCTGCAAAGATCCACAGCTGAGGTGGAGAATCTAGCAGCCGTGTGCTCCACACATCTGACCAGTGGCAAGAAGAAGTACTTTACTCAGGCAGGAAGTTCCTCTCTGTTCACTTCCTACTTGATAGAATGTTAACAATAAAACCACGTGTGTTTATCCACAGTCCCACGATACAGTAACTCAGTCTAACAGCTTCAAACTGTCCAGGACTTCAGTCACTTGGAGCTGAATCTCTGTGCTTTAAACTTTAGTCTCTCTATGTTACCGGATCCCTTCGTCTATTTCAGAGGTCACTAACTGGACGACCACGGTCTGGATCAGGATCAAAAGCTAAATAAAGACTGTGATTTAAACAGGACTGTGACTCTTCGACTGGTGCAGCTTTGGTCGTTTTTACGGTAGTATGAAGGTAGATTTGTGTCCTTATTATGCAAAATTTTGAGAGAAAATGTCTTGCCTTTCAAACAAATATCAAGTTTAGGTAAAAATATATAAACTGAGAATAAATTATTTGTTAGTTTTTCTTGTTTTGAATTTTTGGTTGCAAAACAAAATCTTTTGGTCTCGAATTAAAAAACTTGCGATCCGAGTTTGTACGTCATGGGCGGGGCTTACGCAGCTTAATGAACCAGGAGTTTCTATTGGTGGATCGACTGGGCGCTTGGTTTCTTGCTTCCACCATTAAACCGACGGGAGGCGACTGTGAGGAGCGACACGGAGGTAAGCTGACTTTGTCAAAATGATTTAAAATGCAGCAGCTTTATTTTTACTTTTACTGTTGTTAGTGTCGCGGTGTGGTTTATTAAAGAACAACATGGAGGGCTGCTGTGTTGACATGAAGCCCAAGTTTCTACGTGCATGTAACGGTAACGTTGGGCTAACAGTGGTTACACCCACCTGGACGTGTCCGTGTTAGCTAAAGTTAGCTACGCATTAATGACACTATATTAATAAATCCTATGGGCTTGGTTCTCACCGACCGAGGTACAATTGTCAATCAGCTTTGGACGATTGGGACGCGACAGGTAACTTACCTGTGCCAGAACTAGATCTGCAGGAGGTACTGTGTGTACTGTACATGTAGCACAATAACAAAGAAATGCAATTTAACGTGAGGTACAGTATTTGTTCATTTTTCTGTATCACCCTAACCTGACTCTAGCATTACTGTCTTGCTGCAGTGCCGTGGATTCCTCTTCTTCTGGACGGGACATCTACATGCATGTCCTTCAACTGGCTTCATTTTTTGGATGACGTTTCCTATCAACATACTTGATACTTGTGTGTTTATTTTGCTCACTCATGTTACAAGGTGGCATAAAAAGCTGTAGTATAAAATGATTCTTTGTTTCACTAAAGAAGAGAAACATAAAATGAAACACGTAACACAGGACCATGCTCTTGCCAACAACTATTTAACACATTTATGCACCACACTTAATGGCAGTTTGAAGGAGTGTTTAAAATATTCATAATCTATATGGTTGGCTACTGGGAATGTGACAAGCACTGACACTTGGGTAAAATACACTGTGGTTAGGTATGATGTTCAGACACAAATGATACCATTTCACAGTAAGTCTGAATGTTTGCCGATCTTCCAAAAGCAAATGTCTGTGAGCTTAACCGGTCGTCCACTGGATTACTGAGGCTACAATCAAAGCCTCTTCTGGATCGTCAGTTGTGCATCTTGAAGAGAAATACAAACTGCAGACCAAAACAAATCTCTCCAGTCATTTTATATGCAAACAGTTAAATAGAATGCTCATTACGACAATTTTATGCAATAGAATTAGGGTGGGAATCTAAACTTTCAATCACAAACAATTATTTTAAATGAATGGTTGGACATACCTTCAAGTTCTAAGAAGAAATGAGCAGGAAATTACATGACAGTTGCATAATTGCACTGCTGCCATCAAGGTAAAAACCAGACTAATGTCACATTTAACTGGTTCATTGACATGAGTGCAGGTAAAGCGAGTGCAATACCGCCCCCGCTGCTCCGATTCTCCGGCCAAACTCGCACTCCATCTTCCCCTCACTCGTGAAAAAGACCCCTTGAACTCCTTCACTTGGGGTAAGGACACATTCCCTACCTGGAGTAGGCAATCCATCGGTTTCCTGCTGAGAACCATGGCCTCAAATTTAGAGGTGCTAATCCTCATCCCGACCGCTTCACACTCGACTGCGAAGGTGTTGGTGCCGTCGCAGATGGTTTGCATGGACTTGCCTCTGTCTCATGCTGACTTTGCGACATCTCTGGCAGAAAGACTGGAGATGGCTTTTTGTGGTGCCAGACAGTGTGGTGCGGATTCCCACGAAAAACAAAAGCCGTACTATGATAGAATTGCACGTACGGAGGACTACCTGAAACTTGCTCCCCGCTGGAAGGGCCCCTACAGGGTCCTGGCTGTGTTGGACTCTTAAGGAGAACGGGGACCCATCTATCTTATTGGCAGCCCGCTGGATCTCCACGGACAGGAGCAAGTAGTTCATCATGACAGATCGAAACCTTATACCTTGCTACGGCCTGAAATACTGCGTACGAACGAGCGAGGTAGCGGCAAATTACAAATAAAGAGACGTTAGAATAAAAAGAAAGATAGCTAAATTTGAGACGGAGAAAGGGACGGATGAGAAAAATGAGGAAAGAGTGGCGCCCTCCAAAACGAAAAATGGACACCGGAAGTCGAGCACCAATTCTGCCAAGAGGAGTGGTCAAAGATTCAACGAGAAGGATGGCTACCAAAAGCGCCTAATTGAAGTGAAAATGGCTAAGGATGTAACCAAATATTAGCACTGCTGTATGTATATTTTTGATTTGATCACTTTTTCTGTTAACCCATAATAAAGTCATAAAAGAACCAAACTTTATGAATGTTTTTTGTGACAAAGAAGTATCTCTTACAATCACTCTATCAGAGAAAAATCTGAGTTGTAGAAATAATGGGAAACTCAAGAAGCCATGACATGATGTTCTTTACAAGTGTATGTAAACTTTTGACCACAACTGTTTGTTCAGTTCTTTGTTACGTGAAAATAAATATTGTCAAAGGAGTTTTTAAAATAAGTTTTCTGAATTCAATTAGTTGTGTATTGAATACATGCAAATGTTGATACAACTCTACTCTATTGAATCACACTAAATAGTCACATTATGATCGTTCTAACAGCTTCACATTTTTCTCCTGTTTCCTCTTGGTGCGTCACGTTAAACGTGTTCCACAGTGAACCTGCTGGAGGCTTTTAGTGTGAGTCATCTAAATGAGACGCTACGTGTTTGTCACCAAGTAAGCAGAGCGTTGTTAGCGTGCTGCTCTTTATTCACAGCATGTGGACACATTCTGGACTGGTTTATCAAGAATAGTGACCCTGAAAACAGTATTTTCCACAATGTTATATGGTACAATCCCACTGGTTTCAAATGACAACACATTATAATTATGAATTTTTCTTCTCTTCCACAACATGTGTAGACATGGCTTCTGCAAACTATGGTCCATCTGAAGATCAGTTCCTGTGCTCCATCTGTCTGGATGTGTTCACTGATCCAGTCACTACATCATGTGGACACAACTTCTGCATAAACTGCATCAATGAACACTGGAACACCAGCAAGAAGAAATGGTGTCCAATGTGTAACAAGGACTTCATCACCAGACCTGATTTGAGGGTCAACACCTTCATCTCTGAGATGGTTGTTCAGTTCAGACAGTCTGCTCAGCAGAAAGCCAGCAGCAGCAGCTCAGAGCAACAAGAGTCCAAACCAGGAGAAGTTCCCTGTGACGTCTGCACTGGAACCAAAGTGAAGGCCCTCAAGTCCTGCCTGGTGTGTCTGGTCTCCTACTGTGAGACTCACCTGGAGCCTCATCTGACAGCTTCACGCCTGAAGAGACATCAGCTGATGGACCCTGTGGAGAACCTGGAAGGCAGGATGTGTACGAAGCACGATAAACCTCTGGAGCTGTTCTGTAAGAGCGACCAGACGTGTGTCTGCATGCTCTGCAGTGTTTTAGACCACAAGAACCATGATGTTGTTCCTCTGGAAGAAGAATATGAAGAAAAGAAGGTCGAGCTGAAAAAGACAGAGGCTGAAATCCAGCAGATGATCCAGAACAGAAGAGTGAAGATTCAGGAGATCAAACACTCGGTCAACCTCAGTGAGGAAGATGCAGGCAGAGAGAAAGCAGAAGGTGTTCAGGTCTTCACTGATCTGATGGAATCAGTTAGAAGAGACTTGAAGGAGCTCCTCAAAACCATAGAAGAGAAGCAGGAAGCCACAAAGAAACAGGCTGAAGGTTTCACCAGGGAGCTGGAAGAGGAAATCTCTGAGCTGATGAAGAGGAGCGCTGAGGTGGAGCAGCTGTCTCTCTCTGAAGACCACCTCCATCTTCTCCAGTCCTCAAACATCCATCAGCCACCACCCACCAGGGACTGGACAGAGGTCAGTGTTTGTCCTTCATATGAGGGGACTGTGGTGAGAGCTGTGTCTCAGCTGGAGGAGACACTCAGTAAGAAGATGAAGAAGTGGTGTGCGGACGCTGAGCTGAAGAGGGTCCAGATGTTTGCAGTGGATCTGACTCTTGATCCTGAAACAGCTCATTGTGAACTGATCCTGTCTGACGATGGGAAACAAGTGAAACACGGTGATGTGGAGAAGAATCTCCCAAACAACCCAAAGAGATTTTCTAGCTGGCACTGTGTTTTAACAAAGCAGAGTTTCTCTTCAGGCAGATTCTACTTTGAGGTTCAGGTTGAAGGAAAGACTCGGTGGGATTTAGGAGTGATCAGAGTGTCAGTCAACAGGAAGGGATTCATCTCACGGAGTCCTCAGAATGGTTACTGGATTTTATGGTTGAGAAATGGAAATGAATACAATGCTGTTGATGATCCTCCATTTGTTCTCTCTGTGAAGTCTGGTCCTCAGAAGGTGGGGGTGTTTGTGGACTATGAGGAGGGTGTGGTCTCCTTTTATGACGTAGAAGCTGCAGCTCTCATCTACTCCTTCACTGGCTGCTCCTTCACCGAGAAGCTCTTCCCGTGGTTTAATCCTGGTTTTAATGACGATGGTATAAACTCTGCTCCTCTGATCATCTCTCCTGTCGGAGTAAATTAATCATTCTCTGATTTCATGTGATGATTTTATTCATTAAAGGGAATAAATGTACATATCTTGTATAAATACTGTCTTTTTCTTTATTTCTGTATCATGACGCCTTATGGAGAATATCTATTTCCACCTTTTTGAATCCACACGTTTTTATTTTCACTAAATATACAAAGCTGAAGTTTGACTTTGAGTAAATTAGCAAAACAAATTATTTCTGATGTGAAGCCTCTGAAAACATATTGTTGAATATTTAATTTTCTCATAAACGCCTCTGACCTTTCCATCATGTTCACAGAATACACTTTGTGTTATTGTTATTGTGCATGAAAGTGAATTAATAATATAGATGCAAATGTTCTTTTGGTGTTAGAAGTGGTTTGAATAATTAAAAGTCACTTTGGCTCATTTTTATTTGTATTGTGGGTATTTGCAATATGACTTAAAAATAAAGCTAAGTGCAAAAAAAAATTGTTATATTTTTTAATGTCAACAGTTCATACAAATACATGTTAATTCATCAAAAACTTCTTATTTAATGTTCAAAATACAATTACCAATGCAGGATGGACTCGTAATACCCAACACGGTCATGGAAGCACCAGAAGGTCTCGTGAGGTCCAAACGAAGGACAAAGCAGTTTGGTGAGCAGCATCTGGAAAACGGGTGGAGGCAGAGTCTGCTGCACCACCTTGCAGCAGCTGCTGAGGCTTACCACACACGGCGATGGCGTTGGTCAGGCGGTCCGCGCCTTTCTCGTGGTCTCCTGAGGAGCACAAGGACGCGAGGTGAAGACACATGTCCTCAATGGGCTTCTTACAGTGGTGATGTCTCACAGAAAGTCACTCATTTTCAGTAAGTTCCTATGAATGTCAATGTCAATGTCAGTTTTATTTATATAGCACTTTTAAAGTCCAATGGCCAGTCAAAGTGCTTTACAGGATAAAAACAATCAGCAGCAATAAAACAATACAAGAAAAGGTAAAACAACAAACTAGAAAAAAACAGTAAAAGAGTAAAAGGAAAACAAATAAAAGATCGAATGCAGGTGACTTAACCTGGCAAAAGGCCAATGTGTCTTAAGGCGAGTTTTAAAAGTGAAAGCCGTCTACATGCTTTTGTTAGAATAAACTTCTTTTTTAACCCTTGGTGTTCAGGTCTGTCGGACATGTTTTTATTTTTTATTAAAACTAAATTCAGATTTTTTGGCTTTGGCTGATTTTGTTGATTAAAACCCTCAAAATGCTGCAGGTCCAATAGACCCACAACACCAGCTGAGTAACAAAGAATGAACAACATACACGGTTTAACATCTCACTATTAATTATAGAGTGTTCATGTTTAAATAATAGGGATTCTGTAAAGGAAAACACCTACATGATAATGATAATATTAATACTATTTGGCGACTTTTTATTTCATCACTTCAGGTTTCATAAAACTTAACTCACTGAATATTTGAGTAAAACTCAGTCAGTTGTCTCCTCATCTCGTACTGCTCACTAATCAGTGGTGAGTGGATTGACAGGTGATAACAGGAAGTGTTACAGCAGGATGGTGCTCACCTTGGCCATGCCTGCCCTCTCATTGGCTGCCTTCTGCTTTCTCCGCCCACAAACACCACAAACTGTCACAGTCCACATTCATTATCACCACTTTACTCACTAAAACCAAGAGGTAGTTGAAGCACACGAGTCCTTAAAAACAACACACCGTGTTTTCTGTCTGCTTTTAACTTTTGGCTTTTAAGTTTAAGAGTTAAAGTTACCTCGGTGTGATTGGTTCTAACAGCTGACTTCTCTCTTTTCTCTCTGTAAGCTGTTCATGCAGAGAAGTAATTAATCAGTTTAATTACATTAAATAGCTACTTATTATGGAAGCCCATTTACGCCAGTAAAAAAAAGATCATGAGATCTAAATGAATAATAACGAGATATAAAAGTTAAAATGATGAGATAAAAAGTAATAATATAGATGGATGGATGGATGGATAGTTTTCATCTATTTCATTTTATTTAAATAGTCATATTTTTAAAACATAAAACAAAATTTAAAAAAACAATTAAATTCAATCAGTTAATAAATATGAATACCGTGCTGTGAAACAAGCCTGATTCAATTAGTTAAAATGACACGGAAAATTGCCTGTCTCAATTTGCAGGGAAGGGAGTTCCACAGTTTAGGGGCCCTGATCGCAAAGGCCCGGTCACCTTTAGTGACCAATCGAAAGCTTGGGACAGTTAATAAGGCCCTGCCTGAAGATCTCAGGCAGCACTCAGGGTCATACGGGCTCAAGAGTTCACTGATGTAGGCAGGAGAAAGATTGTTCAGAGCCTTAAAAACAAGCAATCAAATCTTAAAATGATTCTAAAGCTCACAGGTAGCCAGTGCAGAGCAGCGAGGACTGGTGTGATGTGGTTGCTTCTCTTTGTAAGGGTCTCTGAATGCTCCGCCGGCTAATGCCAGAATAGAGTGCGTTGCAATAGTTCAGTCTGGAGAAGATAAGTGCGTGGATGACTCTTTCTAGGTCTGCAAGTGAGAGGAAAGATCTAATTTTCCTTAACTGTCTCAGTTAGGCGAAGCAGATCTGCACAACTCTGGTAACCCGAGCATCAAAGGACAGTGCAGAGTCAAAAGGAATGCCCAGGTTGCGTGCTTCATGCCGGACAAATGTTGATAACGTGCCCAGTCCTGAGCACAGATCAGCAACACAGCTCGTGTTTGGGGAGGCAGGTGTAATAATAACAACTTCGCATTTTGAGTCGTTTAACTCCAAAAAATGTTTGGACATCCTATTCCTAATGTCAGCAAGGCAGGACATGATGCAGGAGGTGGTAGAGGTATCAGGCTTAATAGGGATGTAAAGTTGTGTATCATCTGCGCAACAATGAAACTCGATATGGTAAATAGAAGAGGACCCAATATAGACCCCTGAGGAACACCACAGAACAGAGAAGCAAATGAGGAGGAGGCATGATATTTAGTTGTCTTTGTTAATTATCTCAGGTACTGAGACAGATGCATTTAATGCTTGTGTTTATTTCATTTGATATTTATTTATCTGAAACCAGTTGAATACATCATGTCTGTTTATGTCATGGAAGAGGGAACATTTGTTGTTCATTGAGGAATAAATAATGACAGTTTAAGAATAGAGATGTTTGGTTCATTCGTTCTGCTGTATTTGTCTCACTTCAACATAAATCCAACAGTTACGCCGAAGAGATCAAAGGGCCAAAATTCAATTCAATTCATTTTATTTTGTATAGCCCAAAATCGCAAATTACAAATTTGCCTCAGAGGGCTTTACAGTCTGTATACATACGACATCCTCTGTCCCGAAACCCACCATCGGCACAGGAAAAACTCCCCAAAAAATGAAAAAACCTTTCCAAGAGGGAAAAAAAGGGAAGAAACCTTAGGGAGAACGTCAGAGGAGAAAAACCTCTCCCGGGATGGACAGACTACAATGGATGCCATGTGTGCAGAATGAACAATGTATAATACATGCAATTCCTATGACAGAAATTATTCAAATAATTGTGAGTAGTAAGTAAGTAAGAATTTAGTAGAAAAAAGGAATGTTTGGACAGGTTGTCTCTAGTGACAAAGAGACACCTCTTACTTGAAATACAACATTAGTATCCTCTTTAGTTGTACATTTGATTAATTTCTTCTATCATCACCAAAGTCAAAACAGGGTTTAGGAAGGTCTTTAGCCAATTGCTGATTAAATGAAAACATGTTGAAAGTATTATTTCTACCATCTCTAATTCTTTGGACAAGACACATCACACAATCTGTTGTCTTCTCGCCCCGCCAGCGTTTACACAACTGCATCATACAAGACAATAAATCACAACCAGTGACGTCAGCAACTAACGGGCTGAAATGCACCGTAAATCACATTTCATTCATACTCAAAAAGAAGCAGAGGTATTATTATGTAGATGAAAGAGAAAAACATAGCAAGTGCTGACGATGTCTTCTTGTAACATCAGGCATTTGAGTTCATCTTGAAGAACAGTGGCAAATGATTGACAGCACTGTCCAGCAGTGCACCAACATCTGGGTGAAGCACATTCCATCTCTGCAACTTCCTGTTCCTGAGCGCTTTATTGGTACCAAAGTGTGGTGTCAGTGTCAGTGAGTCCACCTCTTGTTGGTTCTGCTCTGCAGCTACTGATGCATCGGCCTCGCTGGCCGAGTTACCCGGGAGACTCTTCCTCAAAATAAGAATCGAATGTTTAACAATGGGTTTCTCTTGGAAATAAAATGGTTCTAAATCTGTGGGAACTCTGTGTGAAGCTGGCCTAAAATCTGTCTTTGAGGAGGAACTAAAACGAAGCCAATCAGTGATAATTTAAGACTAACTATTTATAAAATGGTAACTAATATTACGACAATAAAACAGTCATTTTATGGAACACAGCATTTAACCAACATTAGATCTTCTCATCAAGTAAATAAAAATAACAAGATGTATAGAAAAAGGGTTGCAAATTAACCCTGAAGATCACATTAAAGAAACAGTATTAAATACATCTGTAATAACCTAGATAAATAACATAGACAGTTAAATATAATTAAATCTATGGTTTAAATACAGGTCTTCTGCCACCTTGTGGTAAAGATGTGTGATGATGTTTACTCTGCGTCTCCTTGTAACTGTCTCTGCTCTGTTCACTGAAGCAACAACACAATATAATGGAAATGTATCACCGTCAACAGCAACGAATGTGGGAACACAAACCACTTTGAGAAAACTATACTATTAACTGTATTATTACCTACATTGGAATATGCACAGACCTCATAAACGTCTTCAGGGTTTTAACAGTTTAATTTCAGCCCCACCAAGTGTGTCCTGCAGCTTTACTGCATTTCATGACATCGTTTTACCTTTGTAATGCAGTGTTTCCCTCCCATTATTCAGGGGGCCACACAGGTGAGCACGCTCCCAGCAGCTGTCAGAGAGCCCTTGTCGGAAAATCAAAATGTTGGTGTTGCCCCCCGAATTGAGATTAATCACTATAATTGAATTATATGCATTGGTTGAACTTGTACCTAATGTATTTCCTAAGAACACCGAGGTGTGTATAGGAGGGACAACTGGGACTCATGTGACTGACTCCTCCAGCAGTCAGGATGAAAAAGAGGGAGGAAAAAAAACAGCTGATGACGCTCCAGTAGGAGGCGGAGCTACATGGAGGGGCGGGGCTTCTACGTCACTCTCCAGAAATGAAAGTTCGTTGGTCAGAGAGGCAGACGCGCTGCAGTGAAGACAAGTCTCCGTGTTTCTCTGAGAGAAAAGTCAAAGTGACGTCATCAGGTGTTCCTCAGCAACACAGCAGAGTCTCTTCAGAACACTGGTGAGTACAGCTGGTCACATTTACACCTTCAACAAGCAGGAAGAACACACAACTTGTACTTTACTCAGGCAGGAAGTTCCTCTCTGTTCACTTCCTACTTGATAGAATGTTAACAATAAAACCACGTGTGTTTATCCACAGTCCCACGATACAGTAACTCAGTCTAACAGCTTCAAACTGTCCAGGACTTCAGTCACTTGGAGCTGAATCTCTGTGCTTTAAACATTAGTCTAATACTAAAAATTGCACTTTCTTGTTTGTTGTTCTCCTGAGTTTGTACCCTATGGTTGAATGCACTTATTGTACGTCGCTTTGGATAAAAGCGTCCGCTAAATGACATGTCATGTAATGTAATGTAATGTAAAACTAATATGTTGTCATGCAAGGATGCTGGGAAATGAATGTAGGCATGCAGGAGGGGATCAATTTAAGTAAATGAATCCCTGTAGGAGGCACAGTAGCTCTGAGAAAGGCATTTCTCTACATGCCCAGCATGCCACCCACAGTAGTCTCTCTCTGTTTCCTGATCCCTTCCTCTGTTTCCTTTTGGTGGATCAAGTTAAACGTGTTCCACAGTGAACCTGCTGGAGGCTTTTAGTGTGAGTCATCTAAATGAGACGCTACGTGTTTGTCACCAAGTAAGCAGAGCGTTGTTAGCGTGCTGCTCTTTATTCACAGCATGTGGACACATTCTGGACTGGTTTCAAAATAAAACTATTCATAAAAACTATTTTAAATAAAACGTTTTTCTTCTCTTCCACAACATGTGTAGACATGGCTTCTGCAAACTATGGTCCATCTGAAGATCAGTTCCTGTGCTCCATCTGTCTGGATGTGTTCACTGATCCAGTCTCCACACCATGTGGACACAACTTCTGCATAAACTGCATCAATGAACACTGGAACACCAGCGACCAGAACCTGTGTCCAATGTGTAAGAAGGACTTCATCACCAGACCTGATCTGAGAGTCAACACCATGTTCTCTGAGATGGTTGTTCAGTTCAGACAGTCTGCTCAGCAGAAAGCCAGCAGCAGCAGCTCAGAGCAACAAGAGTCCAAACCAGGAGAAGTTCCCTGTGACGTCTGCACTGGAAGCAAAGTGAAGGCCCTCAAGTCCTGCCTGATGTGTCTGGTCTCCTACTGTGAGACTCACCTGGAGCCTCATCTGACTATGTCAGGTCTGAAGAGACATCAGCTGATGGACCCTGTGGAGAACCTGGAAGGCCGGATGTGTACGAAGCACAATAAACCTCTGGAGCTGTTCTGTAAGAGCGACCAGACGTGTGTCTGCATGCTCTGCAGTGTTTTAGACCACAAGAACCATGATGTTGTTCCTCTGAAAGAAGAATGTGAAGAAAAGAAGGTCGAGCTGAAGAAGACAGAGGGTGAAATCCAGCAGATGATCCAGAAGAGAAGACTGAAGATTCAGGAGATCAAACACTCGGTCAACCTCAGTGAGGAAGATGCAGGCAGAGAGAAAGCAGAAGGTGTTCAGGTCTTCACTGATCTGATGGAGTCAGTTGAAAGAGGCTTGAAGGAGCTCCTCAAAACCATAGAAGAGAAGCAGAAAACCACAAAGAATCAGGCTGAAGCTTTCATCAGAGAGCTGGAAGAGGAAATCTCTGAGTTTATGAAGAGGAGCGCTGAGGTGGAGCAGCTCTCTCTCTCTGAAGACCACCTCCATCTTCTCCAGTCCTCAAACATCCATCAGCCACCACCCACTAAGGACTGGACAGAGGTCAGTGTTTGTCCTTCATATGAGGGGACTGTGGTGAGAGCTGTGTCTCAGCTGGAGGAGACACTCAGTAAGAAGATGAAGAAGTGGTTTGCTGAGCTGAAGATGGTCCAGAAGTTTGCAGTGGATCTGACTCTTGATCCTGAAACAGCTCATCCTCTACTCATCCTGTCTGACGATGGGAAACAAGTGAAACTTGGTGATGTGGAGAAGAATCTCCCAAACAACCCAGAGAGATTTTATTATTGGCTCTGTGTTTTAACAAAGCAGAGTTTCTCTTCAGGCAGATTCTACTTTGAGGTTCAGGTTGAAGGAAAGACTCAGTGGGATTTAGGAGTGATCAGAGAGTCAGTCAACAGGGAGAGATTCATCTCACTGAGTCCTCAGAATGGTTACTGGATCACACGTTTGATAAGTGGAAATAAATACAAAGCTCTTGATGATCCTCCAGTTGTTCTCTCTGTGAAGTCTGGTCCTCAAAAGGTGGGGGTGTTTGTGGACTATGAGGAGGGTGTGGTCTCCTTTTATGACGTAGAAGCTGCATTTCTCATCTACTCCTTCACTGGCTGCTCCTTCACTGAGAAGCTCTTCCCGTTCTTTAATCCTGGTGTTTATTACGATGGTAGAAACTCTGCTCCTCTGATCATCTCTCCTGTCGGAGTAAATTAATCATTCTCTTCTTTCATGTGATGATTTTATTCATTAAAGGGAATAAATGTACATATTTTATATAAATACTGTATGTTTTCCTCTTTATTTCTGTATCATGACGCCTTATGGAGAATATCTATTTCAACCTTTTCAATCCAGACTGTTTTATTTTCACTAAATATCCAAAGCTGAAGGTTGACTTTGAGTAAAAGAGACAAATTATATCAGATGTGAAGCCTCTGAAAACATGTTGTTGAATATTTAATATGTTCATATTTTCACAGAATACCGTTTGTGTTATTGTTATACTGCATAAAAGTGAATTAATAATATAGATGCAAATGTTCTTTTGGTGTAAAAAGTAGTTTGAATAATTAAAAGCCACTTTGGGCTTTTTTTGGTGAATATTTGTAATATGATTTACAAACAAAAATAAAAAAGGAACGTACATTGGTTGTTGAACAAGTTTCTTTTGCCTTATAAATAACTTGCGAATTGATCACTGAACAGAATTTATTGGTTTACACATGAGTTATATTACATTGGATTAGATTATATATATATATATATATATATATATATATATATATATATATATATATATATATATATAAAATAATCTCCAACAGTTCATACAAGTACATGTTAATTCATTGACAACTTCTTGTTTACTGTTCAAAATACAATTACCAATGCGGGATAGACTCTTATAGTTTTTTTCAATCGCTAACAAGCGTTTGTCCAAACAGTTGTCACATTTTCAAAACTCTAAACACAATTAGCACAGCATCGGTGTTTTGTGGCCATACCATTCACACATTTCATGTCGTTTTCACACAATATGCAGTCAGTGAACACATGTCCACAATGCTTGCATTTTTCTTAACAGACAAGCCAAACCTCCCAACAAAACGATGGATTGTTTTAGTAGTATTCACAAATGTTAACACACACCATCCCACAATAGCAAAAACAATATTCCAAACCGTAGATACAGTATAAAAACCTCTGCTTCTGCAATGATATCAGTTCAAAAACAATATATCTCAGCTGATAATGAACAAACTATTGAATAATTGACAGCTGATTTATGTTGGGTAAATTGGGCCAGCAACAGCTGATTCCAGTCTGGCTTATTTAAGGAGGACTTTGAGGAGTGATGTTTTTGGAAACAGAAACAGAAAAAGACAAACACTGTAATGTCTGGACGAGGAAGAGGAAGAGCAAGGGGCCCAGGGAGAAGACCAGGTCCAGTGAGAGGTGCAGGTGCAGAAGGAGGCACAGGTGCAGGAAGAGGACCAGTGAGAGGTGCAGGTGAAGAAGGAGATGCAGGTGCAGAAGGAGGTGCAGGTGCAGGAAGAGGACCAGTGAGAGGTGCAGTAGGAGGTGCAGTGAGAGGAAGAGTAAGAGGTGCAGGTCCAGTGAGAGATGTAGAAGGAGGTGCAGGAAGAGGAGCAGGTGCAGGAAGAGGAGTTCTTTTCTGCATGGAGGTGGAAGGTTTATGACCATCAGCCACGTGACCAGATGTCCCTCCTTGAAGCCATGGATGCTGGCTGCAGGGACATCACAGTTCAAGATGGCCAAGGGTGGATCCGACATGCCAAGCGGTTTGATCCCAGGTGCATCGCCTTAGATGATGTCAGATGTGATGTTGACGAAAACATGTGGCCGAACCCTGAAGATCGCAGGGATTAGATGCATACATTGTTTGCCATTTTTAGTTCCCCCCTTTTCATCTGGGCTTTTGGCTGTTTTTTTTTTTTTTTCAGAATGCTCGTGTGTTTCATGGATATTTTGTTAAAATAAAATAAACCTTTTCTGTTCTATTATACTGTTTCTACTGTACCTTCTTTGGTAAACAGTTAAGAAAAAATAACTGATTTGCTTTTTACTGGAATGCGTTTGAATGTGAACATTACCGTACATGTGCACATACAGTTCCAAACCAATAAATTTAGTGTAAATGGTGGATTGCATGTTACCTGAAACCTAAAAGTCTATGCAATTTTTATAATGTCAACAATAGCCAGAATTTTGAAACCTGGTGTACTTCGTTTGACTGCATGTACCTTGTCAAGTGAAAACAAATGTTATTCTTTGACAGAATAATTTCATTTTGAATCAGATTTCCAGTGTTTTGGTAAAGTTAGTGTGTGCAGAGAAAGATGTGTTCTGTTTTGAAATTAAGAGTTAGTATATATTTAACAAAATGTGTTTTTGAGAAGAAAATTATCAATTTGGCCAATTGTGCCTTGTAGGTGTGAGTCTGTGTTAAGAGTTTAGAAAAAATTTCTGAAGTATGGGTAAGTGCTTGTTAGCGATTGAAAAAAA
Source organism: Gasterosteus aculeatus (assembly GCF_964276395.1). NCBI lineage: Eukaryota > Metazoa > Chordata > Actinopteri > Perciformes > Gasterosteidae > Gasterosteus > Gasterosteus aculeatus. Next base: position 19,817,750 of record NC_135696.1, on the reverse strand, counting down.
CTGTAATACCCAACACGGGTTACACGTTAATATATTTTGGTTTTACTGAAACGTGGCTATCGAATGGGGAATATTTCATCTTAAACGAAGCGACTCCTCCATGTTAATCCTCACATTCCTTGAGAAACGGGTCATGGGGGTGAAGTGGCAGCTATTTATGACTCCTGCCTTTTAATAAACCTTAAACCTAAACTGGATTATAAGTCCTTTGAAAGCCTGGTTCTCAGTCCCTCGCAGCCAACCTGGAAAACAATCCAGCCGGTTTGTAATAATTCTGAATTTTTATCTGAATTTTCACAGTTCTTAACCAGTTTGGTCCTTAAAACGGACAAGGTAATCATTGTATACTTAATTTCTCTCATTGTTAGATTCAATCGGTTTCTGTCGGAGTGTTAATGAACCAACTCATTGTTTTAACCACAACCTCGACTTGGTTCTTGGGATTGGGACAGAACATTTAACAATCTTTCCTAAAGAACCCTCTCTTGTTGAATCCATTGTCTGATAATCCTTCTGCTCTAAGTTCAGTGTCCTGCCTCAAGATATCAGAAGACTCCTGTGAGAACTTCAGTCCGTCCCAGATCGATCATCTGGTCGATGCTGCTACAGGCTCTTTGAGAGTGCCGCTGTAGTAGCTGCATCAGTAGGAGGACGAGGACGCTTATTTCTGCTGCTTTTGCGGAGTGGAAAACTAATTCCAAATCCTCAAAAAGAAACTAACTTTATTACAGTTTTCACAAACACATATAGAAGACCTTCTCCGTCGCTGTGTGGTCGTTATGACGACAAGCTTCGTCTAATGTCATCCAATAAATATGAGTTATGAGATGATGGGTGTCTCTGTACTGGTCATCCTTCAGAAGTTCATCACCTTCACAGCAATAAGTGTGACATCGATGTCATGAATAAGTGTTCTTACTTTAGCTAGTGTGTGAGGGGAAGAAGAAGAAAGTGGTGCAGTAACAGAAGGAATCACTAAAACAGAGAATCTCCACCCCCCCAGTCTGTACGACCAAAAGGTGCAGAGTTCAACAACTTATGTTCATTATATTACAGCCTCGTTGCGATTGGCTGCTCGGCCATCAGAAGCTCCGCCCACTTCATCCACGCCCAGCCGGTTCATTACCTTCCTCTCGGGCTCCATCTGGTGACCGAACCTGGAATCCCTGACTCTCCTGACCAGAGCCGAACCTCATCAATAACCCTTTCAACCAATAAACCCTTTGGCCTGAAGATTCTTCAAGTAAACATAACATGGGAAATAATATCACACATGAAGTAGATTAACATTAACTGCTTGTCTGATCTTCATGATGACAGACGGCCCGCAGTAGGTACATACTGTACCTATGTATGTCTTTATGCTAAGCTAATCTAGCCAGCCGCGCGATGAGGTGGTCTTCCTATCAGGCCCACCTATTCTATTTTTTTTGCAAAGATCTATATTTATTCTTAATCCTTTAGGTCTTTTCCTAAGTGTTCAGTTATGTCACATTCCGATGTGACATAACTGAATATTAACAGATCAGTGAGGGAATAAAACAAAGATCATTTTTGTTTGTCTCCTCCCAGCAAAGAAACCTGTGGAGGATCCAGCTGAACATCAGAGGGACGAAAGAAGCCCCTCGGTCCTTAATCAGGACGGAGGCGCCAATGTCGCGCCTCAGCTTCAAAATGTTAACGTCGGAGGAGACGTGAACATCAACATTTACCAATTCTATGGTGACAAAGAACATAAGGACATGTAGCTTTGCAATTACTCCATATTTCCGCAGGAAGCCTCATTACCGGCGGTATGAAGAAAAGCACTTCAGGGTGTCCAAGTAGAAATGAGGAGAACGGGTAGTAGACGAGCAACTGGATGCAAGACAGCCGAGTGAGGCAAATATCTTGAGTGACCACATGAACGGTGTTAAACCTTATGATGAAGTGCGATCATTTGTGTTGTGTTGTAATTAAAGTGTACTAGTTATAAGATGAAGACAAACTACCCATACTTTGTTATATTCACTTGATACATACTTTGAATGTATTGGAATGTGAGGGAAAGATAAGACAAAGAGGTTTCACTAATATTTGTTCAATATTATATCTGCACAAAATATATGCTTTTCCTGCTCCTCCTGTCTGCATCTGAATATTCTAACCAGCACTTTGACCAATTGCTGATTAAATAAAAACATGTTGAAAGTATTATTTCCATCATCTCTAATTCTTTGTGCGAGACGCATCACAGAATCTGGCCGACCTTGTTGCCTTCTCGCCCTGCCAGCGTTTACACAAGCGCTTCATACAAGACTAACGGGACGTATTATTGTGTTTATTTTAGAGTCGCGATGAAGCAAAGTCAAGTCTTCATTTCTCGCATTTCCTCTCCCGTTCAATTAGATCTCCGGAGTTCAGGATGAAAGATTAAAATAACTTGATTTAAGCTCCAAGTGTCAGATGATTTAGTCTCGACCTCAAGATAAGATTGACCGCAGTCGGACCTCCATCAAAGAATCCCTGAGGTGCTACAAGAGCTTAAAGAAAAAAACTATTGATCCAAACTTACGTCAGAAAGCGAGACAATGCTGACAATACTTATTAATAAAGAAATGAATTCCTAAAAATCGGGTGAGGTGGAGACCAAAGGCTTACGGGTCCAGACCGGCCGTGTCCACCTTCACCTTGACAAACAGCGCGTCGTCCTTCACGTACTCGGCGTTGTGACGAGGCTCCAGCTCGCCGAGGGGAAGGAAGCAGGAGAAGCCGACGGCCACGTTGCCGGCGGACTCGGCGGCGGGCCGGCCGAAGCTCTTGGACGACGGGTCGGGTCTGAAGCTGAGGCACCGGTGGTTGGCGGCGCCGCTTTGATCCAGGAGGGACAGCGACACGGTCTGCCTGAAGGGCCACGGCAGCAGGGCGTCGAAGTCCCCCGGCATCAGGACCACGTAGAGGGACAGGTGGGTCCCTCTTCCCTCGCCGTCCCCGTTCAGGTAGACCCTGGAGGCCAGCTTGTAGCCGCAGGTCCCGGCATGGAACGGGACGCTGCTTAGGCAGGGCGGCCGACCTCTGACCTCGGCCTCCCTCCTGTTCGTGAAGTCGTCGATCTTCCAGATCAGCCGGCCGTCGAAGGATGCGCCGCCGAGCCCCCGCAGGTGCCGCTCGTTTCCGCCGAGCTGGGCGGCGTGGAGATCCAGGAGACCCGAGTGCTGCTTCAGATCCTCCTCCAAAGTTCCTGGAAGAAGAGCAGCCTTCAGGTTCTGGCCAGACTGTGAACTGCGACACCAACCTTCTGACCACAGGGCGAGCAGGGACATCACATCCACCTTTTTTCAGCGAACTGCCCCTTTAAGAACAGGGGCAGGTCCACTCCAGGTGTCCTTACCCAGGTGTCGCCTGAGGGCCTCGGCTGCAGACACCTCCTGGATCACAGCGTCCACAGACTTCCTGAGCTCCTCCAGCTCCTGCAGACCAGCGCCAAGTCCCCGAGACACCTGCTGGACGTCCAGCCGGACAGTGGACAGGACGTCCTCCTGCCGGCCCAGCGTCCTCTGACAGGACAGACAGACCAGGGTCATTATGGTTTACAAGACTCTTTTTTCAAACAATAAAATAAAATTCCCTGTTGGTTCGTATACTTGTTCATTACCCACAATGCAACTTTTCCTCTGAGAGGAGCGGGTGAGATCGTGGTTTGTTACAGAGGTCTGAGGGATTCACTTTTCACTTTTCGTCCTCAATCAACGTTAACATGAAGACTTTACAAAGCTCCCTCTGGACAAAAGGCTTAAAACTACTTTTAAAAATGCGGGAAATCGTCCCAGGATGTAAGAATCCTGGTACGTGTTCACCTGAGCTGCAGAGACCGTGAGCTCGCGTCCGTCCTTCTGTTGCAGCAGCGGCCTGATTGTCTTCTGCAGGCCGGCGAGCAGCAGACCGTCCGTCTGGACCTCCTGCTGCATCAGCAGCGCCTCCTCCCGGAGAACCTCCACCTGCCCGAGGAGACGAGAAGGAAATCGGAGTTCCCCATCAGAGGTCATCCATGGAGAGATGTTCATGACTCCGCCTACACCGATATCAGTAATAATAATAATAGTAATAATGTAATTTCAGCTGGGTCTGTGAGACGCACCTGTTGCTCCAGGTGTGTGTTGCTCCTAAGGACCAGCAGCATGTGACGATGGACCGCGGCGTCCTCGTGCAGCTTCACTCTCCCTCGAGTATCCTGCAGGACACACGAGATGGTCATCAGTCTCTCTCTCATGCTGCCCTCTGGTCTCTCTTTCTCGCACTCAGGTGAGACTCACCTGCACAGAGCAGCCAAACTTCTTGTATGAACAGTCAACCTGCTCGACCTGCTCTGGACACAACTCCAGCTGGAATACGGAGACGTTTTATTTTAGGTGGAGAAACTCTTCAGATTATTAAAAAGGCAGTGAAGAAGAATTACAGGAGAAGCCCTTCTCCAATGTTTAGATGTTGAGGTTTAGGAAGTGTATGAATGGTCTCACCTTGTGTCTGGGAGCCTTCGGGGAGCAGCTCTCTGGACAGTCCACCTGCAAACAGGAGCTCTGCACACGATCCTACAGGAAGATGTATTTCAGCTTTAAAGATTCTTCTATATTAAAGAACTGTGCTCCAACAACAATTCTACATTGGGTTTCAGGGTGGAAATCCTCTGGTTTCTTTACACCAAACACGCATGAAGGGGAAGAACATCATGTTTGTCACTCTCTCCATGATTAGAGCCGTCACACGCGACCCCACCTGGATGAAGGTGAGCCTCTGCGGTGGCTGGCGGTGTGGGCGGGGCTCCCCGCGATGAGGACAGGTGTCGGCCAGGTGCTCCTGCAGAGGACATAGTTGTTGATTTTTTAATAGAAAGCGTTGCACATCTTCAGGTGACCAGCGGTGTGCGTTCTTAAGTGTGGATCAGGTGGATCGCTTTGTTTTCATAAATTGATTAGCATTTAATATGATGGTCACCGAAAAACGGCGATTGGTCTTAGAGGGCCAATGGGTGACGTCTATGATAACCAAGTTGTCAGATTGTTTGTGCGTAGGTTCTACCTGCAGGCGGCGTAACGTGACCACAGAGGCGCATGCTGGGAAGTTGACGCAGTACACTTCTAAACCGGAGATTTCCCGTTTGCAGCAGTTGTCCTGGAAAACCTGCGGGCGGAAAGCTCTCGGTTACCGTTGGAGTCGGACGCATTGCATGGGCGAAGGTGGATGCGGCACGGCGCGGCCGCCCAGCTGACCCCGGCAGGTGTGATCGCGGCTCCGTCCACGGGACACACCGGGCTGGTGAACTCCGCCGGTGAACTCTCCCTGAAACACAAACGCAGACTGGGGAGGTTTTTGTCACGCGCGTTCTGCACGTTTCCCATTCATTTAGGTGCCGCCGGTGTCGCGCGCGTCTCACCGCAGCGCGCGCAGGCAGAGGAAGCAGAAGATGTGTCCGCACGAGTTCTGCTGGGGGTTGAGCACCACTCCCCCGCAGACGGGACAGACAAACTCCTCCCTCAGCGGAGACACGAACTTCAGCGAGTGCTGGACGGAGGTCAGCGCCGACTCCCAGGAGCTCATCGCGGACTCCGCGCACCTCCTGGCGACGTCCCCGGGCGGCGGGCCGGACTCCGGGCGCGGCGTCGCCATGCGTGCGCAGGCCCGGGCTGAGGAGATCACACGGGTGATGCTAAAGACAACGTTTTAAAAAAAATGTATTTTAAACATGTAAATCAATCCAGATCTTCTGCACGCTTTGTTTTTAGATTTACATTTTAAAATAAAACAACGTGTGGCACACTTCGACCCGCGGAGGTTCCTTACCCGGATCGGCTGCTTTACTTTCACTTTCCCTCAGAGACGGAACATCTCGCTCCGGTTTGGCGGGTTTTCATACCTCGGTCCGAGAGGTCCCCCCCCCCCCCCTGGTCCTCCCTCCTCCGGATCGATATTAACGATCAGTATCGATTATCTGCAGACCGAACAGCAGCAGAAGCGGAAGAGGAAATTATGCCAGCAGGAAGTGAGTGTCAACAACCTGCTGATTTCATTCTGGCCCATTTAAGAATAATAAACACCGTAAATATTATGGATTCATGAACTATTGTTGGAATGTGTTGATCGCTTTGTTTGGTAAATGTGAAGCTTATTTAATTTTACTTTATATAAAGCTTTTTAAGTTAATACATCATGTAGATATTTGGCATCTGCAAAGAAACCTAAGCTTTAAATAACTACCACAGTAAAAAAGTAGAATATCATCCCTGGAGATGGGGTGGAGGAGAAGTACAAATCAGCAGTACAAGTAGCTAACGGTAAAAACACAAATCTGATAAGTTGTTTAGTGACGGCAGAAAGCTGCTAACAATAACAGACCGATCGAATCTTCATTCACTGTGAAGAGAATATTCTTTTCTGCAAAAGATATATCAATTTTTTTTTAATTGTTAAAACAGTCTGGGATGTGTTTCGGCAAACAGAAGTTACAAATGTAGTTTTTAATGAGACATTTTTAACAGCAATATTTTACAAGTAGCACTGAAACTCAAAAGGACTCTATTTATGTCTCCAGTTATATTTAACGCTGTGATGCCCGTTTGCCCAAAAAGCATTAAGAGCACTTTCACAATTACTTTTTTTTTTCACACAAAGTCCAAACTGATAGCACCAGGAAGAAGAATAAATAACAAAAAGACAGACAACACATCTGAAGCTCACTGCCCAGATGACATTAAACATTTAAGTGTAAAACATTCAAAATAAATCCTCAACACGAAGGAAAGAAACATCAGCTACTGTGAGGAAGTTAAATCCAACAACAGAACAATTAGAAGAGCAGTGAGGAGCATTTTCTCATGTGGCTGACAGACATTTTTCATTTCAAGGACTTTTAAGGGTTTTCAAAAAGGCTTCATATCAAACGTTTGTCACGGAGTTAATGAGTTACTGACAGCCGATTGGAGGGACCGCAGGTTACAAACCATTCAAATAGACCCCGAACTGCACTCGTCTAACGCTACTGAGGCGCTCAGCTCGACCTCCATCTGTCCGTCGGAGAGGCGCTCCTTCACTGGGCGTTTCTTCATCACCATGACAACACAGTGTAGGTTATTCTAACGCACTCACACACACACACACACACACACACACACACACACACACACACACACACACACACACACACACACACACACACACACACACACACACACCGTCCTGCTGCCAATAGATCACCAAACTGGGATTAATCCACCGCTGAAGATAGTTCCCAATTAAAGCATTTCATCCTGCTTGTTTGTCTAAACGGTTTTAGGGTGACGCACAGTCGGTCAGACACAACGTTGGTTTGAGTGTAAACATGGGATTGTTTGACAATAAGAAATATACAGAGCTTTTAGCATCAGCCTCGAGTTAATCCTAATTTGTATCTAAGCTTTAAGGTTGTATGTAGTGAAGCAAAGCCCTTCGTAAAGATGTGTGATCACGTTAGTGACCTCTAGGCTGCAGTGTTCAGACAACATTGCTTAAAGTGTAAAGTCAGTTCTACGGGTGACGCTAGAAGAAAGATCGGCGGGACACAAACATCCAGAGGGATTCATCCTCTGGGGAGCCAGTCGTCGGTGGATTATTTGTTCGAAACAATCAACAAAAGAGGGTTGAGGAACGCAAGAGTCAGCAGAGACTCCGCATGAACCTAGAGAACTCATGAGCAAAACTCATAAAAGATGATTACGAAATGAATGAAATGTAAATGTTGACTTTCTTAATGTAAGAAGATACGCTGATTCAAGTTGAATTTAAAACCTAATTGAAAGTTATATAAGACTATTACCTCATTTCAATTAGATTAATTTAGAAAATACTGCAACATCCAGCTTTTAGTTTCTACTATGCTGCTGAGGAGGACTGATAAGTCACGTTGAAATGTACAGGTACCGCTGTCGCGTGCCTTTGTTTATGGCAGTTAATGCAGAAATGTCCGAGTGAGGCATAACGATGAAGAGGAAAGGCAGGGACCCAGGATTGAACCCTGTGGGACGCCACATGTCTGCTGACCGACAAAGCTCAGCTTTAATAATCTGCACGCTTTCAGTGACAAATTCACAAAGACTGATCGACTTGTAGTCGAAGCTCTTTAGCGGAGAGAAGATTTGAAACCTCTTCGCTCCGATTTTCCCACGGGACCTGAACGCAGCGGCAGATTGAACATTTTCTTTCTCGTGTCTCTTCGGCAGAACCTCTGTCCGACGCTCGTCAGTGCAGCGAGGAAGACGAGGAGGCCTCTGGTTGGTGGACGGCCGCGCCGGGGGGCTGCTGGGCGGAGCTCGGACCTGACCCGCCGGGGTTGCCGCCGAGGGACATGGGGGCGGGAGGGCGTGGGTTGAGGCGTGGGGGCATGGGGTTGGAGGGGCGAATGAGTGGCGGGGGCTGCTGCAGGGTGGGGCGGGGCTGCAGGAAGCGGGCCTGCTGCTGGAGGGGCGGAGGCTGGCGGTGCAGGGAGGGCGTTGCCGGGAGGGAGGGCCGCAGGAGGGGAGGGGGCTGGTGGAGGGAGGAGGTGCCGGACGTCGCTGCGACCTGAGCAGAGGAGGAAGACGAGGCAGCGGGAGACGCCCCTGAGGAGGTCACCTGACCCTGCAGTAACAAGAGGGGGGCGGGGCATAATTAGGCCACGTCTGCATCATTCACAGGTCCTCAAGTTGCCATTTAAAGCAGTGATTTCCAACCTAAGCCTCCAAAAGGGGCGTAAGATTACTTCTTTCTCTATTGTTGGAGAGTTTTAACACTTCACGTCTCTAGGAAGCTATTTAAATTAGACCTTCAAAGAACAGGGCATCTCTGTCCTTATATAATATATAACGCATCACATCTGGGAAAAGGTCTCCGCGTTACTGAGGCTGATAACCTGAAGCCTTTACTGTCTCACCTCTTCGTCCTCTTCGTCGGTGCTCTTCCCCGACGGAGTGGCGGAGCTCGTCTTCCCCTCCTCCCCGGAGGTCACGCCGTCCCCGTTGGGAGCTCGCGTTCCCTGCTCAGCCTCCCACTCCTGCAGCACCTCGTCCAGGTTGAACCGCCGCCGGTAGTTCACAAAGAAGTTCTTCACCTGGCCCACCGTCTTGTTGCCGATGACGTCAGCGATGGCCTGGAAGTCTTTCCCGTATTTCCTCACGCCTGAAGAACATCACAGAGGGTTTGCAACGATGTAATCAAATTCTTAAAACTACCAGTTTTTGCCACCAAAAAAGATTGGTAGATTTCTGCTAATTTTGTGTTTTGAACCACGAACAACTTCGCTCACATACATGTATTCATCTGATCCAATGCTAACACAGAAACATGAATAACAGCAGCTTTAACAAACAGTATGTCTACTTTAAGTGCTAATCCTCTCCTCATGTTGTTCAAGGCCGTCTTGCTGAAGATAAAGACCCAAAAACATCTGATTCACTGTGACTTTAAAACTAAAAACAGGAACAGAAGTTCTTCATCGTGTCGGATTTCAGCTCCTTTTCTAACCCGTTACTTTACCACCTGGGAAGAAGCTCACCTTGAACCGCCAGCAGCTGCTCGTCTGTGGTCCAGCGGGCGTTGACCTTCTGGTTACACTGCAACAGCAACGACTGACGGTTAACGGTTTGACGGGAAGAGGAAGGCGCGACAACCTGTGTTGTTCTCTGGTGGTGATTACAATACAAAGACGGTGGAAAGCAATAACCGCGAGGGTCACCGGTGACGCACCTCCGTCAGTTTGAACTCCTCAATCCCACAATCCAACATGTGCTTCAGCCCGCTGTTCATCTGCTTGGCGTTCTGCACCTGAACAAACGACAGCCAAACACAAAAAAAGTCACCAGTTACGCCTTAAACGTCGAGCGGTGGTCAAAAGCTGGTTAAAAAAAAAGGGCATGGATTTCTTCTCTCAGGTGCGTGGGTGGAGCGGGAGGACGAGCGCGGCGGCTCCTACCTGTCTCTTGAGCGACACCAGCTCCATGTCCAGCTGACGGAGGAGCGTGTTGGCGGCGGAGGAGCTGCAGGAGACGGCCACCACGTCCTCCTGGGTGAGGTACATGCCTTTCGGGGGGCGGCAGCGGGAGCGCTGGTGGTGCCGGTGCTGCAGGGTGTGGTGCTCCCGGCGACCCAACGCCACCTTCGAGTTGGGCACCACCGGCTCCACCTGGTTCTGGAGGGAAGAAGGCAAACTGGGTTTGAACTGGAACCGACAAAAAGAAACAAACATGGAACAGGCCGTTGTTAGTTTCGGGGTTGCATTTGTGAAAAAGTTCAAATATATATAAATAAAAAAATCTAAATCTAAAAATGAACATTTAAACTGTTTTATAAACAAACAATAACCGGCTCCAGCTTCTCAATGTCTTTTTATATATGAAATATATACAGATTTATTAGGCACACCAGATTGAACCAACAGTCTTCTGTCCAACGCTCCTGTAATAAATCCTCCTTCAGGTTGTAATGTTCTGTTTGTGTTGATTCAACTCCATGATGATTTTAAAGGATGTGGTTTATTATGCTGTCGAACTGTGTTAGATATGTTGACTATGTTGGAGAGAGGTGATTCTGCCAAAGCTCACTGAGAGAAATGGAGTGGACCCATTAACAGAATCATATAGATAAAGTAGCTAATTAAAAAAGAATAATAATCATAATAAAATAAAAGAAACGTTGCAGACCTGCCACAGGACAGATTTTGAGGATTATCTTTGAATCGGTTACTCAATTTATTAAACAAAAACATTTTCAAATTGATCTATAAAACCCGTAAAAGACTTTCAATCTGCTGTCGTCGTGGTAACAGCAGGTCGGGTGAGTCCACATACCTCTTTCTTGGTTAGCTTGCTGGGGTCATAGTCGCTGTCTTGGGCTTCGATCGGAGGAGCCTCCTCCATCTCCTCATCACTACGGCAACAAGAACACAAAGCCGAGTCGGTCCACGTCATTTTGACGACAACAACACAGTCGGCCATGACAGAAATGGCTTACGGTGAAACTCCTGAAACTTCAGGCGTGTCCACTAACTCTCTAACTTCCTGCAGAAACGTTCTCCTTACTGCACTTTGGCATCAACACTCCTCCTGGCGGAAGGTTTGGGACGGGGGGTTTGGGACGGAGGCCCTGCGACGCACCTGTCGTCCTGCGTGCTCCTGCTGGCCAGTTTACGGGCCTGCCGGTCCATCAGGCTGGTTCTGGAGCGGGTCTTCTTCCAGGAGTAGTAGTACTTCACCAGACTGGAGATGGATTTGTCCGGTAACTGAAGGAAGAACGTGATCAAAAATTCAACATTTACCGCTCTTGAAGTCGCTTAAAAAACATCATCTGACAAGTGATGTGTAGCTACAGACGTCAGATCAGTGAATAGTGTCTAGTTACATTGTTCTGTGTGACGTTGTGGCCGTAATGGCGCATGCATGGTGGTAAACAAACAAACAGACGGGCATTTACCATCTGCTGGATGCGGTGGAAGCTCTTGCCGTGGAAGCTGAAGGCCTGTTCAAACAGCACCTTGTCCTCCACCGTCCACTCGTCTGGAAACGGGGTGAAGTTCGGCAGGTCGGCCAGAGACTTCTCGATGTTGTGTTTGTGCCAGAAAAGCATGCCGAGGGCCTGCACACACAAACGCACACAAACGTACTGTATTTTTCTGTGATGAGACTAAGGGGGGGGGCTAAAACAGAAAGATGAGAGTAACTCACCTGCTCCACGTTGTATCCATGTTTCTCTTTGGCCAAAGCGATGTATTCGTCCACTGTGGAGGACACACACATTTAGGTGTGTGTGTGTTTGTGTGCAGGTGTGTGTGTGTGTGTGTGTGTGTGTGTGTGAGTTGACTTACGCCTGGAGTCGACGATGGTGTGATACGGAGACCAAACCAGCATCCCTCCGCTGTCTTTATCTGTGTACTTAGTGGAGCCTGAACAAACACATCATTTCTCAGTTTTAGCTTCTAAACCGCGACATTGACAAAGTTCATCAAAGTTCAGAGTACTGTTGAAATATGTTCTGTGCCTCCAAGGATCGGTCCGAGGTTCTGTTGCATTGTGAGAGACTTATTTTGAGCCATAATAGAGAATCAAAGTCTGGACATTTCAATTTCATAACTAATTTTAAAAGGCATTGATAAGTTTGTCCTAAATGCTTTGTACGCATTACAGGCTATTCTTAAATAAAAAAAGGTAACCTGATGCTGTTTAATTGTTTTAAAAATAAAATTGTTTGTTGTTCTAAAATAAAAAATGGAAATAAAATTGAATTTAGACAATAAAATATAGGACATAAGACTATTAATTTATTTAAAATGTATTTATTGTTTAAATAAGTTATAATTATTATTAACAGTTTTATCTTTATTATTTTGCCGGCCATATTTTCTCCCACTGCAAAGAATATACATTAAATGAATTACTACAGTGGAGAGAAACTGAGGGAGATGAATGTAAACAAACTCACTCCATCAGGCTTCATTAACAAAAATTCCCGAATGTCACAAGTTGTCAGTGAGAAGGAGAGATAGCCTCGGTCCATGTTTCTCTCCGCAGCTCATTTCAAGGGGGCAAAGCCGCCAAAATGAACTGGCACACCGTTTAAATTGTTCCGCTTCGGTCACTGTGTTCTCGCTGTGTTGGTAACGTTAGTTCACGATAGACTACATGTACCGAGGCTACCCTCGTCCGTCACTCAGGTAGAAACCAGTAGAAAAAAACTCACCGGGCTCGAACTCGGGAATATTGGCCTGATAATCCGCTCCGACCCGCATACCCACATCTGGGAAAAACATCAGCATGAAAAACAACACAAGTTCGATTCCAAAAAAGAATCGCGCCCGTTAAAAACGCGCACATATACGCGAGCGACAAGACGCTGTTCGAGGCTATACTCACCGTGTTCGTCGTCGCTGCCGCTTTCGTCAGAAAAATGTCCGTTAGAAGCGTTGGACGGACTCTTCGTGCCGTTGGATCGACCTTTCCCTAAATACTCCGAGCCTTTATCCATCATTCCCGGCATTTTAGCGCTCGAATTCGCCGTTTTTTCCGCCGCGGTGTCGGAATATAAAATGTCACCAGGAGCTGGAGTTTTTTTTTTCCGCTGCTGTTCGCTCGCTCGCCGCCGCTCCGTCCGCGTCGCTGTCGCGCTCCTCTCTTTGCTCCCGCCGCTTTGTTTACAATCGCTTCGGGCCATAAGGCCTCGTAGATCTCAACAGCAGAGTCTCCTCTGGACATTAGACAGTGTTAATATGCGAAATCAACCGCTGGGGAGGTTTTTCTCTTACCAGTTAAAGCGATTACCGAGTGGGGTCTAACCACCGCGGCGGAAGGCTTTTTACGCACCCTCTGGCGGCGGTGCGACTCCAGCTACTGCGGCTTCTGTAGCAGCGGATCCCTCCGCCAACAGCAAACTAATACACAAACGATAATTAAAATAGCTACAAAGCCACATTAAAACGGATATTTAACAGCAACACGGCCCATAGTAAGATAAATAAAAGAAAAACGGAGTCTGTGATGTTTGGAAATCTTTAATAAAAGTGTTTTTGCACCGACTCGTAATGACCAGCAGGGGGAGACACCGCTCAACAATTTAACTCTAAACACTTCCGTCATACAGACAGGACCCATGATGCTCGCGGGACAGATTTAAACTGATCAATTATTTCAATTTCATTGATTTGGATAAATCAATGATATAAATCAATAACTATCAATAAATGCACGTTTCTAAAGCAGGGAAGCCACTGGCAATCTGTCCATATTGACAGTATATAGTACAATTAACTCATTTAAAAAATGATGAAAAGTCAAACGTCAAAAGGTACATTTTAAAAATATTTCTCAGTTATTGATGGTAGGGTAAGCCACAGTATTTAACATAGAAAACACACAAAAACAATAAACATACAGAAAACCCCCAGAAAGCAATAGTACCAAAATAACAGAGCATAATTTAGTGCAGATCCCCGGGTGGTTAAAACTGTCTTTATGTCCCGGTCTTTGACTCGACATCATTTATTAAAGTGAGTTTGGCAACTTTTTTAATGGCCGCTATGAATGTGTCATTTCAACCTCCTCTGCCGAGTGAAGGCGATGCCGAAGTGTTTTCAACTTGACATTCTCTCTGCTGACCAGCAGGGGGCGACTCCCCCTGCGAGAGTCAATGAGAAAATTACTTCTCTCTTCACTGTGAGTTTATGGTCTCAACATCTGGCTTCCAGTCGTCAATTTAACATTCGAAATATCCCTCTGTGTGTCTCTCTCTTTTAATGCATGTCTATTTCTCTCTGACTCTCACAATGCATGTCTCTCTCCTTTCCTTTATTTCCCGCGCTCTCTCTGTCTCATGTCTCATTATGTCTCCCGCTCTGCATGTCTTTCACTCTCTCGTAGTCCTATCTCACTTTATGTCTCTCTCTCTCTACCTGTCTCTATGTGTCTCTCACCTGCTGTCCTATGCTCTCTCTCTCTCTCTCCCACACAGCCCTATGGTCCCTCTCTCTCACATGCTACCTCTGGTCTCTCGACCACAAGCATCCTCACGATGGCTGCAAACATCTGCCATCCGCGAGCCTGCTGAGAGAGAGAGAGACCATGGGGCAGCATGGGAGAGAGAGAGAGACCATGGGGCAGCATGGGAGAGAGAGAGAGAGAGACCATGGGGCAGCATGGGAGCGAGAGAGGGAGACCATGGGGCAGCATGGGAGAGAGAGAGGGAGAGAGAGAGAGAGAGAGAGAGAGACCATGGGGCAGCATGGGAGAGAGAGAGAGAGAGACCATCGGGCAGTATGGGAGAGAGAGAGAGACCATGGGGCAGCATGGGAGAGAGAGAGAGAGAGAGAGACCGTGGGCCAGCATGGTAAAGAGAGAGAGAGACCATCAGGCAGCATGGGAGAGAGAGACCATGGGGCAGCATGGTAAAGAGAGAGAGACCATCGGGCAGTATGGGCGAGAGAGACCATTGGGCAGCATGGTAGAGAGAGAGAGAGAGACCATGGGGCAGCATGGTAAAGAGAGAGAGAGAGAGAGACCATCGGGCAGTATGGGAGAGAGAGAGAGACCATGGGGCAGCATGGGAGAGAGAGAGAGAGAGAGACCATTGGGCAGCATGGTAGAGAGAGAGAGAGAGAGAGAGACCATGGGGCAGCATGGTAAAGAGAGAGAGACCATCAGGCAGTATGGGAGAGAGAGACCATGGGGCAGCATGGGAGAGAGAGAGGGACATGATCAGAGAGTAAGAGAGAGAGAGAGAGAGGGAGAGAGAGAGCGGCTCCCACTCCTCCTCGCGCGCGGGGCTCGCGCGGCATCAGATATGTGAGTGGCGGGAAGCAGCTCGCTCTCGCGCTGCGGCAGGATGGCGGGAGGACGGCGGGGTCTCGTGGCCCCCCAGAACACGTTCCTGGAGAACATCGTCCGCCGGTCCAACGGTAGGATCCGGTTCCGCCCGGTCGACTCGCTCCTCGTGGTTCCGTTCGGCTGTGTCGTCATCGGACAGCTCGGCTGTGATAGGCTGTGATTATTTTAGGGAAACCTGCTGGTTGTGCGGTTGGTTCCTTCGGGCTAAAGGCTACCAGCTAACGTTAAGTAGTTGACCTGCCTTTCTCAAAGCTAACAGGTATTTGTTTTACAATGGCTGCTCACCGGCAGGATGCTAACGTAATTAGCCAGTAACCTTCGCGTAAACTCAACCAACGTCTCGTAAATGGGATTGTTTTCATGTAATCAGATAACGTTATGCTTTCATATAAGTTAATGTTTGCTGCATTGAATATTTCCATATAAAGAACATCAGCACTGTATCATTTTTGAAGGATCATTCAGGAATATTTACACCCGTGTTTTCAAACTAACGTTAGCTAATACACATAAATTGATCCTTTTTCTTGTTTTTTAATTGGCCTGACATTGCACACCCCGTCTGACTGCTTCTTGGTTCAGCAGAGTTTACATTCAGATTAAAAAGGCAGTGTGTTTTAATAATGATGTCTCATGTTCTAAAAGCGTCACATTTACCTTGAACCCAAGCAGTAATTCCATTCTTATGTAAAACATTCTAAAATTATTTGAGTTTTAAACAGTTAACAGACACACATCATCATCAATTATTTTGAAATTATTTGTTGAGCAAAGAAACCTTCTGCTGCTTCCACGCAGGAGCTGCTTCATCCGATTCCTAAATAGTCCACAATAGGATCATCACCAATTCTAGCCAAATATTACTGCCACATAAAACACATGTTTATAATATAAGATATAATAAGATAAGCAGCACTCTGTTATCTGTTTTATTCTACCACGTTTTAAGACATATCTCTTTGTCCACCACGACGGTGGTGAATATTTGTGCTGCTGTTCCGATGTCGGGTGACGAAACCCTTTTTAGAATAAGCTTTACATTCATCGTTATTTTAGTTGAATTACTCTCCAGGGACTGAAATGATAATCAATTACTTATAGGTAGTAGTAGTAGGTTATAAGTAGCCTTTATTTTATTTTTTGGGGGCCTCGTCAGCTTTCGTTCGTCTTTGATCGTTCATCTGTTTTTGCTCCTTTAACCACTTTTCCTTTCGACTTTTCAGTTTGGACATTATCACATAGACAGACAGGTACAGACCAGTGTTTCCACTTAATGTTGTGTACATGTACCCCTCCCCTCCCACCTACCCATGATTATACTATGTGTGTGTGTGTGTGTGCATATATATATGTAAAATATGTATATAATATATACATATATGTATATATCCCAGGTCCCAGACATGCATCAGCTCGGTAGAGTCAACATGCTTTATTGAAATAAAACCAGCAGCTATTTTACCTCTTAATTATATTTTTTCTGACACACACCGAAGCGCATAAACATTTCTCTCCGTCAAACGTCTTTCTTGTGTTTTCCCGGTGCAGTTAAATGAGCAGCAGGTCGTGGATGTCAGGCCGCGGTTTAATTCAGTGCGATAAACTGCGGCTGAACAATTCATCAGCGGGACATTCTGCCCGATTCGCCCCGATTAATGAGCTGACAAAGGAAAGAGTCGAGCCTGAAGCTCCGCCGGGCCGTCGTGTTCATTACGCCACACGGGAGAAAGCATCGGCCCTGATGGTGGCGCTAGAGGGAAGGTCGGGATGCATTTTAATTAACTGGATCGCTTCGTGCACTCTATTAATTCTCATCTCTTCAGGGAGGTTTGGGCTAATTTACATTTTAGTCTTTATTTTGAAGACCTTTAGAAATTAGGAAGAGTCACTAATTCACTATTATCTGTAATTAAACAGGATTATGTTGTAATGCTGTAGTGATGATGTAGAAAGCTGATACACAGCTAACCTAAATAAATAAAAACAAAACCTATGAAATACAATAACCTATAAGATGAGATCTGAAACTGAATTCTAATATTTTTGTCTGTGTTTTCATTCATCATCATCATGCGGTTTGTTTTATTGGTCGCGACGGCGTCGTGTGTGTCTCTCATTGTGAAAACGAATCTGCGTCCTGAACTATGTGATATTAACTGGTCATGTATTTTTTTGGGGGGGCAGCGAACGTCAGCTTCTCTTTAGGGATTCAACTCGGTCCTTTGTTTAGAAAATAAACCTGAAGCGTGAAATAATAGGAAGTCCGTTCTGAAGGTGGATGATGAGAAAAAACAACACCTGTGCACAGGAAACACTTTACAGGTTTCCTTCATTAACACGCACAACACACACGCACACACACACACAAGCAGAGATGGAGATAAAACACACAAACGCACACAGGTTCACACGTGTTCCGCTACATCGCAGCTGGATGAATATGTGGGTATAAAGAGAAAAGATAAATATCACGTATTTATCTTTTCTCTGCTGCAGGATTATGGCGCATATGACAATTATGATTGGCTTTATATTGAGGACACGATTATTGATCCCAATTATTCATTTGTCTTTTGGGAACAAAATGTTTTTTACCACTAAAATGGAAAAAATAAGTCTTGATTAATTAATTTATGGACTGAGCTGCGAAAACACACATTAATGAATTGGCAACAATTTTACAATAATCAAACAGTAGTTTAATCAATTTAAAAGAAAAGAATCACCGGTGTCAGTTTATCAGCGTGATTTATTTCTGTTTATTGGACATATTTTAAAATGTCCCCATGGACATTATGTCCATTCTCACAGACCCAATGTTAATTGAGAAAATAATCTGCAAACTAAGGAATAACAAAGATAATTGTCACCGGCCATAAACGACCGCGCGGCCCTCCGCCATGTGAGACACGCGGTCACGTGACCTCCCTGTCACGTGACTCATCGTAACCGCGCTGGTTTGCCCGGTCAGACACCAACTTCGTGCTGGGGAACGCTCAGATCGTGGACTGGCCCATCGTCTACAGCAACGACGGCTTCTGCAAGCTGTCGGGTTTCCACCGGGCCGAGGTCATGCAGAAGAGCAGCACCTGCAGGTACGTGGCAGCGACCTCGCCAGCCCACGCCGAGGTCGGACCCGGCGAGGCTCACCGGTGTGCGTGTGTGTGTGTGTGTTTCTCCTTCCTGCAGCTTCATGTACGGGGAGCTGACGGACAAGGACATGGCGGAGAAGGTTCGGCAGACCTTCGAGAACTACGAGATGAACTCGTTTGAGATTCTCATGTACAAGAAAAACCGTGAGTGAAGCGTCACGTACTCAGCGATAAAGGAGCCCTGACCCGACCCGACCTGCCCACCACACACACACACACACACACACACACACACACACACACACACACCCAACAAACCCAGAGGCTTGAGTTTGAGCTTTGAGTCCTAAACTGGGACAAAGCATAAACAGGAGGATGAGTCAGCAGGTCATTGTAAACAACCCAAACTGATGCTTTGTTACCCAGCGTGCACGAGCATTTAAGACTGCATGTTTTAAAGTTTTAAATACATTAGCAAAATAAGACCTTTACCAATAGCCGACAATTATAATTCATCACAGCTGTATTTTAGAAAAGCACAGACAAAAGATGTCATTACTATGGAGCTCAGTTTGCCATGAATCTTAAAATTCATGGCAAACTTAAAGTGAACGACAAACTCTTCATTCTTTATTGACTTCACTAAGGATTATTATTTCATTCACATGAAAGATTATACTTGCAGTGAGATATTAGCAACTTCATGGGGCAGTCGTGGCGCAGGGGTTAGAGAAGGTGTGCTGGGAAGCACAAGGTTGGTGGTTTGAGTCCAGGCTGCCCCATGTTCCATGTCGAAGTGTCCCTGAGCAAGACACCTAGCCCCTAATTGCTCCCCAGGCAAAAATGTGAAAAAAGCCATGGGTTTAAAGTGCAATGTAAATCGCTTTGGATAAAAGCGTCTGCTAAATGACCCGTGTGTGTGTGTTCAAATAGTGACATTTTTGTTGTAAACGTTACTGTTGCCGATCTAGAAACTACAACTCCTCACGAAATAAGACGCCCCTCCGTACCGAGACGCGGTGAAGCGGACCGATCTTCACACGTCTCTCTCGTGGACGTGTGCTGTGGAGTGTGTTGACACATAATTCCTGTGAGGAACAAGGAGACTGACTGACGTCCTGTATGTGTGTGTGTGTGCGTGTGCCGCAGGGATGCCAGTTTGGTTTTTCGTGAAGATCGCTCCCATCAGGAACGAGCAGGACAAAGTGGTCCTGTTTCTCTGCACCTTCAGTGACATCACCGCCTTCAAGCAGCCAATCGAGGACGACTCTGTGAAAGGTGGGCGTGTCTGGTAACACGTCATCTCAACGCGTACAAACGTCTGAACTGCACAGACTCGCTGGTTGTTTTAATCCCTCAAAATATATAATTTCATATTTGGTTATTGACAAAAAAAAAAGATCTGTGGCAAACGGATGTCGTGAGGCTTTTTTTAATGATAATTTTCATCTTTTAGCTCATCAATCAAAAGCCATTTTCGGGCCTCTGTATAAACTTGTGTTTCTTATGTAGAGTAAAGGCACTATAGCCACATTCTGTCGTGCACACCTGTGTACAATGACAATAAATGTAGCCTCAAAACTTCAACATTGATACAGAATCTGCCAGCGAACGAGACCTTTGAGATTCTAGCGTGATTCAAAGCTGCAGCGCTTTTGTCCCGTCGTTTTGCTTTGAAATCCTTCTCTTGTGGCGTTCTTCTATTCGGCAGGTTGGGGTAAGTTTGCCCGTCTGACCCGAGCGTTGACCAGCAGCCGCGGGGTTCTCCAGCAGCTCGCGCCGGCCGTCCAGAAGGGAGAGAACGTCCACAAGCACTCCCGGCTGGCCGAGGTGAGAGCGCTTTCTCCTCCACCTGACGCGCTCGGTTTGAAACCGTGACGATAACGTTTGGATAGACATCAATCTCAATAAGACCTTTTGGACCGAGACAGACAGATGGTGACTCGCCGTGTCACATGGTCTCTGGAAAAGCTTTCCATTGGCTTGAACCCGACGTTTTCATAAATGAGGACTCTTTATCTGAACCGAGCCGTAACAATGTCCAAAATACAGATGACACAGGACGGGAAACATATTCAACGTTGATGTTTTCCTTCTGTCGTGCGATGAGAGGTACTCTTCATTGATCTGGAACAAAGCAGCTCTGACATCCTGTCTCATCCTGTTATGAGTGTTCTCAGAACGAGGCTTCGTAGGAAAGATGGAAGTTGATTATTCCTTCCCTTTAATAGCACACGGACCACTCATTCTTTTTAGATCACATTTGTGTAAGAAAGAAATTCAACTTTTCTTAATAACAGTAACAGCAGGTTGATTCATATCTCCAAAACAACTGACATCACGATTTCTGTTACACTTCTAGATTGAATTAAATACTTTGACAATAAAGGTTTTGTCTAATTGAATGAAGATTTTCAGTGCAAAAGGAGACAAAGATTTAAAAAGGATTACATATTTTCAGCTGACACTGACGTGATGTTTGCATCCAGGCACACAAATAAATAAAGTTAAATTTAACAACACCGGGGTCTTTGCATGAACATAAATTGATTGCATAATTTCATATTTAATTATTCCACCTTTCCTCTGTGCGTTGGTCCCTTGTTGTGTCTTGTGATAATCTGCAGGGCGTCGGAGCGCCGACCGTCCTCACAGCTCTTTGTTCCAGATCATAAGAAAGGAAATGCGTTACGTGTATTTTGTTGTATCAGCTCCCTGCAAACAGGCTGTTAAATCCCTTTAGAGGTAATTAACTGTGACTAATCCCCCCGCTAACCGCACGACATCCTTTCTGAGGAAGTCGTCTATTATCGGGAGTTTATGGGTACGAGAGATGCTGTTTGTCCTCCACATTAAAACTCCTGTAAAATCGAGGTATTTTATTCTTTATGAGCGGCGCGTTAATTCACTCATTATGTTTCAGATACCTCGATGCTGATAATCACTTGTACGTTGCTGTAATGACAAAGTGGAGATGTAATAATAATGTAATTAAGATGTAACAGTTGAAAGAGTCCGGTTCCCTTTATTGGAATGCAACATGAAATCTGGATATTCATCCTCCTGTCAGGATTTCTATTTAATGTTGTTATATTTATATAACCCAACATTTTAAAATGATGAACTAAAAAACAGCTTCCAACGTTGATGCTCTTCTGTATAATTTAATGCTTTCATTTATTATAAATGATATCGTGTAGTTTATCTTTTGCTTGACCTTTTTCCTTTTAAATTTAACTCTGCTTTATTTTCATTCGTTGCGCAATTAATTGGTAGAAATAAAGCAAATGATTAAAATAAATGGTCCTCCCACAAATAAAAACCAAAAAGTTAACAATCTGACTGTTAAATATATTCGGAGCTCAGCGTGCAGCAGATTTTGGTGAAAATCTCCGCGGCGCTTTGGCAGGTTGTGAAAACCCTGCGTTCTGTCTCTCAGGTTCTGCAGCTGGGTTCGGACATCTTGCCTCAGTACAAACAGGAGACCCCGAAGACCCCGCCGCACATCATCCTGCACTACTGCCTCTTCAAGACCACGTGGGACTGGGTCATCCTCATCCTCACCTTCTACACCGCCATCATGGTGCCCTACAACGTCTCCTTCAAGACCAAGCAGAACAACGTGACCTGGCTGGTGGTGGACAGCATCGTGGACGTCATCTTCCTCGTCGACATCGTCCTCAACTTCCACACCACCTTTGTCGGGCCGGCCGGCGAGGTCATCTCTGACCCCAAGCTCATCCGCATGAACTACGTCAAGACGTGGTTCGTCATCGACCTGCTGTCCTGCCTGCCTTATGATGTCATCAACGCCTTCGAAAACGTCGACGAGGTCGGTGGGCTTAATTCCTCCCTCTTAAAGTCCCGGTGGTTTGAGGAAAACTACGGAAAACTAAGTCTTTTTTTACAGACAAAGCTGCTTATTTGTGTTTTTTAGGCATTTCTGTTGTCGCCCGTCAGAAGTCCTCAGAGAGGACGTAAGCGGCGCAGCTTTGATGCATCTTTAATGTCGGCTGTCGCCCTGTGAGCTTTTACATCCTTCGACTTGCCAGCGTGAAATGACTCATAAAGGTGCAGAGAGAGAAAAGAGGCCATGACCGCTGACGCGGCACAAATGCGAAACCTCCAGCAACAAGAATATATTTATATATAAATATAAGAAATCAGTCATGTGTCCACTGACTAAACCACTTCAGCGGTGTGGCGTTCAAAGCAGGCAGGAAGGGCTGTCGGTCGGTTGGTTTTCTCTTTTCCGACCAAATTCCCTAAAGAGAAAAGTGATTCCTAATCCGTTCGTTTTGTGTGAGAGAGAAAGCGACAGAAACGGAACCCGCACACCCGACTGGTTCCAACCATCAAGTGTGGATTCTTTATTACAATCACAACATCAGCTAAAGAGGTTCTGAGTAAACTTGAATGGAATCAGTTTCTCAGCATCTTCAGTTGTCTCACAGTTCACTTTATTCTAAACGAAGGCGAAGAATCCCAAATGTTTCTTTCTTTCTTTCTTTTTTGCTAAAATAATGACTTCAAGCCCCTGTTGAGTTTCTGTTTACGTTCACATTCCAAGATGTCAAATCCATTTCCTCATAAAATATTTTATCTAAAAATATAAATCCGGCGAGAAATGAGAGCAGAGGAAAAGTGAGGAAAGTAAGAGGAGATATTGGGGGATTATTTCCATTTTATTTGAGGACACGTCGAACTTCCGACTGGAGACAAAACTGTGATCAATAAACCTCGTTAAAGTGCTGATCGGTTTAACGCGTGTTCAGAACTTCAGATCATTATGTTGGGCTCAAATTGTGACAAAAATAATTACAAGCTCATAAAACCGAATCTAAAAAAGCGATCTGATGTTTGTCGCAGCAGGAAGTCATCAGATCATCAGATGTTCTGATCATAAGGAAACAATCCGGTGAGCTTCCGTTGAAAAGAGAAAAACAAACATTTTCTTCCCGCCTTTCGCTCACGTCGGCGTCTCTGAGCGCCGGCGACCAGGGGCTCCCGATGGAGGAGCAGTGCATTGTGGGAGAGCAAACAACGTCGTTGGTGAACGCAGGTGGTTGGATGCCGCGATGAGAGACGGCGGCGCGAAGCTGCTGCATGTTTCATACGTGTTTCATGAATCTTTCATGGCGACCTCACCCGTCTCCACTTTTAAAAGCCTTGGTGGAGGACGAGGATCTAACAGCATGCGGACCAGTGAGATCACATGATGTCGGTCATGTGTTTCGCTTTCATACATCGACCTATCACGGTGAATTGGGACTGACCTTTCACCTGAAGATGTCTGAATGGATGAAAACGGGTCCTCCAAACAAGCCATTGTTTTGCATACAATAAATGCTTTTTGTTTGTGCCCCGAACCCCGCTGGGAATTGCAAACATTGGGTGTGAGGGCAAAGCTGAGACTCCTGTGGATCCAATGAGATCAATCGTACTTGTGTGATGACGGTCGATCACATTTCACGCTGTGAGAGCATATTTTGAAACTCAAATCCACAACCTCGTGGATGTTCGCAGCCTCACAAACTGTCACAACCTCGCCGCATTGTCGACCCTTTCAGAGGATGTTTCATAGGAGTTTTGAGAATGAGTTTGTGTCCTGCCGCCCAAACGCCACCAAATGCGTTCAAGTGTCAAAGGTTTTTGACACCAAAAGCTGCCGGGCGAGAGAATGCAGAATAAAGCAGTGACTGCAGACGGGACATTAAGAATGAAAACTTCCCCCCTTGATCTTAATCTTAATCCCCCCCTCCCCCCGTCTCTCCTCTGCAGGGCATCAGCAGCCTCTTCAGCTCGCTCAAAGTGGTCCGCCTGCTGCGCCTGGGCCGCGTGGCCAGGAAGCTGGACCACTACATCGAGTACGGCGCCGCCGTGCTGGTGCTGCTGGTGTGCGTGTTCGGCCTGGCGGCCCACTGGCTGGCCTGCATCTGGTTCAGCATCGGGGACTACGAGGTGATCGACGAGGACACCAACAGCGTGCGCATGGACAGCTGGCTCTTCCTGCTGGGGGAGACGGTGGGCACGCCGTACCGGTTCAACGCCTCGGGCACGGGCCGCTGGGAGGGGGGGCCCAGCAAGGACTCGGTCTACATCACCTCGCTGTACTTCACCATGACCAGTCTGACCAGCATCGGCTTCGGGAACATCGCGCCCAACACGGACGGAGAGAAGATCTTCGCCGTGGCCATGATGATGATCGGATGTGAGTCGGGGCTTCTTCTTCCTTTTCACAGTTATTGAACGCGGCGTCGGATGCAGCCGCTTTAATTATACACAGTTTATCTGCTATTCAGTCGCTAAAATTAGTGGATTTGGTGCAAAATAAAAAGCAGTTTGCCTCTTCCACCTCAAAAAAACCAACATCAAGCCCAACAACGTAGCCGGGCGGAGCTCTAAGGTGTGGTTGTGTGGCGTCTGTAGCTGCACCTTCAGAACGAGCTACTCCAGATGTGCTCTTTGCTTTCATCTCGCATGCTGCGTGTCGGTGATGAAAAAGCTATTTAAGTCAGAGTGACGTATTGGGAGTAGAGAAATCTCCCCCGCTGACTGTACGCAGCAGTCAAGGCTCCTTTGAACAGACGGTAGTATGAAGATAATCTGGGAACCTGGATCCGTCGTCACGGCTGCTTGCGAGAAGCAAAGCGAGGTCCCCGCTGTCTGCGGCCTGAGCCGGGACGCAAACGCACACCAGCTCCACATCGTCCGTTCGCCCTCGCATGGAGGATCGCAGCTGTGTGGCTTTGGATTGCATCACTTCAGACAGATTTCTTTCCATTTCTTCCACTATTAAATGATATTCTCTGCACGGCACACCTGCAGATTACAATGATAACAGCAGCCGATCAGGAATAGATTCTCAGTCTTGGCCAGTGTTGTTGTTTCATCCTCTTGATGATCAGTTTGGCTGCTTTATAAATATATATTAAATGTATATTTATATTGTCAACCGTATGCACTATGGTGTGTTTGGCAAACGTAAGTGTTTCTATGGAAACGTTGTCTGTAATTTGTCTAATCCAATAAGAAAGGAGCTGGAATAGAAATGTTACTCACTGGAATTAATAGCTTGGCGTACAGGTTCTCAGCTGGACTTTAATCTGCTCCTGACACACAAAAAAAGACCCTTCTAACTCTTTGTATCCAACGTGTCTCCGTGTCTCAATGCACCTGCTGTGACAGCAGAGGGGTTCAGCTCACTGATGATTGGCACAGTTTGCAATGGCACACGCAGAAGTCTGCAAACGGGTTTTAGGGGTATAAGAGCTGTCAAATAGATTGAAATATCACACTGGATTTCTTGGTCTGTCTGTGAACGCTTTAGCACTGTAACACTGAGTCGTTAGTACCAGACAATACAAATATGACATCTAACATTTAACCTTAACCCCGACCTCTTTAACTGACGTGGTAATAAATGACCGGAAGGCTCAGAGAGGCCCGTCTGGTGAGATCCGATCCGACGGGGCGGCCTCGGACGCCAGCAGCAAGTTGCCTCGGCGACGGCGATATGATGAGTCCTGACGCGGCGGAGTTCCGCACTGAAATATTAACCGCAGCGGCGGATCGGCCGGCCTCGCGTACCTCCTCTTCTGCAGTCCGCTGCAGTCTGCACACATCCAGCTGCTCAGCGGGACGCACGAGAGCTGCAGGACACTCGTCCAGTATCAGGCGTGTGGAGCGACTCCGCCCGGCAACAAGCAGCTGCAGCGGGGAAGGGAGGAGTTCTTAGTGAAGTACACAATTATAAAGATTTTTAAAGATACAGAATTATATTTGTTAAGATCCCGAACACATTCTCTCCTGAGGATGAAATCGTGACCCGGTGAAACCTCCTCGGCTCCTCTGCTGTTTAGTCTCTTACGAGCGAAAGAGGTTCGGCAGGAAGAAAAGCAGCGTTTTTTCAGCAAACTTTTAAATAAATGATATACAATCATTCAGTGGTTAAACTTGTTGTCTTGGTAATTAATAATAATGAAATTGAATTTAGTTCTACTGTTTCTCATTATTCAGTTTTGGTTCTTAATAATAATAATTAAAGACGCATTAAAAAGACAAACATTTGAATAACATGGCATTGCATTTATAAAGAGCTTTTCATCACACTTTCCATTATAAAAAATGACAGTGAACAAATAAACAACATCCGCAGGTTAAAGGTATTTTGGATTTGAATGTGGACAGATGGGCACGGTCTCAGAGGTGTGTGTTATGGGACAGAGGGCGGATCGCTGCCATGGAGACGGGCCTGTCACCACCGGTCTGGTGCTCGGTCCTGAGTGGTGGAGACAGCAGGCTGGCACCAGTGGAGCGGAGGCTGCCGGGGGGACAGAGGTGGCGTAGCAGGCCGGAGGGATGGAGGGAGGAGGAGGAGATACTATCAAGTAACGGCTACTCGTCAGCCTGCTGATTATTGTTTTTAATGAATAGATCCTTTAGTCAAAACTCTTCCCGTAGTCCAGTGACGTCTTTAAATATCTAAAATATATTTCGTTTACTCTGATGAACTTTTTTTCTTCAACCTAATTGCTTTACTCTCTGTGGATTAATAATCTTAATCTGATCTAATTCAGACGCTCATTTCGTTTATTACTTTCGTGTTTGCAAAACATAATTCTACCTCTGCTACTGAAGACTCTTGTGCGTCTTTTAATAGTGAAGCTTTTATACATTTCTCGTGTTTTCCTCCCAACGTGAACATCTGGGCGGACTCCACACAGCGTGTAACACTAAGAGGAGACAGATGCTTAGTGGAGGTTTCCCAGAACACCTGTGGGTAAAAAGCTTTCCCCAGCGACCTTCTAATGTTGACAATTAGTCTCCTTCATGAGAAGCCTCCGTCGTCTGTTCCTCCATCATCAATCACCTCCTCCGAGCGGCTCCGCTCTCTCCTCCGAACCACTGATGGATGAATCGCTGCACCTTCTGACGGTTTCTTTTTTAACTAAACCCGTGATTGAGGTCACCGCGTGTGGACCCATTTGTAAACGACACGGTGTGTTTGATTCATTCACATAGTTTTCATTAGATCAGGAGGCGAGCGTGGCGCTCGGCGCACGGGCTCATCCCGCGCTGACGCCGTGTCCCTCGGCGGGGGGGCAGCAATGCGGTCTGGGTAAACCCCTTTTTGCTTTTGCATTTAGATTCATGTGGAACACTGCAGGGAGCTGAGTATTGAATTAAGCCCCCCCCTCCCCACCAACACCACCTCTTGTCAGCTTCCTGGCCCACGAAAAACAAGTGCCTGAGTGCTGCTGGAGACTGATGGAAAGCGGTTGCTATGACAGCCAGCATCCCGGATCCGGGATGAGAGTTTGGGTCATTAGCATAGCGAGCGCCAGCGTTGTGACGCTTAGCGGGACCTCGCGTCGGGTGCTGAGAGGAAGGACAGAAATAACCGGTCCATTTGCTTTCCTGAGCATCCTCCATCTGCTTCCAGGGACACCGGACCAAACGTGGGGATTCAGCAAATCAAACCCAAAGGGTGCATTTGTTTTCCATATGATGCCTTATCTGCTGCAATCGACTCGCCGTGGTTGTATTTTCTTTGTTTTATATTAAAGAAACAAGGCTTTAAAGTTTACCAAAGAAATTCACTACGACTTGTAGAAACTACAATGTCCAAGCGCAACCTTCTGCAGAAATGTTTCTTTAAAAACAGCAATGCATCATTTTTCAGAACAATGCAGAGTTTATTGGAAATGCAAAGGCGACCTCCACTGGGCTCAAAGAGACGGGAAATGATCCTCCATTATTCTGTTTGCCTCGGCGCTCATTAATGAGCATGAGGCGGCGCTGCATTCATCAAATGTGAATTCGTTTTCTGACATGAAAGAAGACGTTCTCTTTAGTTCAGTAAAACGTATTTCCAGTTAATATAACGCCACATGGGATCGCTTTGGATGTACAACACTAATGCGTGAACTAACGTCTCGTAGATCTAAAATGTAAACGCTCTTTGCTCCTCGTCGCCAGCGCTGCTGTACGCCACCATCTTCGGTAACGTCACCACCATCTTCCAGCAGATGTACGCCAACACCAACCGCTACCACGAGATGCTCAACAGCGTCAGGGACTTCCTCAAACTCTACCAGGTCCCCAAAGGCCTCAGCGAGAGGGTGATGGACTACATCGTGTCCACCTGGTCCATGTCCAGAGGCATCGACACCGACAAGGTAACGCCGTGGCGTTAATCATCAAGCCCCCTTTTTTAATTTTGTCTTTCAACTTCCCGTTGACCGAGAGTTGCAAATGCATCCGTCTGACCTCAGTATGACCTCGGTGTGACCTTAGTGAGACCCTAATGTCCCCTAACTTGGACCTTGGTTCGGCCCCTTCTGTCTGCAGGTGCTGCAGATTTGTCCCAAGGACATGCGAGCGGATATCTGCGTCCACCTCAACAGGAAGGTGTTCAAGGAGCACCCGGCGTTCCGGTTGGCCAGCGACGGCTGCTTGCGCGCCCTCGCCATGGAGTTCCAGACCGTCCACAGCGCGCCGGGCGACCTCATCTTCCACGCCGGAGAGAGCGTGGACAGCCTCTGCTTCGTGGTGTCGGGGTCACTGGAGGTCATCCAGGACGACGAGGTGGTGGCCATTTTAGGTGAGTTTTGGTTCTTCGATGACTGAAGAAGTCGGGATTCTGCGATAAAACACAGGTTTTCCTCAGCAGCACCCGAGGCATTAACTTTAATATCACTTACATTAAAGTTACTTTTCACGATTGTGAGTCGCAGCAGATTTCCTCCATGCAAGAAGCTGATCATTACAGATTCATCTTTGGAAAATCCATATTTAAACCAGATGAGACCAGCACTGTCTTATTACGTAATAGGACAAAGAAACGTTATAAAAGGGTAGAAAACAATGAATCAAAGAAAATCAACATCGATTTTTCAACAGTGACAACTAGATTCCTCATGACGTAGCAAAAAAGGGTTCCTAAATGGAGGAACAATGAATCTCCCTCCTCGACATCAAACCAAAGGCTTGAGGAGCAATTGTCTTGTTTTGCTGATTTGAGAGACTTTGTTCCATCAGCGCGTATCAAAGCTCCCTCAGCTGCGTCACAAGCTCCTCTTTCACTGTGCGACTGTGTTCTACCACCTGATCGCTGAGCAAACAGCTGAGCCCGAAAACACAATAAGTGGAGCTCTTTGGAGTCACCTGCTACACAAACACACACGAACACAGAAACAGAAGAGACGCGCCGCTGTTTCCTCACAGCGTCAGAAACAAAGAACATTTCAGGCAGGAAGCAGCAGGGCTCATTAGCATCAGTTTTATTTATTTTACTAATAAAACATGCTGCCTGTTTTCGGTTTTAACCGACGGAGGGAGAGAAACTAACACGGAAGAAACCTGACGGAGGAGGAGACTGTTGAAGCGGAGCAGCTTCGAGATTCATTCAGGAAATCTCAAAAGCTCTTTGAGCTCTTTCACCGCTCCGTGATATACGAATGCTGCGCAGTGAGCAGAACACACACACTCTGCAAAACACACACACACACACTCTGCAGCACAGACACACACACACACACACTCTCTGCTCTGTGCAACACACGCACACTGTGCAGCAAACACACTCGGCAACACACTCTGCTCTCTGCAGCACACACACTCTGCAACGCACACACACACACCGTCGGCTCTCTGCAACACACACACACACACACACTGCTCTATGCAACACACACACACACTCTGCTCTCTGCAGCACACACACACACGCACTGCTCTATGCAACACATGCACTCTCTGCTCTCTGCAGCACACACACACACTGCTCTATGCAACACACACACACGCTGCTCTCTGCAACACACACACACACCGTCTGCTCTATGCAACACACACACACACACACTGCTCTATGCAACACACACACACACTGCTCTATGCAACACACACACACACTCTTCTCTCTGCAACACACACACACACACACACTGCTCTATGCAACACACACACACTCTTCTCTATGCAACACACACACACTCTTCTCTATGCAACACACACACACACACACTGCTCTATGCAACACACACACACTCTTCTCTATGCAACACACACACACTCTTCTCTCTGCAACACACACACACACACACTGCTCTATGCAACACACACACACTCTTTTCTATGCAACACACACACACTCTGCTCTCTTCTGCATAAAACATGAGCTGTTTAAAATGTCAACAGCTTGGATGAAAGGAACCTAATTGCCGACTCATCCTCTGACTTCATCTGTGTTTCAGTTTTGAATAACATGAATGAATTCCTGTGAGAGCTAACATGCTAACATTAGCATGAGCTGCATGTTTTGTCTTTTTTCTTGGTGAGGGGGAGGAGGGGGTGGGGGGTTGTCTGCAGACTGAATTGCCTACGGTTCGTCTCTGGATAAATATTTGGACTTTCTCCGCTAACAATGTGAAGTCTGTGCTCTCTTCTCATCTACTTTCCTTGCGTCCTCTGCTTCCTGGTTAATGACTGCGTTCGTCAGCGTGAACCTCCGACGTGTTGTCCGTTATCTGTTTATCCGTTTGAGGGAGATAAATCTGTGACATCGGAAGCAGAACTATGTTCCATGTGTGAGACAGATGTTCCAGGCTGCACAGAGCAGAGGAAGGTCCGACCCCTTAAAGAGAAACCAGAGAAAATTTTTGCCTTTTAATAAAAAGTCTCTTTTAATGAAACGGGTTTCTAATACAAATTAGATTCTGTGTCTCTGTGACTCTATTTTGAAATATATATATTTACACGTACTGTCTTGTGTAAATATTTATTTATAGTACAGCTTTATTCAAATGGATGTATATTTATTTAAATGTGTGCGTGTGTAAATACGCATATACATCCATATACATGTATTTATTTATGCACAGTATTGTTATGTATGTACATATCTGTTGCGTCTGCAGGTAAAGGCGACGTGTTCGGCGCCGTCTTCTGGAAGGAGATGACGCTGGCTCAGTCCTGCGCTAACGTGCGAGCGCTGACCTACTGCGACCTGCACATCATCAAGCGGGACGCGCTGCAGAAAGTTCTGGAGTTTTACGCCGCCTTCGCGAACCACTTTGCCAGGAACCTGGTGCTCACCTACAACCTGAGGAAGAGGGTGAGTCTGCATCCGCCGCCGCTCCACGCGGGAAGCGTCGGCTTCGCGTTCGTCTTCCTCCCTTCAATCATCACTTTTAAGTTCTCACCTCTTTCTGCTCCCTCGATTGTCCGTCTGATCCAACTGTCCCTCAAACAGCGTTTAAAACACACAAAATAACGTTTATCTGTAACGAGGACTTTCTAAAAAGAGAATATTTTGGAGACAAAGAGAAGAAGAAGTCCTCTCTGTGTCTGATGTTACAGATGTAATAAAAACACCCCTCGAAATGTTGCTGAAATCAAACCGAAAGGAGCATAAACGAAGAGGATGGACGTGTTTGTCTGTGTCTGTCGGGCCGGGGGGGGGGGGGTTTTGAGTCACATGACCTCGGCTCGCCTTGCAGCCGGGTGCCGGAGCCGCTCTGTCGTCGCCGGGTTTCTCACACCAAGGACATCGGATGAGCGGCTTTTGTTCCCCCCCCGCGGAGCAGCTGTGAGCGTGCGGCGCGGAGGCGGGCGATGACGCCTCGACGGCGTTCACACCTCAGCCGATGGGCGACGCGCTCAGTTCAGCCCCTCCACGGCCGCACGACGAATTTAAACGTTCGATTCGCCGCTCGGTTGTCTGGCCGTGGCGGCCATCTTTGCGTGGGCTGGGACGAGTTTATCGCAATTAACTCGCTATTTGATGTTAAAACCCTATTTCTCTAAATATCCTCTCATTTCACCTCCTGCATTAATATTATTATTATTATTTGGCCCAGAACAACAATAAGATGTTTCACTCATTCGCTGCAGTCTTTTCCGGCAGCTGCTCTAACAACACGCACGCTGCACGGCCGAGCATCCGAGGTCGGGTTGCAATGCAAACACGCCATCTTACAACACCCCCCCCCCCCCCCCCCCCCCCCCCCCCTCCACCCTCGACCCCCCCACCTAGACACAAATGATCCAAAATGATTATGCATGACCTGTACGTCTACACACCAACGTATTTCTACACTGTAGTGAAATTAACTGAATAAGCAGTTTGATGTGGATTCACCTTTGGCCCCTTGTGGTTCTTCTTCTTCTTCTCTGACATTATCAGTAGAAGAACATAAATGTGTCTCGAGCCCCACAAAGGGCAATTTAATCAGACTTATTGATCGGATCAACAACAACATTCAAGCAGCGATTTTAGGTTCGATCAGCTGTAAGATTTAAGAAATGATTTTAATCATTAAAATGATAAAGCAGAATTGATGCACAAAGCTCAACAGGTCCTCTGGAAATAAGATACGATATTAAACATACAGCTGATCGGAGCCTGAAGGTCAACACACTCTCACATGTGCTTTCTTCAGGAATCAGGAAACATTTATTACCAAAATATGTCAGACATACAAGGAAATTGTATGTTTAAAACCCGTTAATCGCAACATGTGAATATCAGAGACAGAAAGAAAGGACGAAGAAAGAAAGTTTCTGTTCCTCTATTTTATAGACCCTGATCTAAAACAAGATGAGTTAAGAACATTCCCTATAAGGGGATTTCACTGGGACAGTATTCTCTCTCCCTCTCTCTCTCTCTCTCGCTCTCTCCCCTGCTGTAAATCGATGTGGACGCCGTCGTGTCCTGTTCTGCTTGGTTGTGCAATAATGGCGCTGGTGGAGAAACGACCTGCAGGGCGTCTCTCACCTCCAAACCCACAGAACCACTGACGCAACACTGCTAATGTGGAGCCACAAACCTCAAACTTTACCTCCATTTCATCTGAAATGAACAGACGAAGTGTGGAGGTATTTATTCATAACTCTGCATAATCACCTGAAAAAAAGACTTTATATATATTTATTTATATATATAAATATCTATGCAGGGAGCAAATCCTCTTCACACAGTCCGCCATATTTCACATTTTCCTCGTTTGGACCAGTAATCCGTGGGGGGGGTGGGGGGCTGTAGTGGTCAGTATCATGTGTTTTTGCACAGAGAGTCAGTGCAGCAGTAGTTGAACATCAGCAGTCCTCTCACGTTCCTCCCCCCCCCCCCCCCTCCCTCCTCCTGGGGGCTCTCTGAGAACCGTCCGGCTGCCACGTCTCCGTCCACGCGATCTGATTTCAGCGGGTCAGGAGCTTCCCGATTGGCTCGAGGGGGGGAGGGAGGGGTGGGGAGGTTAACATACTGATGACAAAGCGGCGGCTGGACTTGGGCAGAGGTCAGGAGGTCTCGATGACCTCTGGTTACGATGTCTCCATCCAGCACAGCGTTTAATTAGGAGATCTTCATTCTCAAGATGAAACACTGTTCAGCAAACCTAATTCCATTACTGAGGGTCTAAATAAGTCCACGAGTTCTTCACTGTGCGTCAAAAGCTTCATCAATTTGTCTCCATTTTCAGTTCTTATCAGTTCATTGATTCACATTCTCTTAGAGACATTTGTTAATGAAATCGCTTCTGTCTTTTTTTTTTTTTTTACAGATCGTTTTCCGGAAGATCAGCGACGTGAAACGCGAGGAAGAGGAGATGCTGAGGCGGAAGAACGAGGCTCCTCTGAACCTTCCGCCCGATCACCCCGTCCGGCGCCTCTTCCAGCGCTTCCGGCAGCAGAGGGAGGCGCGGCTGGCGGCCGAGCGCGCCGACGTGGAGAAGGCCGCTCCCCCGGAGCCGCCCCGAGGTCCCAAGATCCTGGCCTCCACCCGCATCGACATGGTGACGGAGGGCCCGGCGGCCACGCCCACCGCCGCGGCCGCCTCGTCCAAGCCCTCCAGCCGAGTCGTGCTGCACGCGCCCGCCGCCCCGAACGGAGGCCCCGTCGGCTGCAAATCGGCGGAGCCGCCCAAAGCCCGCGGCTGGGGCCGGTTCAGGGAGACGGTGGGGAAGGCCGAGTCCTGGAGCAGCGTCTCCAAGGCCGAGTCCATGGAGACGCTGCCCGACCGGACCAAGTCCCAGGACGAGACGCCCCTCAAGAAAACGGACTCCTGCGACAGCGGCATCACCAAGAGCGACCTCCGCCTGGACAACGCCGGCGAGGCCAGAACGCCGGCGGAGCAGAGCCCCGTCCGCTGCGAGGAGAAGGCGGCGCTCTGCGCGGCGCCGGACGCCAGCGCGCAGGCCTCCTTCCTGGAGCTGAAGCAGGAGCTGAGGGGAGACATCCGCTCGCTGAACGGCCGCATGGCGGCGCTGGAGTCCCAGCTGGCCGAGATGCTGCGACTCCTCAAGTCGCGCAAGTCCTCGGGCTCCTTCTTCGAGACCTCGCGGCCTCCGTCCCCCGACTCGGACGGGGACAGCTTCTCCTAGCCAGGACGCGCGCGGGTTCGACCGGCGGGAATCGGAAACCGCGAGCACGCCGCACGCCGGGGAGACATCCGGGTTACGGACCGGAGTGACGAGGAGGCAGATTTTGACTCGCGGTCGTGACCTTCATGCTCCTCGGGGGGGGTTTGACCTTTTAGCAATAATGAAACATGGCTTTAACTTTTGTTCACTGTGATGAAGGAAACCGCTTCAAAGGGTCCGTCTGGTGGCTTTGACCCCAATCGACGGCCCAGCGAGGCGAATCGCCGCGATCGATCAAATCTTTGAAACAGACACTAAACTAATGTCACTCCTTCACCTTTTTCCCAACAGAGCTTTTTGAGAACTAACCGCTGCATGATGTCATATCAAAGCAATATGATGGGCTGTGAAGATGCCTGAGAAAAGACTCCAGCAGGATCGTAACGTTTTTATATCCAGAATGAATGTGAAAGATTCGATGTCTCGATGTTTCATTCCCAAGTCCCGGTCGGTTCGGCTCAGGATGGAGCTCACAGGGTTAAAACTCCTCCAGGCATCAGATTGGGTGATTGATGATGTGGGTGATTTAAACACATCTGAATTTAAATAGAATATGTTTTGGCTCATCGCACATATGCTCTCTGATCCGAGCGTTTCTAAGAGGATTCATTTACAATTTCACTATAAATGACTACATGAAAGGGAAGGACTCCTTCTATCTCCTTTATCATGTTCCCTCGCGCGCCTTTTATTCGCCTTCCTCCGCCGCACTTTCCTGCTCACTGTGAAGCCCCACCGGCTGCACGCGGACGCCTCCCTGCGGCCTGGAACTCCTCGCAGCGACCTGACAGCCGTTGACAGCGCTTTCGTTCTTTCTCACAACGGGAACCCGCGACTGCGTTAAATAGCATCTGACCACTAGGGGGCAGCAGATGTCACGCTAACGCAACGCATTTAATGCGCTAAAACATACGGGCCGCTCCTTCGCACCGACTCAGTGTTGCATCAATTCAATAATACTGTTTTAGTGTACAAACATCGGCATAAATATCCCACAATGCAATGC
Source organism: Gasterosteus aculeatus (assembly GCF_964276395.1). Lineage (NCBI taxonomy): Eukaryota > Metazoa > Chordata > Actinopteri > Perciformes > Gasterosteidae > Gasterosteus > Gasterosteus aculeatus. The sequence goes on along the minus strand of NC_135696.1, from coordinate 19,781,878 downwards.
TGTAAAGACGTCCACCAGACGAGGGCAGGTAGCGCTGTTACATCAGTGACGCCCCAATTTAGGTGTGAGTGTAATATTGTAATTGTTAGAAGAACGTTCTGTTGTTGAGGCGTCCCGTGGGGTCGGAGGTCACGACTCGGCTGGGCTGAATGCGTCCGTCTGCAGCAACGGGAACCGTAACGACTTTATTCCTGGTTTTGGTCGGCTGCTTGGAATTTTTGACCAAAATCTGTTGACTTTCTGTCCAAAGTGGAGGAAGAAGTCGTGCTGATCGTGCTCACATCTCCACTGGAGTCAGTGTTTTCTTTAAGCGTCCTTATTTTTGAGCTCAACTGTGCTTTGTTTTTGTTCCTGGCAAATTGTAGACTTCATGTTGATGAATGAAAGTTATTTTTTTAAGTATACAGGGTTCTTCCAGGGACAAAGGAAGCGTCGGATGCTTTATTCCCGCAAAGAAGAAACGTAACCGTCGCCACGACGTCACCGAGAGGAGATTTGAAGTTTGCTTCCATCTCGACGTCCTGTGTTGGTGTGATTATAATAATGCGTCATAATATGCAAATATTTCGATGTCTGCTGCTCGTACTGGGGGACGAGTGGGTCTCACGCCGTCCCATGAGCCTCGCCGGTACCGGCACTGATGCACTTTGGTCGTCTCCGCATGGCGCTTGTAACCGAGAGCTTTTTATTAAAGAAAAGCGCTTATTTTGCCTCGCTTCCTCTGAGTGAGGCGGTCCTGTTGTCTTTGACCTTTGACCCCTCCCCGCCGCGGATCACGTGTATGTAACGTCGTCGTCGAGCTCTCGCGCGCACTTCTGGCGGAAAAAAAGGGGGGCGAAACCGCCGATGTGTAATCTCACTTCTGTTCCTCACTGACGGAATGAAACCTGCACAAAGAGCCTTTCTACGAGAATGACGCCAATAAATGATTTCATACTTTGTTCTCTGTTCGGTTTCTTTGAACTTCCTGCTCGTTCCGACGGATCTGCTTCAGCTAAACGTCTTTTAAATGTCCGCCAGCCTCGTCCAGTGAGCACTGAATATTTAACGAGAGCGATCTGCAATACAAACATCCTTTAAATCGTGTCGCACCAGCGAGAATACTTGTTTTATTATTCCACACAGACGACCTTCACGCTCGCCATCCGGCCCCCAGTAACACAAACAGCCCCCGTTCATCCACTCATCTCAACACGGGGGGGGGGGAGGAGCCATCTGAGGTCAAGGTCGTTGCCATGGCATCCTTCCTCCCTAGTTGGAATCAAAGCGGCCTCCTCCTCGATTCCTCCTCTCCTCCTCCGCTGCATTAATCTGCGTGTTTCTCACCTCATGTGGCAGCTTCTCCTCCGAACAGCAGGGAATCCCCGAGGAAAAAAACGCTCTGCAGAGGTGGCATCTCCCTCCCTCCCTCCCTCTCCTCCTCCTCCTCCTCCTCCTCCTCCTCCTCCTCCTTTAATGTTCTGCATTGCAGTGCCAGCCACCCCTCCCCCCCCTACAGGTTGATCTCTGCAACGGCGAACAGACAGCAAAGCGAACCTCTCAGTCTGGTACTAAACATGCACAGCCTCCTCCTCCTCCTCCTCCTCCTCCATCTCTCCTCGTGGTGCTGAAGCCTCAGAGCCCCCTGCAGAGCGGCCACCGACACCACAGTCAGCTGCAGCGTTTAACTCGTTACACTTGATCAGCGTCAATTTTAATGATGGCGAGAACATTAAATTACCACCGTTTCTACTTTTCCAGGCGAAGTTTCTTATGTGCAAATACAAAACATAATTAACTGGTTTAGTATCAAAAAAACGTGTTTATGATGTCGAGACGTGAAAAATGTCATTTTTAAGTAAAAAAAAAAGAATTTCATGAAATAGTCGTAGTGTCAAATCTCATAAAAAATCATTCAACAGTGTAGAATGTAATGAATAAGTCATATAAAAGTATAATACATATTACAGTATAGTGAAATAGGATCATTGAAAGTGATGAAATGAAAATGAATGAAATGATGAGACGAAAACAGTCAAATAAATCATAGTATACAATATTTAAAAAGGTAAAACCTTGTGGAAGAAGAAGCAGGAAGTTTCAGTACTTGAGTAGATGTACCTCTTACTTCACGTACTGGTGTGTAAACCCCCCCCCCCCCCTCCCCCCTCCTCTATGTACCGGGGGCGTCATGGCAACAGATGCCTTCTGCTCCCTGATTGGCTGCCTGTCCGTGATCACCCGTTGCCCTGTTTTGCAGTGTCAGAAGTGCTGAGTGGACCTCCCCCGTCCCTCCCTCCCTCTCGCCCCCCCCCCCCCCCCCGGGCCGCTTCATGGCCTCCTATTATGGAGCAGATTTGTTTTTTTTTCCGCGTCCCGGCTGAAGCTTCTAGTGCGGCAGGAAAAAAGTGCAGCGGGGATCATATATGTGCCTGTGCAGGGACGCCGGGGGCACAACCTAACAAATGTGTGGGGTCAACTGGTAAGGACCGCTCGCCGCTGTGTTCCTTGTGCGCGGGAGGGGGGGGGCGGTGGGGGAGGGGGGTAGCGAGTGGAGGTAGAGGGGCTGCTAAGTTGTGCGCTGAGGGTGGAGGTGATGGATGTGGACCACATCGACTGGGACCCACTCCATATATTTCACAGCCTCAGAGTGACAACTTTGACTCTTGATGTATTTCAGGCAAGTGCTTCGGTTTCCGCAGCTTAGCAGTACCTCTATTCTCTGCTGTGTGTGTCTGTGCGTGTCTGTGCGTGTGCGTGTGTGTGTGTGTGTGGGAAAATAAACTATTACTACATTTTGGGATGGAAGCTTGTGACGTTTGCTGCTGATGGTCAGCTGGTCTGTTGAGGGAGCTTCTCTCGCCCAACGGACCAGAAGCAAGTTACCTCCTCGGACTGTGGAGACCAAGGAGGAGGAACTTTTATGGGAAGAATCTAAGAGGACAAACGGGGGGGGAAACGGGTTTGAAGCTGCTTCATTCGACCCTTCTATCAGAGAAAAGTAACTGCAGAACAAAAGAAAGTGAAAGCAAACAAGAGGCTGAAAGTGAAGACGGTGAAGGAAAGGGTTTGACCAGAGCCGAATCAGCCTGAAGATGGAGGAGAAGACCTGGAGACGATCACATGACAATAAAGATCAGGAGGAGGGAGCTACACAAACAATGCCCCCCCCCCTCCTCGGCCCTGCAGGCCACAACAATGGCGTCAGCACAGTGGAGCCACATCGGCGCTTTGCTAGATTTCTCTCTGGCTCGTTTCAGCGGCACAAAGGGGGGGGGTTGTTGTTGTTGTTTTCGTGGCGGTCAGCAGGTCGCGACTCGTATCAACACACAAAGGTCGCGCTGCCCTTCGGCGTAAAGAAAACAAATAAAGAGGCCTGGAGCCGCCCTGAGGAGCGTCTCTGGTGCCAGGCTTCGGCCACGTGGTGAAGACGACCTCGGGGGTGTGGGGGGGTCAAAGGTCACAAGGGGTTTCCTGTTGTTGCTCTGGAGGCCCTGAAGATGTTCGGATGAGAGCAAAAGTCCAGAAGGGGACTCTGCTGTAGTTTTATACATATTGAATAGTATTTGCTTAACAGACTGTTGTCCCCCCGTCCCCCCCCCCCAGGTTTCCCAAGGGGACGCTACTGAGAAGCTGGCTCACCAAGTCGCGGCCCCGGTTGCTGCTGCTCATCGCCGGGTTGAAGAGGCCTCAGGTGACCCTCATGAGGAGGAAAAGGATGAAGCGCACAAAAGTAGCAAAGGCCACGTAAGCGGTAAATATGGCTTGTGTTGCATGGAGGAATGCTGACCCCCCCCCCCTCCCCCCCTCCCCCCTTTACCCCCCCCGCCCCCCTTCACCCCCCCAACGCCCTCACTGAACTCTGCTGTGGAGTAAGGCAAGCTAACTAGCTAACACACGCTAGCTTGGCATTACACAAATCAGCCCGTTAGTTCTTCTGGTTTTCTGTTTCTATGTTGTTCCGCAGCAGCAGCGTTGCATTGTGGGTTCCTCTCTAGCAGCTGTGGGCTTTTTTCATCCCCAGCAGTTTTCAGTTGGTTGAATCAAACTTAGAAAGTCAAAATCCCATTTAGATGTTTCACAAATGACGACACACGTTGGATTACAGTTAATCGGCTGTAACGGTTTCGTTTCATCTCTTTGTGTTCGTTTGGTAAAAACCCGCGAGACCTTTTTAAAAGCGACTAACAGCTCCGCCGCGGAGCATCAAAAAGCCGACGTTGCGTCTGTTTCCAGGACCTGCAGCCGGATGCCCCACTTCACCTGAGGCCCCGCCGGGGCGGATCCACGCGGACATGCAGGAGGCCCCGCGGGCCCCGTCGTCGCCCCCCCGGCAACGCGCTCAAACCCAGGAGCCGCAAAGCAGACGGAAGCCGGGGGGCCGACCACAGAGATTGAGACCTCCAGATTAATCCGGATTACGACCCCCCCCCGCCTGCTTCCATCATCCATCGTCGGAACCGCGCAGACTCGTGCGTCGCTCCCAGGCGAAGAGCGACTTTCCCCGCGTGGTCCACGCCGAGACCCCGACAGCTTCGTGTTCACCCAAGAGTCCAAACCAGCCGCTGATTAGACGCCGACTGCGGCTGCGTGTCATCGTTCCACCCGCCGTCAAACAGCTTGACAGGAAGACGCTCGTCACTGTTCAGTAGACGTGAAGGACTTCATTTTATTGCTGTATTTGTCACGAGCGTCGACTCGGCAGCAGAGGCACCGAGCCGAGATCCTCCTTTCGCTGATGTTCCGCTGAGCTTTTTGTGGGCCGAAAGCCCCAAACGCAAATATCATTAGTTAGTTAACTGGGGAGAGATTTGCACTGCAGAACGGCGGCCTAACGTGCGCTTAAAATCTGATTCATCTGAAGTATTTCATGGTTGAAATAAAATGGAAACACGTTATTTTGACCCGGTTGAGCCTCCCGTCTCATTTTGTTGTCGTAGCAACAGCTTGGACTTGAATTACTTTACTTCTTGTTTGTTTAGGACTCAATGTTCTTATTTATTTAAATAATAATGATGTATTTAAATGAGCTTGAATCAGCAGGTCCTGGAATTAGGACACATGATGGATGAATATATGTGAAAGAAGTAGATGGTTGATAACCGTTTGGTTCTGTAACGCTTTGGAGTAAATGACAACTAAACTACCCGTGTGTTGTATAAGTATCTACATCAATTTCACGTTTTTCTAAAACAGATTTGAAAAATCTCAATTTACAGAAAATGAACGGATTTTGTCTTCTGAAGTTTCATCTTATTATATTTCTGTGACCTGCAGTGACACAATCAGCATTTACGGATGTGTTTGATTCGCAGCTTCTTCTTGCTCTGCCCACTTGGATTTAGTGGAACTTTTTGACGTAAAAGAAAATGCTTCTGTTTATGACAAATGATAAAAATCTGCATGCAAATTTTAAGTCTTCAGAGTTTTTCTTTAAATCGTAACATTCCGATGCTTCTTCACACCTGGAAGCTTTCTCTAAATGTCTGTAAGCGGAATTAAAAACATGAGTCAGCATTAACATCTGTATTCATAAATTACATTTCACAAATTAGATAAAATAGCTTCTTGTTTACATCATTTACATACTTTACACTGGTCATTTTCATTAAACCTCCTGCTTCATCATCAGTTTCTACTTGGCGGTGAGTTTGTGTTGAATGTTTTTGTATCTCAGCAGCTCTTTGTGCGAAACGGACGGCTTGAAGTTCTCCAACGCTGAAGAGAAATCCTCCACGGAGACGAGGACGGGAGTGTCCTCCGAGTCCAGACCTGAGAGAGAGACACGCGTCAAGAATTTCCGCCTGATTTGTAACCATTTTAAAGGATTTAGCTCCTCCCCTAAGTGACTTCCTGTACACCCGCCCGCTAAATACTCGAGAACCTCGTCAGCTCTCAGAGGACGCGTCTTCCTACCGTCCTCGATGAGGACGATCTTCCTCTTGATGGCGGCCGTCATGGCGTCTGAACAGAGGGCGTACAGGTCGGCGCCGGTCATGTGGTCGGGGCAGCGATCCACCACCTGCTGCAGGTCCACCGCCGAGTCCACCTGGAACCTGAACACATGGTTTGTTTTGCAGACAAACACTCAAAACGTCCTGAAGTGATGAGCTGCAGGAACACAGAGCGTCTGGTGAGCACGATTACACACTCTGAGCAGCTGCAAAACATCTGGGGAGCAGCTTCCCCATCGTCACTCTGCTGCGGGTCCAGATGTGTAATCGTGACACTTTTTTTTTTGTACTTCATTCCGCCGGGCGGCGTTTTCTCACTTTCTGAGGACGGCCTGGAGAACCTGCAGCTGAGACGCTCGGTCCTCGTTGATTCCGACGTAAACCAGTTTATCGAACCTGAAGACAAACGAGCCGGTTAGACTTTTACTTTGAAACATTATTCTGAGGTTCATGGGAACGTGCATGAAAAGTAAAATCTCATTTTTATTTTACTTCAGGAGAGACTTCCCCCCCCCCCCCCCCCGAGTCATTAAACATGTACATCAACATGACAGCAGTGATACCGTGTGTGTGCGTCCGTGTGCGTCCGTGTGTGTGTCTGTGTGTGTGCGCATGCTGACCTGCCGGGCCTCAGCAGCGATTGGTCGAGCAGGTCCGGCCGGTTCGTGGCTCCGATCACAAAGACGCCGACGGCCGACTGCAAAGCGTCGAGCTCGGCGAGCAGCTGAGACACGACTCTGAGCGGACGGATTCAAATCAAACTTTATTGATCGAGAAATGAAACCAAATCGAATAAGACCGAATTTAAGCGAACGCAAAGCAGCAAAATGAAAGGTCACATGGTTTGTTTCTCGTCATGCTGAAACAAAAGCGTTGGATTCATACAAAAAATAAAAAAACATCTCCATCGATGTAGCGGGGATCCTAAAGCACACACACACACCTGTCCATCACCCCTCCGGAGTCTCCACTGCGCCCCCTGCTGGGAGCCAGAGAGTCCAGCTCATCGAAGAAGACGACGCACGGAGCCGCTGAGCGCGCTCTGCTGAACACTGACCACAACACACACACACACACACACACACATCAACATGATGAGCAGACATTGAAAAACACCAGAATGATTCCCTAGAGGGAGACGGACCTTCTCTGATGTTCTCTTCGCTCTGACCCACGTACATGTTGATGAGCTCGGGACCTTTGACGCTGAAAACACACAAACGGGCAGAAGGTCACGCGGGACGAAACGTGCATCACAGACACCTGCATGCTCCTGCCCGAGGGAGGAGGAGGTGCTCCTACCTGAGGAAGGTCATGGAGCACTCGGTGGCCACGGCTTTGGCCAGCAGAGTCTTCCCGGTCCCCGGCGGCCCGTAGAGCAGCACGCCGGTCCGGCTCAGTCCCAGAGAGAGGAGCTCGGGACGCTGTAGAGGGAGCTGAACTGTGTCCAGGATCTCCTTCTTCACCTGCTGCAGACCGCCGACGTCCTCCCAGCGCACATCAGGGATCTGCACGCACACACACACACACACACACACACACACACACACACACACACACTTAATTAGTTACGTTCATTGCCTTTATTCAAGGGTCGTGAAGAAAGAAGTCAAGTAATAAAAGCACATTTAACACAAAAAAGGTTTAATATATAAAAAAATTTTGCTGCAGATTTTGCTGCAAACCATGAATAGTAATTATACATAAAGAATAATAAAATGTCTAAAAAGTCTTTATAATTGGTCCTTTTATAAGTAAACTAGTTTGAGCGCTTTACTGAAGTATTTCGTTTTTTCAAGATGCAGTGATTCTTTATGGCCACTAGAGGGCAGAACGCCTGTAGGAGGCGGCAGAGTCTTCACCTTGGGGGCTCCGATGGCGGCAGACTGGGCCTCCTGCAGGGTCTTCAGGGCGGAGCGGAGGTCCTGGTTCAGGAGCGTCACCCCGCTGGCGCACAGATCCTCCTCCTGCCGCCCGCCGCTGCACAAAACACACACACACACACACAGCCGGACACTGATACACACTGTAGGACAGTGATACACACTGTGACCGGTCACTCATCTCTCAGTCTGTACACGTGCACAAGATTCCCACCGGCAAAAAGCAGGATAATGCACATTGGAGACTTTTATTCTATTATTATCATTCTCATCCTGTAATCTCACCAAGTGTGAATCAGCCTCCTGCAGGCAGCTCGACCGGCCTCCGCTAGCAGAGCACTCAGGTCCCCCAAAACAAACCCCTGAGGAGGAAGAGATTCATTTTAAAGCACTTCAATTATCCTAAAATGTGTATTAACGTTGTTGTAAATGAGCTGATGGTGATGGAATCAGAACGCGATGTTATCGTGACCAACCGCGGTGAGCTTGGAGAGCCTCTCCAGGTCCACGTCCCTCCCCAGGTGAAGGTCTCGGCTCAGGCTGACCAGCATGGAGCGCCGCTGCTCCTCGGTGGGGCTCTCCAGCGCCACCTGGTGGATAAACGCCGCCACGGCGCCGGCAGACAGCCCCCGGGGTCTGTGGGTCGTCGCCACCACCGCCACACTGAAGGAGAAACGCCGCGTTAGTTGTTCCTCTCTGGCTTTCTCCTCCCTGTAAAGCACGAGGCCGCGAGGCGCGGGGGCGGCGACCTGGCGGGGGCGCCGTGGAGCAGCCGGCAGAGCGCGGCCTGGACCCTGCCGTCCTCCCTGGCGTCGCCTCGAGGCCTGAGGAGGAGCTGCAGGTTGCGGAGCAGCAGGACGCACGGACGCAGCGCCTCGGCCCGCTGGAACGCCGCGCTCAGCCGCGCCTCCGAGGCGGCGTGGGTGTCGGCGCACGCGCTCACGCAGTCCACCTTCAGCAGGTGGAGGTTGAGCCTGCGACTCGCCGCGCTGACCGCCGTCGCTTTGCCGCTTCCTGCCGGGCCGTGCAGGAGGACGGTGCAGCCCGACAAGGAGCTGCTACGAGCACACAGAACACCGGCGTCACGGATCACATGACCACACGCCCCATCCCGCTTGCCCCCCGCCCCCGCCACAGGCACATGGGCGCGTTACCTGTGCTGCAGGTGTGGGAGGATGATGCTGCTGAGGACCTCCACCGTCTTGACGAGGCCCGGCGGAGACAAGCTGCTCCACAGAGACGAACCGTCCACAGAGAGGCAGGGGACGGCGCTGCTGGTCGACGCTTGCTGGACACACACAGGAAGTCAGCTGCCAGGGATACGCACTCTGATGAAGGTCAAGAGGTCAATAGTCACCATGTAGAGTGAAGTGTGCAGTCTGTCAGCCAGGTGAGCTCCTCCTCCTTCTCCTCCGTCCGGCGACGGACAAACCTTCTGCACTCTGAAGAACAGCACTGGACACCTGGCAAAAGGTCAAACATCATTTAGTTTATTTATTACAGGGAAAAGTAAACAGATTAAAAGCGTCCTATGAAATAAGACATTTCCCGTGACGCGTTGGTGGACGGGTGTGACGTACCGGTGTATCCCCTCGCCGTTGTTCTCCAGCAGGTCCGGGTGCTTTTCAGCTGGAACGGCCAGGACGTCTCCCTGTGAAACCAGTCTGCACCGAGAGCAGCATACAGACATTCACATTACCACACGGCGTCAGCGCGGCGTTCTACAGACGTCCTGGTCTGCGACCACGTGAGCCGACCTGGGCGCGCGGAAGTGTTCCGACAGCAGCTCGTCGCAGCAGCCGAGGTGGTTGTACAGCGGAGACGCGAGCGGCTGGATGTGAAGCTCGCTGGCGAAGGCCGGCGAAGGAGAGCGGCTGCAGCTGTCGGAGCGCCGGGGGCCGGGCGGCCTCCACCTCTGAGACAAGGGACGCGACGGGTCACCGGGGGGCGGGGGAAAGACCACGAGGCTATTCGGCACTTTTTCATCCATCAAAGTTTACGGAATCATAATAAAAAGTGTGTGCGCGCGTCGGAGCACCTTCATCCTCAGCGTGCAGCCGCCCACGGGCACCACGTCTCCCTCCGTCATGTTGAACCACAGGGTGGCGGATATGAAGCCGACGTCGCCGTGATGCTGCAGCTCCGGACTCTGCGCCAGATCCACGACCAGCACGGAGACCAGCCGCTGTCCGCCGCCGCCGGTGGGGGCGTCGGCGTGACCCGCGGGGGCTCTGGGGGACCCGCCCGGCCTCGACAGCGTCACCCACTCCTGGTTGAACAGCCCCAGCCGCAGCAGCAGCTGTTTGCTCACAAACACGCAGGAGTCCGGGTCCGCGGGGGCCCCCTGCCGACCTTTGACCCCGAGCCACCGCCGGGCGTCCACCACCCGCACGTCCACCCTGCACTCCAGCGCCTGCAGGAAGCCACAGAAGCCCGAGCCCAGCAGCTTCCTGTTGTCGAGGAGGGAACGGCCGCCGCCGAGACCGTCGGCGTAGTGGGCGAAGTCCGACACGCACAGCGCGAGCGGCCTGCAGGCCGGGGGGGCCGCCGGGGGGTCCGCGGGCTCCAAGCAGTCCGTCAGGACCAGAGCGGTGTCGGGGGTGATCCGTCCCTGAGTTACAGGACTGCACTCCAACACCAGCAGCTCCATCAGCTGCTGCTCCACCTGCACACGGAGGAGGAGGCGTCAAAGCAGCGGATCTCAAGGGGGAACTTCATGCACGACACCAATCATGTACACTTTTAAAGTTACACAACAATGTTTTAGAGCAAACTCCATGTAATAGTGTCTCTAGCGTGTTGATTAAAGTACAGTTTCTACGTTTTAATTCGGATGCCGTGACATCCACTGGTGACGTAATATAACGTAACATTCACCATTCAGAGAACTAATAGGAAACTACTCCAGCGCAGTACGGTTTTAAATTTTGCTTGTGTCCTTTTGTCTCACCTGTCCCGGGTCCTCTCCCAGCAGCGGGTGTCGGGGCAGCAGCAGCGGGTCTCCCTGCCGGGCCAGCAGCCACTGTCCCGGGCGGCAGAGCTCCAGCAGCCCGGCGGTGAAGTGCTCGGCCGCGGCCCAGTGGAGGCTCTGCCTGCTGCGGGCTCCCAGCACCAGTCTCCGCAGGGGGAGCGGCTCCAGAGCCCGGACGGTCCCCGCGCCGCCGCCGGGGAGTCCGTGGTGCCGCAGGAAGAAGCGGCTGGTGAACACCCGGACCCGGCCGGCGGACCCGGTTCCGAGGGAGTCTCCCGCTTCCCGGTCCGCGATCTCCTCCTCGGTGGTCGGGTGGACGCGCAGTAGTATGCCCGGCGTGCCGGAGCCCGGAGGCCCGTGCGGGGTGAAGAGGACGGTCGGGGGGTCGGTGTCATTCCGGAAAACCGAGTCCAGTTGCGTTTGGAGAATCAGAACGTCCAGAGGACTCAGATACGAGGGGAAACTTTCCAAACAACACAAATCCATCTGCGCCGCCATCTTCGATCTGCGTCATTTCCGCTGTGACGTTGTAGTTTCCGGAGTCATCACCGCCACCTGGTGGACGTCCGGAAGAACTACACACAGAACTGCTGCTTCCACTGATGATGATCGTGATAATATGTTATTCTGTTTCGTTAGACTGATGTGTGTTTAGTTTACAGTGACTGTCAGAAATATACAAATGCTGTAATATTATTTCCTACTCCGGAGCCACAATGTGGCGGGCAGACAACTTGACAACACAATGGTGACTTTATATAATACCTGCATGGAGTCAATGTAAAAAAACGGTGTTCTGCGTCTGCATTTAACATTTTAATTAAGTAAAAGATGTATTTGCATCAAAAATACAAGAGCACTAAAAACACATAATGGAAATTTGAAAAAATGATAATTATTGATGGATTACTCTTTGATATTCATATTATTTTTCACCTGGTTGGGGCAAATTTCAGCTACTTTATGTACTGCTGGGTGGATTAGCGTAAAACATTATAACGCAATTTATTAGCTAATTCATATTCTATGTTAATTTGAACCTACTTTGGTTTGGCTACTTTTGTGTTTGCACTCGAGTTGGACCAGATCTGGATTCTGTGGATCCAGATCAGGTCGCTGGTTTTAGTGAGAAAAGAAAGACAAGACGCTCACACACACGACCAAGACTTTACTTCACAGCTCAGTGCCCATCAACCCCCAACAAACACAACACGGGCTCCGACGACCATCACACCTTACGCACCGTCAGCAGAATCCAAGCAGGTACGACTCCCTCTCACGGTTGACCCTGTTTTTCTCATGCGTAGGAAACAGGCAGAGTGCCAACACATCAGAACAGGTTGAAGGTTAAAGACTTTACACTTTGCTTGGCAAGATAAAAAATAAAGATGTCTTTATGGCAAATGATTCTATTATATACAATTCTGAGCATAAGGAAAATAAAAACACCCAGAAAATCGAATGATTGAAGCATGCCCGTTGTCACACCATGAGGAGGAAGAGGAGGAGCAGCAGAGCGATTTATTTTGTGTTCACATCCAACTTTTCTTTCAATTCAAGACTATAGTAAGTACAGGATATAGTTAGGAATCCATTATCATATTAGCATTATTCGGCCATTCAAACCAGCCCAATTTGGTCCTTTTTTCGCCTGTTCACCCCAATAGGAGCAGGAGAACAATATCAAATCATTTAAAGGTACAGATTTATGCAAATCTTTTTTTTTTCCTCTTTAGGGATTCGACGTATATGTGATATACTTCACCATGCAACCAAGCAGGGTACTGTCACTAGAGGAGGAGTATAGATGTGGACGAGCTGGGAGTAATGTGGAAGGTGAGGCGTTCTGAAGCCGGACTTGTTAGAGGCCACGATTTCTCAGCTCCAGAAAGACGTTGAATCGGGGTTCGACGAGGGCGCAGCAGACGATCCGCAGCACCTGGGCAGCGACGCCCTTGTACGACGGTCATTCTAGATTACTGGAAGCCCATGAAGATAGTTCGGCAAGCTGTCCTTGGCACACAAAAGAACAAACGTGGTCCGTGTTGATTAACTTAATGGAAGGAGGCGACTGTCTACAGTCACAGTCTAACGGGGAATCAGGTGAGAACCTTTGAGGCGTAGCGTGTCCGAAGACTGATTACTGATTATACACAAACACGTCTCGGCTCCCGAGTCTCTTTGTATTATCTAGCGGGCGCCACCTTCTCCTTGGCGTGCGGCTTCCCCTTGGCCGCCCCGGGCGCTCTGGGCCTGGTCCTGGCGGGCGGCGTGCCGGAGGAGGTCTGGGCGGTGGCTTCCTGCGAGGCGCTGCGCCGCATGGCGGTCGTAGTCCTGGGCGGTAGCACCGGGACGGTCGGGGTACGCACCGAGAGCGGCTGCCTGGACGGACACGCTCTCTGAGGGGAGGGGCTGTCAGTCCTGCAGTGATTGGAGCTAAGGCTGCGCCGGGTGCCAAACAGGACCCGCAGGGGCATCCGAGGGCTGCCGGACGGGCCGGCGGATGGACGGGCGAACGAGGACGAGGACCTGGGGGCGGCGGGTTTGGATTTCCGTTGAGTGCTGACAGTGTTCTGTCCTATCTTCTGATTCCTGTGGACAAGAGGCACAATCTGAGGTGTTATTTGCTTGAAATTCTGCAGAAACATTGAATCAACTTACGAAAACAAGACAGGAGGAACGCAGTCGTACCCGTTGGCGAAGGAGGACGCTCCTTTGGAAGTGCTGGAGTCCGGCAAGGAGAGCGGGGAAGGAGCCGCGGCGGCGAGCACGGTCGGCGGCCTCTTGATGGGGGTGACGGGCCTGGGGATCCTGCTCCGGCACTCCTTGGAGCCCTGCTCTTCAGTCGGTTTGAGACGGGTGCCCCTGCGGGACTCGTCCAAGGTGTGCGTGTCCTCCTCGGAGCCGGCGGTGGACAGAGTTTCAGAAGCCCTCCGACGCTCGTCGTCCCCGGAGGACATGGACGAGGACGTCCCGGAGAGCATCCTCCTCCTCATCCAGCGGCCCTGCTGCTTCTGGACCAGCACGCGCGCCAAGTCCAGCTGCCTGGCCCGCTGCTGGAGCCGAACCCGGGCCGAGAGGGAGGAGGACCGCTCCGAGCCCGACTCCTCCTCCGAGATCAGCACTGGGATTCGGCTTCGGATCCGGGGTGGTTTCGTGGAGGCCGGTGGTTCCGATCCGGGGAATTGAAGCTGGGCGGCTTCTTCCCCGGGCGATGGCGGTTTCTCGGGCTCCTGCGACGGATCTGTGGGTTCGAGAACCGGCGACGCGGCTGCTGGGACGGGCTCAGACGACCGGACCAGAGCGGGCGACGGGACGTCCTCGGTCTCGAGGCGTTCGCCGACCGGTCTGGTTTGTTCCAGAACGGACTCCTCCGGGGGCTCTCGCGTCTCCGCCACGTGCTCGCGGGCGTCGTCCTCTGCGGCCGACGCCTTCGAGGTGTCGTTCTCCCGGGCAGAGTGACCGTTGGAAGACATGACGTTGAGGTGCGACGTCTCTGCAATGTGGATGAAGGTGCGCTCGACCTTGGTGAAGGGCGGCGACGCGGGGGCGATGGGGGTGGACGGCCTCAGGTCCGACCGGAGAGCCGGGGACGAGCGGCCGGCGTCGGGCGGTTCGGGCGGTGCGGCCTCGCCCACCAGGAGGTGGCGGTCGCCGCGGGAACCCAGAGCGCACGGCGTGGCCAGCTCCGCCTCCAGGGCGTGATCGCAGCCGGAGGGCGACTTCCGAGTGTCTCCCGGCGAGAAGAGGACGAGGGTTTTGGAGGCGTCCTCCAGGTCGGGGTCCGCGTCGGCGGCCGAGGCGTGCTCCCTCTGGCCCCGCTGGTCCTCGGCCATCAGCGTGGAGGGCGCGGCGTCCTGGCTGCGCTCGGTGCTCTTCTGACTGGCCTCGCTGTTGGACTCGCTCTTCGTGACGTCGTCGTCCCGCGGCCCCGGAGCCTCTTGCACCTCCTCGTCGGCCGCGGCGAAGCTCCGGCGCTGAGGAAGGGTACCGGTGAGCATGACGGCGAGGAAGTCGGCCCTCTTGACCTGCAGCTGGGGGAGGATGTGGAAGTGCTCCTTCTCGTCGCTCTGGCCCTTTGTACGGTAGTCCGGCGAAGGCGGCGACAGGTTGGTCTGCTCCGTGGGCGACAACGCCTGAAAAAACCCATAGAAAACAAGCTTTATTATTACAACTGAAACAGATGAAGCTCATGTATCAGATATCACTCACACCGATGAACAAAAGGCCCCAGGCAGCAAAAAATGTAAAGAAAAAATAAGACGGCAAAATGCAGGAATAGTCAAGGTCAAGTTCAAATACAGATTCATTTATATCAATTTAAATGACCTTAAGATCCACCACTAAATATGTGTTGCCTCCAGCCTTTCTTGACCGATCTAGAATGCGTTTGGTTGGTTCTTGACACGCTTCCTGGTTCTGTTGCGGTGGAGTGACGTGTTCATCTAACCGGTAACAAAGACGATCGGGACAAACTGATGTATTTGCCCCCAAAACCATTTTAATGTCATTTTGGTTGTACACAAGCTTTTCAAGATTGTCTAGATTACATACATTGATATAAAAGGCACAAAAAAATGCATTGCAGAGTTTATCCTTAGACAGCACGCAGTCTGATGTCAGGTGATTTTCAAGTGTTTCCCTTCATAAAGATTTAACATACAGCCTGTGCGTACATACTCAACCCCGCTATCTATCATGCTATTAGAGATTAACTGCAAACCTAATTACTTTCTACATTTCTGTATATATGTACATTTATTGTTTGGATTTACAAAAAGTTTAAAATACATGCTTTACCTGTAAATTATACAAGCAGTACTGTACAATCATCAAGTGAAAAAGAAACGCGTACGTGTATTTTACAAGCGAGCGAGACTGACGGACTTTTAAGACCGAACTGAACGTAAACTCGGCCATTATTGCAAAAACTTTTTGAGAAAGCGTTTCGACATTTTACAAGAAGCTGTTTGTTCTCCTCGGGAGTCACGTGACAGCTGTGCTGAACAAGCAGGCTGAGCGGGTGCACCGGTAGGCGCGCGACGTGCTTAGCTTAGCTTAGCCTAGCCTAGCCTAGCTTAGCCAGGAGGTCTGGGCACGCTGTGGCTAGTGGCTGAACACAGCGTTACGTAAGTGCTGAACTCACAGTCCAGACGGCTCCTTGGACTAAAACCTTGGACGCACGTGAATGTGTTAGCTGAGCTAGCTGAGCTTCCTGCCTTTGTGCTAAGCTAAGCTAAGCTAAACACGTCCTGGACCTCCGTGCGGGAAACGCAGACGTCTCCTTCATCTCCTCGGAACGACCAATGTCCGACTGAAAGGGAATTCTTAACAATATGTGGATGTTGCTTTGAGAATAAAGTGTTTCAGGAGGTTCAAACTGACGTGACTGAACGAAACAAACATGGAGACTTAAGTTCCTTTCTGAAGACACAGTGCAGCTTGTTCTCTCTGCAGACATTCATATCCGTACATCTTAACCCTGTTATTCCATCACGATCAGCACTAACATCAAATGTGCAATAGAAAGGTGAAGGAGCGTAATAAAGTTTTTTTTTCCATTTATATTTATTTTATTGTGATTCATGAGGTAAATATTCTTTGTGGCAGACGGTGAAAATGTTTGACTCGAGACTTTTGACAGTTCTAAATACGCACTCATCTAGTTTTGAGGTAAGTTGCTGAAGTGAAGCTTTAAACTCCTTTACAGTTAAATGTTTACTTGCTGAAATCAACTGAAACCAAACGAAAATCTGTGTTTTCAGTTTGATCATCGCGTGGAGAAGCAGTTTGTCCAACAAAACACATCGGACTGCTTTGTTTTGGGAGGCCGGCCATACTTTCATTTGTTCAAACACTGAGCTTCATCGAATGAATAATTGGAGTCATTTTAAAACGTGCACAAACATAATGGTTTGGAGGAGTTTTCAACCCTTTTAGAGCTCATGGGTCTTCATTCCATTGTTTTGACCAGTTAAACATCTGCAAAGGGCCCATTAACCTGACAAACTCTTTTAAGCTCAGAACAAATCAATTTAATAGCTTTGCCGACAGCTAAAGGAAGTCGTTGAATCAAATGCTACAGCAGAAATGAGAAATAAAAAACATCTCATCCACCCAGAACTGTCGACTCATTCAACCAAATGTGAAGAGGTTTTAAAAGCATCATCACCGCCTCAACTGACCCGCAAAACATGACGTGAATGTTAAAGGCTCCATCTGCATCTCGTCCTCCTTTCCGACCCGCGAGCATCCCGCCCACTCGCAGTGGCAGTTATTTACAAAAGAAATCACAGACGGTGTTTTTCAGTCAGAAGTTGTATATTCACTGTGTTTTTGTTGTAAATACAGTACAGTGTTTTACAGTCAGAGGTGCGTGTGGTACAAACAGTAGATGTCATGCAAAGAGGGGCGACAGCCGCTGTCGTCTTTTATTCTCTTCTCCGCTTCGGCGCCGCTCTGCCCCGCCCGGGGGCCTCTGACTCACCGCGGGGGACAGAGCGGCGACATTTTGCCAGTGACAATCCTGTACGGCGGGGCGGATCATTTCGCAGGGCGTGCAAAATAAAGTTAGCAGCTGGTCCACTTCATACATTCTTACAAGTGGTTGTACTTTAACGCTACGCTAAATATAAAGATAAAAAAAACAAAGAGGCGGGACGCCCCCCGAGTCGGCGTTGAAGCAGCATGAAAGCAAAGCGAGGTCGTCTCGGATGAACCTCGGCGCGGACGGACGAGCGAACGGAGACGCCCCCCATCCCCCCCCCCTCCCGAGCTCAACGAAACGGCCGGCGGTGCATATTTACGTAACAATGTAGCCCTTGAACACATCGAGAAAGAAACCGTTTCACTGGACAAAATGGCCGCCCTGGGGCGCGGCGTTAGCGGCGGACGGACGTCAGACGGGGATTCACAGCACTTCACAAATGGTTTTAGATCTTTTAGCGAAAGCCTCGTTCTCTCGGGATGAAACAAGCGCCGACTCAAAGTGTGCGGCTTCGGGGACGTAATGGAGAGTAGAAGAGCACGAAGGTAAAAGTCGTCTCAAGGCCGATGCCCTTCAAAATAAATCACTGTTCTTCGGCGTTTCGTTTTGTTCCACTGTCTTTGTTTAAAAGTGTGCAGACACCATTTAGATGGTGATTAGAGCCAAAGACAGTTAAACCAATGAAATCAAGCCAATGGACGGAGGTTTTTGAAACTAGACTTAAACAAACTGTTCATTTAGTTCTTTCTGGTATTCCACTCCAGTAGATGCAAAACACCCAAAGAGGAGGTCGTTTTTTAGAATATAATTTCAACGTCGTCAACCTTGGTGCTGGTCGCAAAAACACCCAAAACGTCCTTCTAAGACGTTTACGTGGAACAACGGCTTTGAAAACAGAGACGGTTTACAGGTAGCTTGTTTCCTATCGGTCACTGAAATAACGGTTTTCATCTATTTAAAATCTCGTCTTTGTTGTGACCTCTCACATTTAACTTATTGCATCTGTGTTTTGCATCCGTACAAAGACCCCCCCCCCCTCTTCAATCGACTTAAAGTGCAACAGGAGTTCAGCGTTGGGGGAACATGTGAAGGAAGAGGAAGCTCAATGGAGATCAGACGTGATCCAAACACACGGCCACATGCCAGAAAAACCTCAGAGAAACACGCAAAAAACACGAAGAAATGGGCCTCCTTTAAAAACCCCTCAGTCATAACTGTTAACCACCAAACCAACACAACAGCCTAAACATACGATCTGACGTCCTTTGGGTTGTTGTCCTACGTCACCTACGGCTCCTATTGATTGCATTTCCAATTAGTGATCCTCGTGAATGAAACGGGATCGACTTCGTCCTCTGGAAGATCTGGAATTAACTGAAACGCGACAGACGTGGAGCGATGTGAGACGACAAACTCGTGGAGCTTTGAGCAGATGAGTTTTTTTTAGAAAGTGTTTTGTCTTTCTTGAGATTATGAGTTTAATAAAGTGCTTTAATCGGAAGAGGATGTACTGAATCTTTTTATCCAGATAAACACCCCGATCTATACTAAACTCTTCTCTGTAGATGAGCTGCTCATTAAACAGTCGGCAGCTCTCTGCTGAAGGCTTTCTTCAGCGTGCTAACGTGCTAACAATGACAGCGCTATCCTGCAGATGTTGAGCAGGTGGGATGTTCAGCACGCTCAGGTCAGCATGATAACATTTGGCAATTAACACAAAGTTCAGCTGAGTCTGAACGTCATTCCTTCAGCAGCTGTTGTGGTCGTGGTATTTGAATTATTGGACACATCAGAATCCGTCCAATCGGTGTTGAGATATTTCCCTCAAATACACAACCGTCAAATCGCCTAAATCAGAGGGATTCATCCTCTGGGGAACATGAATGTCTGAAAAAATTGTCAATTGAGGTGACGGGATGAGACGTAATGAGCCAATGAGGTCACAATCTGCAGATAAATCACCACGGCTGCAACAAGTGAATCCCCCAAAAAACACCGAAAAAAACAAAGCGTTTGTGTAGCTTCTCTATTGCTGGACGTCACGTTTAAGAGTTTCACCTTGAACAAAGAGACGTCTCTGCTGCATTGGGGGCCACATTGTTACAACATTCAGCAAGAAAACTGTGAGATAAAAAGTCTTTTTTTGTGATTTAGGATTTTTTTTTTTAATTAACGTGTGTCATCTAATGTCAATTTGTTTCGTTTTTTTGTTGTTTTTAGTGTTTTGTGAAACATTTATACAAAACGAGTATTGTGATGACCTTTAATTAATTGTCAGCTATATTGTTGTTGTTTTAGTGAAATGTTTTACGAAATGTCACTCGTATAAAACGTTGCTGCGTTTTATTTTTTCCTTCGAAATATTTGCACTCGCGGGCCACCGTACTTCCGCCCGGCGACCGAGCACGCTAACAGTTTCTGTCTCACGGGCTGAGTTTAGAGTTCAAAGTCATCACACCTTCACCAAACCTCCTTTTTTCACAGAGAAAACTCACACTTCCCTCGTCACACAAAACATTTAATGAATCAGAGCGAGACGTCGGGGTCACTGGTTCGGTGGCGGTGAGGCGGTGTGTTGATCGGTGGACACGGTGACTGGACGCCGGAAACGCAGACTCCACAGTCTCAAAGGTGCAAAGAAAAGAAGAAAAAAAAAAAAAACAAGCTTGATCGCCGGGACGACCTGCATTCCTCGACGATCGCTCCTCCATTCAAGCAGAATAGAATAAGTGTAAAATAAAATGCACAAACACTGTAAAGCTTAACAGTCCGTCAGCGGCCTCACGCCGTTTCCTCTTCACAGACACGAGGAGATGTTTAGTTTCACACCGTTTCCTCCGGGTTGGCGCCGTGTGCAACATCGAGTTTTCAGAGAGGCTTTTCAGAGTTTATTGCATGGAAAATATTTCCCGTTTTCCCCTCGTCTTCTGTTCCTCTGCTCGAAAAAGTAGTCGGTGGAGCTACGTGTGTGTGTGTGTGTGTGTGTGTGCTGCTTCGTGCTTCGTCATATGGCTTGTTGAGTTAGATGACCACGTGCCGTCATCATGGCTCTACATCATGGCGCCTTCACATTGGTGTGTTTGTATATGCAGAGTCACCAGGCGGCGAAAAACCAGCTAAGTTCCTAAATCAGTTTGTCCGCTTGTTCTTTTTGAAAAAGTGGCGCCCCGCGATTTCCACCGCAAATCCAAAATATGCCCTCACAGCTTAGGAGGCCCTAAAGGTCGGCGCCGTGGGATGTGGCGGGCGCTCGGCGCGAGGTCAAAACAGCGACGCAGCCAGAAGCTGCCGCGTTACCATGACGACGCGGTGCCGCAGCTTCACGAGGGCGTCGGAGAACTACCGTGAAGCCAAGTAAAGGCGAAAGGCTCCCCCGCGGAGCCGGTCTGGACCTTCTTGGTTACCGTGGAAACATAAAAGAGGACCTGGTCCCCGTGTGGATGTGAAGGGCACAACTCACAGAAACGCGTGCTACACACTGGCCCTTTAACAAAAGACCAAATCAGGAAGCATCTCTTCATTAAAAAAATGTCTCTTTGGTCACTTCGGACTCTTTGTAAACACTAAACTGAAATGGAATAAATTTTATATCTACGAAATAATCAAAATGTCATAATAATAGCTATTGCTAAATGACAGTTTCTCAGTCAGTCAATGCTTTATGCGGTTTTATAGAGTCTATGTTCTGGTTTGACTGACCCTGCATATACAGTGTGTGTGTGTGTGTGTGTGTGTGTCTGTGTGCGTTTATGTGTTCTGAGTCTGTCTCTCAGTCCTCTCAGCTGTTGTTGTTCTTGTTCATGAGCTTGGCTAACATCTGCTGCAGCTGCGTCCTCGACACGTTGAGGACCGAGTGTCTGCTCCGCGGGCTGCCGGGCGCCGGCAGCGTGCCGGCGTGCCGCCGCCGCACCGAGGCGTTGGCGGCAGTGATGTGGGCGGGGCTGCTCTCGGCCGAGCGGCTCCTCTGGATGAAGCTGCCACCTCCGTGCGGGTACTGCTCCGTCTCCAGGGTGGAGGAGGAGAAGACGTAGGAGGCCAGCCTCCGCAGCTGATTGGGCCGCGGTTGGTGTCGGTCGTCTTCCAACTGCGAAACAGACCAATCAGAGAGAGGGAGGCCGGTCAGCAAGCGAAATGCTCCCATGAAATATAAATGTATTTGAATGTTAAATGTTTGTTTCCTACGGCTACGTCCCAACACTCTGATTTGACTCCCTTCCCTCGTCTCCTCCCCCACCTGACCAGACGTTAGACGGGAGAGAGCTGATTGGTGCTCTCGCGCATCTAAAGCCTTCAGCTGATTGGTCGAAGGCTGCGAGGGGGCGGAGCCTCGGGAGAGAAGCCTCGGGAGCGTTGGTGTGAATCTGTCTACGCTTACAGCTATCAGACACTTGGCACAGGCTACGAAAAGGTTAGCGGGACAGTTGAGCCAATAGACTTTTGGGTTGCCAGATTGGTCAGACTAGCATCCCTCTAGCTGGACAAATGGTGATGAAAATACCCCCCCCCCCCACAACAAAAACAAAAAAGGCAGTTTAAGAAGGACACACCAGCACGAACACTCCACATACTGCGGCTCGCTAGTCTACGACAGTCTGAGCCGGGACAAGTGACACTTTCAGCTTTTTGACTTCTGGAGGAAAAAACAAAATCACCATTGGAGATGCAAAAAAAAACAAAAAAAAACAAATCGGGGAACACAAAAGAGAGATGGAGTCATCAAGCACACAAAACACAGACACACGACGGAGGGGAAAAGAAGGGAGGAAGTATGTCTGAACAGAAGGGGGAGGAAGAGGAGGAACAGAAACTGAGTGAGAGAACAGAGGTAAAGGACTATTCCTAAACTGTGCTTACCCCGAAACATCACTTTATTTCTTCTCCTGTTGTCCCAATGGCACCCTCGCGCTTTTCTCTGTCTCCTCGGGTGAGTCAAACTCGAAATACTGTGTACTTTTAAGGCGATAGGTCGGGTGGGGGGGAGGAGGGGGGGACTGGAGAAGAGTAAAAAAAAAAAAGGAGCGTGGAGTCCTGGATGGCCGGCGGCGGCGAGCTCGCTCTGAGTCTAGCGGCGGAAATAAAGAGAGGCGGCTAAAGGAATGGAGGTGATGTCATAACGTCCAGCCTGTAAACAGCAGCCAGGTACGGAGGACCAGACGGGGCTTATTAGTGAGTAAATGAGTGCGTGAGTAACTCGAACGGTCACACACACACACAGAAATGGGTAAAGAAGTAAAAGGAAAATGTGTTAATTAATTACCCTCAAAAGGAGGAAAAAAAACTCCCCCCTGCAGGAAAATTATAAACAAAAAGTCCTCAAGTGAGATTAAAAATAAATGCAGAATTCAATGATTCCGCAATTATTTTTGATGCAACCAGACGTTCACAAGAAATACACAAACACACACGCACACACAAATAAAATAAAAACACCGTAATGAAATGTTCCTTCTCCTCCTTTACATTTGATTATTCATTTTAAACACTGTTACTTCAAGATGGTTCTGGCAGCACTTTTTTATTGTTAGTGTTGTGATTAAATTATAGCGTCTTAAGATAAAGTTCTCAGTGATGCTGTTTCCTTCATCGTAGAGCTCCCCTTATTTATTATTTAGTCCTCATACATGTTTGAAGATTGTACGTATCGGTTCAATCGTTATTTGGTTCAGAATTCATCCATAAAGATACATTTTGATTTATATCGTACAAGCCTTTTCACAAGTATTTATTACATTTTTCTTTAATTTACAGACACCCTGGAAGATCATTTCTTTTTTATGATGCGCGCAAGGTTTATTAAAAATAAAAATTGTGACATCTGGGCCCACTGTATGAATTATATATATAAATTCTTACATTTTTAATGAAGTATGACGATGTCTTTTTTGTGTTTAGTCTCTCACGACACCAAACATTCACATCATGGGCCACATTCGCCTCTGAGAATCCACACGACACGTTGACCTGTAAACCGGCGCGTGAATCACCAAACACGTGTCTAAATGTTCCCCGATGTCACTGATCTGAATCACAACTCACAACTAATGTTGTGAACATTAACAGAAAGCTACTCATCAATGAACCTGTATTTAATCCTGTGAAAATGAATCACACACTTAACTGTGATTATTCAACACTTCAGCAGTTCATCTCTCCGACTATCACGTAAAAAGTGAGAGAAAATAAGTCTCACGCAAACAATGAGATGTTACACTAGAAACAGTCCCTCCTCCACAAACCTCCTGTTTGTCACGAATCTCGTTCATCACCTGCGATGCGGTTGAAGTTAGAGGAAGATTAGAACTAGAGTTATGATTACTGTCGCGAACAGTAAATGAATGACAAACGAGCTACACTACACGTCATCGCACAACCCTGAACGTCCACCAACCCTGTGTGTGTGTGTGTGTGTGTGTGTGTGTGTGTGTGTGTGTGTGTGTGTGTGTTGGGCTTCCTTCGGGGACACATTTCAGACCAAAGAGTAGTTTCATTGGTGACAACTTGTTCAATTAAGGACAAAAGCTGCGTGTTGCTTGAGGTTACGTCTGGGTGAATGTCCCTGAAGGTGTCCCTGAAGGTGTCCCTGAAGGTGTCCCTGGTGCGTTAACGGTGAATCCAGGTGGTGCATCGCTCCACATCACACAGCATCACAGCAGGAGGCGAGAAAGAGCGTCGACATCGAACACAGGAAGTGCTGCTTCTCATTCACTCCTTCAGAATAAAACAATCACTCCAAAGCAAAAGTCATGAGCGAACGCAAAGAGATGGAAAATATTGAAGCCGCGCGATGACGGGAGGAAAACGCAGCCGGGCGGTGAGAACTGTGTTTGTGTCACAGGCAGTCGAGGAAGAATCAGACCAAGTAACCCCAACGGACCAGAGCCGAGCTCACTAAAGGACAGAAGACGCGACGCACCGTCTCCTCAGTCTGATGAAGACAAAACTAGAAAACGCAGCCGGACTCACAGGAATAACGAGCGACATCTTGGTGAATTCCTCTCCTCCTCCTCCTCCGGGCGTCAGATGATCAGATCAATAGCACTCCCTTGTTTGCACAGTGAATATGAAGCTACAGCCAGCAGCTGGTTAGCTTAGCTTAGCATAAAGACTGGAAACAGCTGGTCTAGCTCCGCCCAATGGTGACATCACCCACGAAGCTCATTGGTTAACATGCTATATATGTTTGTTGTTACACGTAACAAACAGCATGTAATGCACCTTTGAGTAAATAACTGAGCTTAGCATTATGCTAAGCTAATCTATTGGTAGAGAGTGCTGTTGATCTTCTCATTTACCTCCTAGCAGGAAAGTGAATAAATGTTCTCAGCAAGACTCCAGCCAGCATCTTAGACGGTGCCGTTTTCCTCTCTGAAAATAAATGCATTTTCTTTCCAAGCATCTAAAACTGTGTTGCTTTTCTGTCCATACTTTAAGAAAAACAAGCATCTATTACAGCAAAAACGTCAAGACAAGATTCAGCAACCACAGCTCCCACGAGGCTTCGACAGCAGGCCGACAGACTCGTGTTTCTGAATGCAAACACAAACGATGACATCGTCGTGTTCAAACGTGACGCAAACTCTCTTTTCCTTCATGTCAATAGTGGTTTCAGTTTGCATATTCTCGCGTCGACGTATCGCAGAACAACATCTGAGGCTCAGCGATGCCTCATCCCACCGTCATCGAGCGGTCGGCTCAAATGAAGAATAGTGTGGAATAACAAAAGTATGACATCATGGCTGCTGCAGAGAGGCTGTTCTCTCACACGGCGGCTCCGTATCTGAAACACAACGATGTGGGACAAGCGACGGCCTCCACGTCCTCAGTCAACCAACGTGGAGGTTTCCTGCTGTGCAGCGTCACGCACTTTGAGTACCACATGCAGGATGTCATCACCATCTCTCCCTGCTGGAGGTCAGCAAACACTGAGTCTACCAGAGCGCAGGACGACTGCACGTGACAGACGTCATCACTGGGACACCTTTAGAGGACAAATCCAGCATGGGTCCACGGGCTTTTGTGGTCATTAGAAAGAAAGAGCTCATGGGCTTTGACAGATAAACGAAGGGTGGATTCTTGTTTACTTATTCTCTGATCATCATATTTCTTGATGAATTTGTAGGTTTTGTATCATATTTAACTATTTTTGGGGAAAATGAAGCACTGATGTATAAAAAGGGGTTTATTTAAAAACCCAATAGGGGGAAACAGGAAATGAGCCGGACCTCCTTTCACGACGGATTTGTCCTCAAAGCTGCGTGTTGACCGTCAGATGAGCGAGGGCGGAGCGGCGGCTGCGGAGCGCCTCCCCGCGTGACGGCGTCTCCACAGCGGCTCTCCTCGGCTTCATCTGTCCGCCAACACCGGAGAGCTCAGCTCTCCTCTGATTGGCTGGCTGGGTCTCTTACCGGTCTTTGAGGTCCGATGGGCTCCGACTCTCTCCGGCGGGGGCGTCCCGACGGCAGCGAGTGGCAGGGCGACTGGGCGGGGCTCCCGGCGCTCCTCCTCGACGCCTCCTCCTCCGTTAACGTCAGCATCCCCCGGCTGCTGTCCCTGTTGTGGGTCTTCGGACGGACCACCAGCTCCCCTCCTGCAGCCGCGCAAAATATCAACGGGAGTTACAAGAGTCTTGTCCAGGAGGTGTTTAGCCTAGCTTAGCACAAAGACTGGATTCCAAGGGAAACTGTTAGCCTAGCTCGGTCAGTCCAAACTCTATTGTCTAAACTACCGCAGTGCATGAAGGATAAATTAGAAGCCCGTTAAACTAACATGTCGCTAAGGGAGGAGGTGAGATGGCACAAGCTCCTACCTGCTGCCCTGAGCCTCCTCCTCTCCTCCTGCTCCTCCAGGGGGCGGAGCTCCTCGGGCTCCTCGTCAGTGGTTCCCGACGTGGTGGGTTGGAAGTCCCGCAGCTCCGTCTCTTTGTCGATGATCACCCACTCCTTGCTGTCAAAGTCCTCCTCCTCGGCCAGCGGGACGGAGCGGATGAAGGCGTTGCTGTGCGCCTCCTGGTCCACCGACGCCACCGACGCTTCCTGCCGGCCGCTGGCCTGCCGGTCGCCGCGGCAACCGGGGTCGACGGACAGCATCTGAGCCGGCTGAGAGGAGTAGACGTGACGGGAAGGAGAGCCGAGCATGTCCATCCTGGACCTGGAGGAACGTAAAGACAGACACGAAGACACCAGGGAATGAGACGTCGACTCATTTAAGAGTTTTAACTTTGACGTCAAAGTTCATTCAGTCCAGATAAGTCTGAGTCTGACTATGAGTTATCGTCCAAAGTCAGTCACAGGACCAGTTTCACCTCTGTCCGTAGGCGTCGGCCCGGCCCTCAGCAGCGGACAGGCGGTCGGATTCCGGGCTGTTGACCCGGCGGTACCGCAAGGACCGGCCCGGACCCGTCGGTGACTCCGGGACTCCGCCTCGTACCGGCGACACGGGACACGCCCCCCGACTCGCCTCCTCCTCCTGAGCACCCTGCGGAGGGACAAGTGATCACAACACAAGCACTCGAGTAGACATATCTGGTCTACGGCTTTACGGCGATCCGTCCAGATGTTCTCCAGCGGTTTCGCACCTTGTTCAGGCTGATCCTGAGTCTGTTGCGGTTGAAGTCCGTGTCCTCCCAGGCTTCCCCGGGCTCCCCCGCGTTGGAGACGCCCGTCTCCCCGGGGGGGCGGCTGGGCGGGACCGGCGGGGCGTTCTCCTGGTCGCTGAGATGTTCGTCCTGCAGAACGTCGTCGGTGTTCTCTCGCTGGAGATCTCCGGGAACCGGCGTCACGATGGCTCTGAGGAACCGGGAGGAAAAGAGATCGCGTGAGTTAGAAACGCATCGTCCTTCTTCTTGCCCGTTTTTTAGAATCCACAGATTTAGACGCCCCACCACCTACGGGGGCTTTGGCTGCAGTTCACGTTACATTTGTGATTCATGTGTTCCTCGGGTGTTCGACTTGTGACCTTTCCTTCTAAGTGAGGCTATCGTACAAAAAAAGGGCGCGGCGCTTACCCCACCATGGCGGCGGTGGGTCGGGTGTTGTGCTGTGGTTGGGTGGAGGTACTGGTGGACAGCGTGACATCGCCCCCGCCCTTCTCCCAATCGAAAGGCTCGTTCTCGGTGATTATTCGCTCCTTCATGCTGTTCTCAAACACCGACATCAGCAGCTGGAGAAACAACACGATGAATCTGAGGTAATCTGGAGTAATGTGGAGTAATGTGGAGTAATGTGGAGTAATCTGGAGGGAGGATCCTCAGTGTGTACCTGGTAGTCTGGTTTGGTGTAGTAGTCCAGAGCCAGAACGTGGTCCAGGAAGATGTTAAACTCCGAAGGCATGTGTTTCAGCAGCATCCGATGGTCGTATCGCTCTTTAATCTGACCGACTTGTTCCTAAAGGAAAATTACAACAAATAATACTGAATAAGGATTCACATAAAATGTTGTATTTATACATTTAAAATGTAAAAAACTGGTGAAAAAACTGGTGCAACTTTGTTGCAGATTGTTTCCATCTAATAATATGCTACATTGGGTGCAGTGTTTTTCGACAACATGAAGGTTACGGGATAATAACGAGTTATCCAGGTGCTTGTTAGTGAATAATCAAAGTATTTATAGCGGGTAGTTCATGTACACGGAGGTACTTCTGGTAACAGTGTGTTAGTGGTCCGACCTTGTCTTTGATTTTTCGCCACGGCAACTGTCCAACGGCGAACTCCACCAACATGTAAAACAATGACCAGAGGTCGTCATGACGACCCATTTCCTGGAGGAACGCGACAGACACACACTGTTAGGGTGATGTTGTCATATTGTAACATAGTTCTATTTACGACATCGCTGCTGGCGTTACGCGTACATAAACGTTGAAGCGCTTCAGTGGAATATTTATATTATCACCGATGCATTCGCTACTGAAATGAAAGGAGGACCTCTGACCTTGTTTTTGTGAGCGTTGACGGAGGCGTAGCGGACCGTCCCTCTGAAACCCGCCACCGTCCTCGGCTGAACACAAGACACCGAAGATCAGAGCTCAGTACTGAACACTAAATCACACGGTGCTGCTCCAACAAATACAAACATAATAAAAAAGGGAAGTTTCGTCTACTTTACATTTCTAATTTGCGGGCTGTGATCAATGTAACAAATGTTTATATCATTTTATAAATACATTGATAAATACATTTAATTTATAAAAACTAATTAAATGTGTGCTCGGAAATCTGAACTAACAAAAATTAAAGAACACAAACTAATAATAATTCATCTATTGGATTCATTGTTTCAGATGTCGAACAAAATTGAATTAAAACCAAACAAACAAAAAGCAACCCAACAGAAACATAAGCATCGGGTCACACGGCCTCCACGCAGCCTCCGGGGAACAGGTGGGGGCGGTCGGGATGTTGCCATGGTGATGTGTGTCATTTTTGTGTGGTGAGCTGGATGTGATGACATGCTCGGGTTCCCATGACAGCGGGACAGACGTCATGACTTGATGGTGGATGTATGGATTTACTGTGAGGAGAGAGACGGTCCTCAGGCTGCTTTAAGAAATGTCAAGACGAATGATGTCGACGAGTTTTGTTCAGAGGTTTGAATCTAAAAACCTTCCAAGAAAGAAACTGCTCCACAGCTCCAATGTAGGAACAAATAAATTACATAAAGTGAATAGTTTGAAAAAGTTAATTTATAGTAATCGTACATATATGAGTATCAATCATATCTGGAGCCTCGACTGCGTCCACTGCAAAGTGAAATCAGTTCAGCCTGTTGACACAATCACTCTGACCATCAAACACAACATCGGCGCGGTTGAGCAACAGATGTGTTCTTTAGTAGAATTCACAAAAAACAAGATTTATTAGAATTGATTTCACCAATTTTCTCTGAGGTTCAAGCTAACTTTTTTGAGTCATTAACCATCGTACCTTAGTTTAGATATGATGCAACAGTGAACTTAAAATATAAAATAAATAAATAACATAAATATATAACTAATATTCCGTTAATATTGTCGTCATTGTCTAACTTGTCTAACTAATTACACTAGTTGAGAGTTGGAACTGTTGTGTAAATAACTGACAAAGCTTACATCAATGTAACGTTAGCATTCTAACATTAATGTAACGTTAGTCTAACGTTAGCATGCTAACATTAATGTAACGTTAGTCTAACGTTAGCATGCTAACATTAATGTAACGTTAGTCTAACGTTAGCATGCTAACATTAATGTAACGTTAGCCAATTTATCAGAACATCTGACCTGAGTATAAACATATGATCCGATATTTTAAACGTGTCTGAAACACCCACTATACGTTTTAAAGTTATGATAAAGCTCCTGACGCTGCAGTGACACGTTCACATTGAGGATCGCTTTTCATTGGACTACAGGTGTTTCCTACAGCAACGATTCACACATTTACTAAGATCTCTATTAGTGACAGACATTCCTGGTTTGCGTGTTAGTACCACAAACTAAAATGAAGAAGTGACAACGTGTGTGGATAATGTTGTGGGTTTGGATCTATTATTAGCAGCACTTTAGTCTCTGATGGTGACTAACGTGTTTTTTCTCGGTTTTACTTTCTGGTTATACTTCGGCGTTCTGCTGGTGATGTGCCGTGACTCTCCTCTGTTGCTATAGAAACCACTCACATCCCAGGGTAACCATGGAGATGATGGAGAAACGGGAGGCATGCACGTCAAAATCATAAGTCCAAAGGAACTGTAAGAAAAACAAAAACAACACTGAAACGTAATAAAATGGAAATAAAACACAGGACATAAATCATTGATAACAGAAGTGATGATTGGTGATCAATACAGACTGAACATCGCACAACTGATGTCGTAGTAAAAGCTTTTTATGAAAGCACACAATGCAGTCAGAACATTCTAGAAGTCAAAACTCCTCTATGTAAAGTATATCAAATGAAATCAAGACACACGGTTCATCTGAAAGAGGGTTTTGTTTGGAGATTTTAGTTGTAATGTTTTTAAAAGGTAAAAAGATAATTTTCAAAGCGGAGCGATCCATGAAAAAGAGGCAGAGAATTGTATGAAGAAAAGCATGTGGAGAAAACTCAGGAGAAAAACAAACAAAAAGGAAAGACAATAAATAACGGAGATCAACACGCTGAGATCAGAGAGAGAGAGCTGATCCCAGAGCAGCTGGACACACACACACACACACACACACACACACACACACACACACACACACACACCACGCGACAGAAAGCCTGCTCTGTCGTCGATGGAGTCCTGAGCGGCGCAGTGAAGGAGTGACAGTGAGCGTTCAGACTCAAACCAACGCGCTGAGGGAACACAGCTCACTCGATTCATCTAGAGATGCATTCAGCTCTGTCTGAGGTAAACGTCCGTCTGGTCTCACTGCGTTCCTCTGTCGCTCAGCAGGTTCCTGCCGAGAGGCCTTTTACAGACTCTTCCTGTGGAGACGACGCAGCGCTGCGAGCCGCAGACAGGAAGTCAGACAGACGCACCCGCCGCTTGTTTCGGCCTTCAGGTTTGTCGATTGATTAAAAGAAATGATAAATAGCACTGTGCGCCTCAATGAAACAAATTCGACTGCAGCCGCTGCGGCGTCCCTTCCACTGACACGTGACTGCTGGTTATATTACTACGGTCATGTGACGTCAGCAAGAGACAGACAGACAGACAGAGAGAGAGAGAGGTGGTGCTGCCAAAACATGAAGGAGGGATGAAGTAGATGGAGAGGAAGCAGGATGAAGAGCGGGGGGAGGGGTAGAACCAGAGAAAGAGAGGAAGGGGGGGGACGGTCCTCTCAGATCAGTGAACGGAAGCTGACTCAGCTGTAGAGAGACGAGGGGGGAGGGAGGGAGGGAGAGAGAGAGAGAGAGACGCAGGTCACTCGCCCACTGACGCACGCAGGACCATCAAATATTCATCTCACTGCTGCAACACAACGCCGCAGGAAGAGGAGGGGGAGGAAGAGGAGGAAGAGGAGGAGCACAGGAGGGAGAAACCAAGTGAGGAGGAGAGGAGAAGTAACGGGAAGAAGAAGAAGAAACAAGATAGGCGGTGATGAAGAGGAGGAGGGGGAGAGAGGAAAGAGGTAAGATGGAAACAAAAGAGGGGAGAAGGACACGGGAAAAGAAGTGAGGAGGAGGAGGAGGAACGATGAAGAAGCTCAAAGACGTTGTTCTAAGAATATCTCAGACTTCAGAAGTCTGATAGACAGACGTCATGAAGAAAGAAGAGAAGAAGAAGATAAATACAGTAAAACTACAAAAACAACAAGACTGACAACCAATCAAAATCTTGAATTGTATTTTAGAGTTTTCACAATAAAAGCCTTTTCCATTCAAGCCTTCACATGGACAATATTATCTTGATCAATAACGTCTAATAAATAACAGAGAAACTCTCTTCCTCTGCTGAGCTGATGTGCTGCAATGCAGCAAACCCACCATGCTGCTTTTCATAAATCACTTCGCTTCATACAGCGGCTCAGGGGAAAGCGAAGCATAAAACACAAAAGGCCTCTCACCGGTCGGACCTCTCCGGTGGTGTTGGTGTACTGACGCGCCAGACCGAAGTCCAGCATGTAGCACTTCCTGTAGGTGGAGGGAAGCCGGCCCATCGCAAAGTTCGACTGCGGAAACGAGAGCAAAACCAAAATACATCTTCGTGAAGAGAAACTCCACGGCTTGTTTTTGGAGGTCATGTATCATTTTTTATCTTTTCCAGGATCCCCATGCGCTTGTGTGTGTGTGTGTGTGTGTGTGTGTGTGTGTGTGTCTGTGTGTGTGTGCTTCTCTGTGTCTGTCCGGCTCAGCGACAATTCTGCCGCAGCAAACTGGGATAATTTCTTTGGCTTCGGTTTACTCACAGCTTCTCTCAACGCTTCCGAAAGCCGGTTTTATTCTGCCAACTCTCCGCTCGCCACCCTCACACAGCCGAGTGCGAACAGTGTGTTGAAAACTGTCACATTTGTGGGAGGTTTTCTAGCTTCATTTTGTTCCCAATTGGGTTTTGATTAAAGTGTGTTCCGACGCTCAGCGAGGTGAACGTACTGTGACCGGAGTCTTTGAGTCGTTGCGGTGAACGCCGACAGACAGCCAGATGTTGTGATGAGTTATTTGGTTTGTGTTTCGTGGCCAAGGGGCTTTCCTTTCTCCTTTCTCCTTTCCTCCCTTCCTTCCTTTCTCTATTCTCAACAATATTCAATTCATTTACGTTTAATGAAATTAAACACAGGAGTCAAAGTAGAATTCCCGTTAAAAATATACTATAATATAGTATAGCATTATAAGCGCTAGTAAGCGCTAATCAGCATTATAAGCGTTAATAAGCATTACTACGCAGATATATAAAGCCGGCTCTTCTTCCTCACTGTGACCTTCCTCTTCCACCTCCCCATCACGGTTTGTCCTCCAGCTTTTGTTTCCAGCTCTGCTTATTAATATGTAAATGCATTCGGCTTTTTCCGTTCACAACTGAGCTTCTAAACTCTAAAGATTGACATCAAATCAGATGACACATGTTTTAACATATTATATAATATAGAAGTAGTTGCCATTTAAGTGAGAATACTGAACACAAAGTTGGATTGTGAACATTTTCCTTCATATCTGAGGCAAAATGATTCATTTACGACCAATTTCATAAACTTGATTAAATACATTTTCTGCTCTCCTAATTTTTCTGATAAATCACACTGTCTTGATTTTTTAAAATTAAGTTAATAAAGCATTAATCTGAATACAAAAACTGTAACGGTAATATATGTGTTTCAGATCGTCACCCCAACGATGATTTAATCTGTAACAACTCTGCCTCTTATATTGAAATCCCTTCACCTTTATTTCTACACGTGCAGCTCCTGACCTTTTTCATAGTAAATAACACAGTTAAAGCTCATTCAACTCCGTCGCTGACGTGACAGAAGAGAAGCGGGAGGTTTCCGTCGTACCGGTTTGATGTCTCGGTGCAGGAAGCCCACCGAGTGGATGGCTTCGATGGACTCCAGGATCTGCTTCCCGAGGCGCAAAGTCGTGCTCATGGTGAAGGTCCCTCTGGGCTGACTCCTCCTCAGGTCGGCCAGGTTACGCCCCTGCAACGACATGGACGCGGTCGCTTAGCAACAATGCACCTACAGTGCAATCATTTGTTGTCATTTGCAATGCAGGGTTACAACAATACGCCTTTTATTGACACAGATTACACCATTCAAATCTCTTCATAACTGAAGTCTGTATTCATATCCTTCACAATAAAAGCCTAACAGGCCCATGTACCCTTTCGTTGTGTATTCGGACTCACCTGAAGCTGCATGACTACGTAGTTGAATTTGTCGTTTCTTCCGCAGCCAATAAACTTACAGACGTGGTTTTTACCTGCAGGGAAAAAAAACAGAAAGTAAATAAACACAACTGTAAAATATCCTCTATTCTGTCAACTTAACGTTTCAGAATGAACCTCCTACTAAACTGGTTCAATCAAGAAGCTCCATAGCAAACTACCCAGCATGCACTAGGTTTGGATTAAATATCTGTTTCTTGTTACATGAATCATAGAGTCTTGATCTTACTGAATTACTGTCAGTTACAAACGATGAGGTCGTGAATTCAGTGAGATTTAAGTGAGCGACACGTGTGTTCACGTGTGCAGAGCCGGTACAGAGACGAAACACACAAACAATGTGTAAATATACGTCCCTGCAAAGGTTCAGTGTTGGGGAGTAGTAGTGTGCAGTGTTTAAATCAAATTTGAAGGCATTGTACTTTGTCAGGTATACCTTTTACATCTCAAGTAGTACATTACATAACTTACTGTGCAAATTCAGATCAATAACACAAAACATATATATATATATATATGTATGTATATATTATTCTCAACTGGAGCACTCCAACTACTGTTGGTAGTTTCGGTATATTTCGGAGGACTTAAATACACTTTTACTGAAATAAATGAACTTCCTGCACCAGGTGTCAAAGTAAAACTCCCCATCTGCCCTGTGGTCTAAATCCTAAACCGGGTTTAAATGCGCGCTCACCCTGCAGTTTCTTCAGCACCGCCACCTCCATCTTCAGCACCTGTTTGGGCTGCTGGGCCGACTCCACCTTCAGCGCCACGTTTTCCCGCGTCAGCAGGTCCAAGGCCTCGTAGATCTCCCCGAACCCGCCTCCCCCGATCTTCTTCAGCTGCGAGGGACAGACTCTGGGTCAGTTCGGGTCTGATGAGCTCAGCGTGACATCGTTCAAACTGGGATCACGTTTCCTGAATGATTTCCATTTTTGAGCGCCTCTTTAATTCACCGCTCGATGTTTTAACATCCGAAACATTTCTTCTCTGCTTTAATCCTTTAATCTTGCCTCATTTCTTTCTTTTAGCTCTTTTTTTCTCCAGTCTTGTCCCTTGTTCTTATAATTCACCTCTGTCTTTCCTTCCCTTCTTCTCCTATTGTTTCCTCTCTTGTTCCCTTATTTCATCTCGTTCCTTCACTCTGTGTCCTCCTTTCCTTCTTTTACCCCCTTCCTCCTTGATTTTTCACTTCTGTTTGTCCCATATACACGTATATGTGTGTGTGTATATATATATATATATATATATATATATATATATATATTCGGTTCAGTGGCTCCGCTCTAAATGGATCGTTGAAGTGCACATTCCCTGCAGGCTCCGCGCTGCGATCTGATTGGCTGAGACAGGCGCTGCATTATATAACTTCATATTTCAGAGGGATCACGGTGTTTTTCACTGTGAAACGCATGCATGTATGTGGATTAGCTCTTCAGCTAAAGCTCGCGTGACCTTTGCATGACTAGGTTGGTTTTTCCTCGTGGTCCTTCCAGCCAAAGGTACCAAATAATACGCCAGTGTTTCATCACCTGCGTATAAGTCCACGTAAGTCTACAACAAGTGAGATTTGAGAATCAGCTGGTAAACAATTTTACATCGTCTTAGTGCTGGATTTCATTTCCCTTTCAGAACAATAAACAGGATATGAATTATTCTTATTTTTATCAGTAGAATATGCTGAGTGTCCCTGAATTAGCTGCGGTTTGAAGTAAAGAGGACTTCACAGTAAATGTGCGACTGATGAGTTGAAACTGTGAAATTGTCTTCAGACAAAGAGCAGCAGATTAACACAGATACTTTTGTGCAGTCAGTTTTCTTTTCCTGTGTTTCTGTCATACAGGTTTTTAACATTATTGAATTCCGACTCACCACTTTCCATCGGTCTTTGACCATGCAGTTTGGCGGCAGGATGTCGGCCTGCTCGGACGTCCCGTTCATGTTGGCGTTGTCCTGGAGGCCGGGGACTAGGCACTGCATCTGCCAGCCAGACAGAACACGAGCAGCTCCCAGCTTAAAAGAGCCATTTATCTGTGACGGGGGGGGGGGGGGGGGGGGGGGCAACAGTCAGTAAATTAAACACATCATCTGGCACTGGGAGGCTCCCAGTGTGACAAAAAACCGCCTTGTGCTGGGACAGTCACAGCAGTCCAGTATAAACAACAAGCATTAGAGATGGCTGGCCGCCATTAGAAGCCATTCTTCAGCTGGATCAGGCTACAGGCCGGTGAGGGAGGGAGGGGGGGGATGGGGGGGGGGTCTGTTTTCAGGGGTGTGATGGTATTTGCAGTGTCTGGAGCAAATATCATGAGTGCAGAGGAAGCAGCCGGACACTGTCCCGCGGACCCCAAATCCTCCGGGATCCCCACGGGGCGGCTTTGCGCCGGAAAACATCAGCATGGCACCGGAATCCGGTCCCAACATGACCCCCCCTCCCACCCCGACCTACAAGGCACCGCTGCTGGGACGGACACTGGAATGAACACTTTGGCTGTTTTCCATTGAAGCGACCGTCGAGTCCGTCCACTAAACATGGCGGCCGGTTAGCTTAGCTTAGCATAACGACTGGAGACGGGGAGCAGCCAGCCGACGGGAACAAAATCCTCCAGCCTGATAGGTGCTCGTTTTACCGGGTTTCACAGGGTTGTGCCGGACTCTTTCTTGGCTGGGACCAGTTGACGCACAACTAGATACAAGTCACTGTTCCCAGTAAACTCCCAGTAACACCACAACATGTTGTTTTCACACTGGGGAAAAGACTAGACGAGACAAACGAGACGCAACGCGTTCAAGCTTTGGATGAGCCGGTCGGTGAAACCAGGCTAACTGTTTCCAGTCATCATGCTAAGCTAAGTGAAAACAGTAGAAGAGAAGTTTTCACTAAAGGTAGAATTATTCCTAATGGTAGCCAGAAGTCAAGTGTTAGCACTGTTCGCTAATGCGTTGTCTTCATATCGAAATGTTATCAGGTATGAGTGTTTATTTTGTCTAAGAAGCTAATAATGAGCTCCACGCCGGCGCCATGAATTAAAACGGTTTGACTGGGAAGCCGGATGATGTTGATGTTTGGGTCGAAGGTAAGACACACTTTTGAGTTTTGAGTTAGAGGAGCGCGTTGGAGATTAAGCGGCCCGGGAACGAGCGCTGCCTGAGAAGACGACTACGGGGCCAAGAAAGACCCAACGGCCTTTGCATTTCTGGGTAACGGTTTGGATGCTGGCGGACCGGAGCGGTTAACGGGCCGGAACACGGCGCTGTGACCTGGAGCGTCGTACCCAGTTAAGGTGTTAAAATATCTTAATCGACTGCTTCTGTCTGAACAAAGCGACAAAGAGCTTGATTAAAACTGAGCCGGAAGCAGACGGCCGTGGACCCGGTGATCACCGATGACGCGGCAGCAGCAGAGGACGCGGGGGCCCAGTCTCACCGGGCGTCCCTCCCACAGCCCGCCTTCACCTGTGAACCGCCCGTCTGTCTCTCCAGTGCTCTGCAGGGGGTCGACTGCGAGCGCGCTGCCGCTCTGACGCAACGTCTCAGCCACGGATGGACGTGGGCTTTCTTTTTTTCCCCCCGGTGGATCCGTGGGGGGAGAGATAGGGGGCAGGGGGGGAGGGAGATTTGAAGTTCAAAGTGATGCATGTCAGTCCCCCATACCATGCTGTTCTCGCATGCATATGCCACGGGCCGTCGTCAGTGCATGCACAGCTCAGGCGGACTGCAGACACGATGGAGAGTGTCCGCTGCGTTTCCAGTCGGACCAGCTCTGAGCAGACGACTGGACGGACTGGCGAGGAGGCTTCTCTGCACCTGCAGTGGTACAGCTGTGTTGCACCTGCAGTGATACAGCTGTGCTGCACAGCAGCAGCGGCGGCAGCAGCAGCACCATCACCATCACCATCATCAGCTGACCAGCGACCCGCAGCCGGGAGTCACTGTAACACTGGAGATGTAGTGAAACCCGCTGCAGGCCTCAACACACTGCTGAGCCGCCAATCACTGCAGAGGGCGGGACCACAGAGATTCACTGCAACCGGCCAATCAGAACTGATACAGTAGTGATTTAGTAGTATCATGTACTGTTGTATGATGCAGTATACATTGCATATAATTCATTAGTATTGTATCATATTGTATGACAATTGTATACTTTGACGTAATATGGTGTTTGTACACTAGCCTAGTAGTAAAGCATTATAAAGGTTAGTGTGTTACTAACAAATATATTTGTATATTAAGTTTTGAGAATTTATTACATCATATCTTGTTGTGCAGTTGCAGTAAAGCGTGTATGCATAATATTGGATGGATAGTATTTTTACTTGGCATGCAGCTAAAGCATTATATTGTCATGAAGTTAGTAGAGTGCATTATGTCACACTATGTATTATAGAGTGTACTGTATATATTATATTATCTGTTCACTGTTGTATAATATACAGTATACATAGTAAATATAATATTGCGATATCATATCACAATTTTGAGAAGTATTGCATACTCTTGCTGTTTTGTATCATCCCTTTTTATGTGAGATTGTACATTGGAGTATGGAGTATACATATATAGTATTGTAGAGTATTGATAATGGAGACTGGCGTGTGAAATCAGTGAGAAACTCTGAGGTCCGGCAGCGTCTCAGCAGCTGATCAGAGTGACGCATCCCGACAGACACACTTCCACCTTCAAACCTCAGTTTGCTCTTCTTCTTCTTCTTCGTCACCTTCATCTCTTCTTCACTTAAGAATCTACTAGTCTGTTACCGGCCCGGGGGGAGAAGACGGGGGAGGGAGGGGGGGGGGGGTGCTCTGCCAGAAGCCGGGTTTGCATCATTCCAGTTTTGATCTGATGGAGTCAGCCAAAGCTCACCATAGTTCTGAGCTCCCGGAAAACCTGACGGCTTACAACAAATCCTGAGCGGGACAAAACCCTTCCTGTTCCTGTGTTAGCCTACAAGCCAAAACAGAGGGCACAGTTAACCAGGAGGAGGAGGAGGAGGACGGCTGACCGCTGCAGCCGTCCGACCTGCACACACAGGCCCAAACACTGACGTCACAGGGGGAGACGGGGGGGGGGGGCATAAGGGAGGGGGCCGTCAAACTCGCAGGTTAAAGTACAGCAGCTTTGCACCCGCAGACAAAAAATATCATCCGACCTCGACTGTTTCCATCGACCTTTAACCACATGAGGCCACATTCACCAAAACACCGTAGTTCATGAGCAGCTCGAGGTCTGGTGACCTTTGACCCCTTCCTCTAGCCAAAAAGCCAATCTCGAGGCTTTAAAACCACCGTCCCGACCAACAGGTAACGCCGCGATGACTTTGTTCGGTTTCATGCAGACAGCCTGTGACTTGGGGGTCGACTTACAGGGCGGGGCTGACTGATGAAGCTGGACACGATGGGGGTACACCTCAGCGCGTCCGCTCTACGGCCGACCCACAGAGTGATTACACCTGGAGGGCTTGATGGTGACCTACAGCTGGACAGATAACAGCTGACACGAACAGCTGGACTCTCGTCAGCCGCTCACTTCCACTAACGTGCGCTTTACGTCATCTCGTCCAGCGGAGAGAAGAAAGTCATCCATCTTGTTAGCTCGGAGGCTAACAGGTTGAGCTATGCTTGTGTACGCTAGTTTGTACCGTCAGCGTTTTGGTGAATCTGACATCAGATGGAACAAAAGAGGGAAAAATAACCACAGAACAGTTCTATGTGATTATAAAGAAGCTTTAACAGATACACCAAGTTACATATTTGAATACAAAATATCAAAAAGTTAATATTCAAATTTGATAATTGAAAAAAAGACAAAAATTTGAACTTTGGTTACATCATGTTATTCTGCAATATATGAACTCCCTTTAATTATCTAAAAATAACATCTAAATGTATCTATTTGTTAAATTGATTGTATTCAATTTTTTCTCTGGTAAATAAAAATGTCTAGATTTTTATTTTCTTGTGTAATAATTAAATTAGTGTGTCAGAGACAAACTTCGGCTCTGGTCCGGGTCTACTTGACTCCCCCTCCCCGCCCTCTCTCTGCATCACCCATATTGAATCCCTCCTTTCTGCAGTGCACAGTCATGGGTGCGCTGTGCGCATGCGCAACATCACATCCTGCTGATCAATAAATCTGGCCCGGACTAACCCGAGTTATGAATTTAGAGATCAGCACTAGAGACACAACTCGCATCAGAGTCCAAAAAAAAAGACCACCAGGCCACATTTCTAAGGGAGGTTTCTGATACTTATCAGTAGATTCACCTGCGTTCACGCATCGCTGCGGGACACACACGCACGCGCAGACACACACACACACACACACACACACACACACACTGATCTCTGTGGTCCGGGCTAGACCTAATCCGGATCAGGCCTACCTGGCGCACCGTCCGCTCCTTTTCCGCCTTTTGGGAATCTTCATCTGGGATTTTATTTCGGCACAAAACGTCCTGGTCCAGAAAACCCACCGTTCCTCTAAGGGGGAGGCGGGGTTTGGGCCTCAGTCTCCCGCAGGACTAAAGCCCCATTTATTTCTCTGACGGTCCCCGGGAATCAAACCAGACCGGATGCGTCCACGGACCGGCCGCGCGATGCAGAGCACACCCGCTGCAGGACCGGGACGCACCGGGTCCACGTGGACCAGAGACCTGCTTCTATTTCCCCGGGAGCGCTCATTAAAAACCTGCTCGTCCGGGTCCGGGTCCTCCTCCGG
Source organism: Gasterosteus aculeatus (assembly GCF_964276395.1). NCBI lineage: Eukaryota > Metazoa > Chordata > Actinopteri > Perciformes > Gasterosteidae > Gasterosteus > Gasterosteus aculeatus. Next base: position 19,741,538 of record NC_135696.1, on the reverse strand, counting down.
TACTCCGCCGCTGCAGATGGGTGGAGGAGGAGGAGGAGGAGGAGGATGGGAGGATGCAGACTGGATCCTCCCTTCTGCAGGACCAGATCCGGGAGAAACCAGACCCAGAACCCCGAGTGGTGCTGACCCGGCCCGGCTGTGTGTGTGTGTCAGGTTCTCCGTCTCCAGCCTGTTTGTCCGCACTGCAGCTCCGCATCCAGCAGCATCAAAAGCGCGTCACCGCACACCAGCACAACATCCGGTCGATGCTTTCAGAATAAAACGCCCTGTGATCCGTTCACCTCAAATTCCAAAGCCAAAGTTTTGTTCCTTTTACTTTGTTTGTTGGATTACACCGTGTTGTTAAATATCAGTCAATGTTATCATCGTTTTTACTATTTGTTACATGTTTCGGTTACATGTTTCGATAGTATATCAAAATGTAGTTCCGTTTAAATGCATATAGAGGTTTATCAATATTAAACAATTTGGAATCAAAATATTTGTATGTTTTTCTGTTTGGGTGATGAATAAAAATTGAATTGATTGGTCTGTCTTGTATAAGGGACCAGTATAGCTTCAGTTAATATACCAATAGTTTGTTTCAATTATTGAGTAAATTGTTTTGTTCATAATTGAACAAATTGAAAATTGAATTTTGAGGTCTTCAAATGTCTTCCAACGATTGGTCCACAACCAAAGTTATTCCGTTAGCGATTAATCCTCATTTAATTAATACTTTGTTTCTGAGTGTCCTTTAGATTGGAGCCCCAGAAGCTGTAAAATGTGGTGTCGACAAAAGCTTTTTATGAGACATTTCAATGAGATTCTTGTTAATAATTAAATATTTCTTCTCTTTTACTGCTTTTAATAATTATTTTTTGACTACTCGACTCCACTATTTCTACTTTGGAGACATTCTACTTTCCTCCATCACATTTCATGTTCTACCTAATCCTTTTTTTCTAAAAACATGTCCGACAGTTGGAGTTGTTTTTTCAGGATTCTGATTGAAATGATGCAATAACCGAATAAAATGTGATGCATCTCGAAATGGAGCTGATTTAATATTTATTGATCCACCTCGTCTGAGCGGCGACATCACGTCCTGTTTCAGAGCAGAATTTAGATGTGTTATTATATTAAGTATTTTACTGAAGTAGTATTTTGAGGTACTTGTAGTTTACAGAATCAGAGGATTAGAATTGTTGACTGTTTCATTTATTTTTTACTCAATCTCAGATGGAAATATTGTACTTTTTACCAACATTTATTTAACAGCATAATTTGCTGATAAAGTTGTCTACAGTCAATGGCTTTAGCTCTGCATTGATATCAACTTGTGGATGTCAGGTAACTTTCTTTACGGCACCATTCTTGCATCGATCCCCAAGAGAGGCAGGGGGCGCTGTTCAGTCCCACCCTCTAACCAGGCCCCTGAACGCCTCACCGTCCCCTCCATTTAACCGTTGGGCCTTTTCTAACGTTGTTGTCGCGCGACCATCCGCCTCCGTCGCACCGGGAGGCTTCTGTTCTCAGTAGAAAACGATGAATACGATCGATTGTTCTCTGTGGGGATTCTATTGATCCGACGTGAGAGCCTGTGGCCTCGAACGCACCAACACGCACCAACACACACCAACACACACACGCGCACACACACACACGCACACGCCGACTCTTCCTCGCACCGGTTCCAATGTTCGCTTCGATCGGTTTCTACCGTTAGTTCGTCGTCTTCCTACCTGAATGTGGTCTTCTGTGCGGAGCCGAGCAGGTTCCTCCTCCTCCGCTCCATCTCTACAGCATCAGCACCACTCAGGAACGCACGCACGCACGCACGCACTTCCTCTGTGTCGCCATGGTGACGCTGCAGCGTCGCAGCGCCCCCTGCTGGCAGGGAGACCCATCAATCGTATTCATGTGACTGGAGTAAAACACACATATTATCCACTTTATGTAGTTAAAATACTTAATAAATAAATAAGTACACAAGCGTTATTAGATTCCCATCGTTAAAGAATTAGCACTAAATTAGTAATATTAGTACACCGCCATGTATCACATTAACAGAGTTAAAGTATTGGCAGAATAAGTGCACACGTATAGTCTGCTTCAAGCAAATATCCGTAGTGAAAAAGATCAATGTATTGCAGTAGAAGTTTAAATGATGCTGTGGAAAACACGAGAACAACCGGCTCATCTCACTCGCTTGTTCTGGAGCTTTTGACCACATCACTTTTTCTCAGTCAGTCTTCATCAGCTGACTGAGTTTGCTCCTTTTGTTGGTTTATTTTAGATGCTTCAAATGGATTTTGACAGATTCACATAATGAAAATAAAATCTCACGATTCCCCAAGTGCTCAAAACATATCGCTGATTTTCAATGGAAGCAAAAGTCACGACATTTCAAACATTAATTATTTGCAGATTTTGTTGTCTTTTTATTAATAAAATATTAATGACATTATTTCAAATTTACACATTCACATTTTGCCTTTAGTCCCTTTTACTATAAACAGTAAGAAGTGCAGATGGATTAACTAAAGTATTAAAGCCTAAATTTAAACAAACATTCAAAAGTGAGAATTTCTTTTTTTACAACAGTTGATTCCTTTAATTTCAAAATGCATTTAAATTTTTCCTGATATTTAGCTTTCTGCTGAATCTGTGAAACTTCTGCTCTATAAAAAACCCAGACTGGTTTAGTTTGTGTGTTTCTGCCACAAAGTGGTCAGAAATAAATAAAACGTAAACAGCGTAAATACTCAGCTACAGGAAACGTATATAAACATAACACTGGATAAACATCAGATTTAATATATTTGTATAAAAAGGTATAGTTTTTTTTATAGAATCTGGTTCCCATCATATATATATTTGCACATTCACGTCTACGCGGAGCTGAACGCCGGGTTTGCAAAGTTCCCGCCGTCGTCGCCGTCGTCGTTCTCTGCGAAGTCCTCGGGGTCGAGGTCGGCCTCGAACATCCGCTGCAGCAGAGCGTCCACGGTCCGATATCCTGACAGGAAGCAGTGACATCATCAATACCGCCGATCAACCCGCTGGGAGAGCACAGCACTCTTGACTTACGTCACTAACAGTAACTTAGAAATCCCAAAAGACATCAGCGTTTTATGTTGTTAAACTAAACCAAACAGCAAAAAAACGTGAAAATGAAATTCTTTTTTTCTTCTATTGTAGTGTTGTATTGCTTATATTTTTATATCATGTTTGTGTCATCTGCAGGTGAAACCACATCTAATCAGGACAAAAAGTTATTGAAAACTAGCAAAGTTTTATATTTGGATTCAACTCAATAAGCATAAGGCTTTAGAGGATATAGAGGATTTCTTGGCAGACAACGTTAAAAACTAAAAGTTTTATTTACGTCGTTCATTCAATGTTTCAGACTTGATGGTTAAAGTAAAGTGTAACACCAGGAACACTCCTGGTGGGCAAAATGAAGCAATTTTTTGATTTTTTTAATCTTTAAAAGGTGCTCTCCTAGTTTGGGCCTCAGCACGTTCTCTGATTTACAGATACAACAATCCGCCCTTTCAAAATAAAAGCATCCATTTGCTACGAATCTGCTCTTGTCCTTAATATCCTAGTCTTTTCTGCACTCGTACTCCTTTTAAATGCGGTCTGACTGCTTCTTACTTTTTGAGGCGATTTTAAACATTAGGGGAGGTTTGTTTGCCGATTGGCCGGTTCCCTGCTCGTTGTCGGCGGTTTCCATGGCGTTCACCAAGTTATCCTCCAACTTCTCCCTGGTGCACAAAACGACACAAGTGGATGAGCTGAAAACATTTCCGATAACAAGACTTTGAGGGACATTTTTCTCTTATTGCCGCTTTTTCTGGATTGTTTGTGGATAACATAAAAAAAAGTAAAATCTCTATATAGTACAAACTTTACTAGATATGAAACAATCCCATTATAAGGGGCCACGAGCTAAAGAACGCTAGGAACATGCTAAAAAGCCTGTGCTGAGTGACGGCCGTGGTTGCCGTGGTAACGTACTGCTCCACAGCCAGCTGCAGCTCCTCGATCTTCCTCTCCAGAGACGTCTGCAGGTCGCTCTTGTCCACCGAATACTCCACGAAGAACGCCTCGAGGACGAACGCCACGAAGATACTGAAAAACATCAGAAACCCCGACAACATTTAGTTCAAATTGCCGCACTTTGCATGCTGGATTATCCGCTCGCAGCTCCTGACTGCACTGAACTGTGTCTCCCGTCCCTCCTCCTCCTCCTCAGGCTTACTTGATGATGACAATGACGACCATGATGTGGAAGAGGATGAAGAAGAGCCTGGCTGACGCGTGCGTGACGGCGGCGAAGCCGCTGCTGAGCAGTGGAGTCCCGTTAAGGAGTCGCAGAGTTTAACATTTCAAACAATACGAGTAACGAAATCGTTCTTAAACATATTAATGATTCACTCCACTACACGTCATTGGACAATTTTGAACATTTTACTACATTTTTTTGATGACTTAAGTTAACGAGCCGATTTCAGAGTAAAACAATATTTTATCAAATCAATCTGACAAAAAACAGAAATTGATCAAAAATAGCTGCAAGTCTAAAACCAAATGGATGTATAAATATAATCGAAGGATATCGTGCCACTGGTTGACCACGGTGAGCTCCACCAGCAGGATGTAGGACGACACCACGTTGTTGAAGTTGTTCTTGCAGTAGTTTAGTTGTGCGAAGGCCGTCCCTCTCAGCAGCTCGTTCCCACAGTACGCCTTCGCCGGGTCGCTGGAGTCCTCCTCGTAGAACTTCACCTTCCCCTTGAACAGCTCCATCCCCACCATGGCAAAGATGTAGTACACCACCTGTGGGAGGCGGAGGAGGAGAACTCTCGAGATGTGAGCCACGTTAGCGACGGGTCTTAACGCCCGTCCACTACTTGAAACATCTGTGACGACACACAGGTGTACCAATAATCAGCTCACTTCAGCATGTTACAGAATACTAGAAACACAAACTCGTACGTACGATAATCAGCTGTCCGAACGTGAGGATGGCCGGTCCGATTCTGATCAGGGTGTTGATGATTGCGCGGAACCTAAGAGGGGGAAGCGGCTCGGATGAGAGGCCGATTACACGCGACAAAACGCGCGTCCGGGCAGCGGTTCAAACTACACGGAGTCAGACCACGCTGCATTTACAGAGCAGACCTTTGGATGTTGTCCACCACGCGGATCAGCCTGAGGACCCGCAGGATGAAGACGATGTCCAGGATCTGCCGGCTGGTGTAGTTTCCCGCTGCAAACCAGGGTGAAAACGTTGCGCAACGATGGAAGATTCAATTCGAAAGGCCTCTTCAAAAGGGTCAGCTGCATTTTTTTTATTCTGAACGTTGTAAAACTCACATGACGTCAGGGCGGAGTTGACGATCGTGGCGATGAGAGCGGAGACGACGATGATGGTGTCGAACCTGAAAACACAAACCAAACATTAGGAACAGAAACATTTCAGGTTGAGCATAAATACCTTAAATTCTTGGTGACGAAGCTGAAAAGCGAAACCGGCGTTTTCTGTAAATGAAGCAGATGGATTCTTTCGGTCCCGCCTGCGGTCACGTGATGTCATCGGACATCACGTTTGAGCACATTTCATGGATGCGTTCAAAGATCTGCGCTCCATTATAAAACAGCCAACGCTGGTGACCAGCTCCTTCGTGTCTGCGAGTTGGACATCCAGCTCTCATTCTACATCCATGAAACATGCAAAACGCACCCGACCGAAGTCCCTGCAGCCTCTGAAAAGAAAGAAAAAACGACCTCCGCAGCGGCAGCGCGGGCGCTTCAGGGGGCGGAGAGGTCAGCGCGCACGCTTTGCTGCGGTACGACTGCACAGTTTAACAGGACACAATTGTTCCGGCCTAAAGCTGCGGAGCTTATCGTGTTCAGTTTGTTGACTCGGTTGCGTTCGGATTCCACCATAGTGGAGGTGTTTCTAATGTGTTGCGTTTTCCGTTCAATATTTTCAAAGTTCCAAACAGTTGATATATATAAATCGTATATATTAATATACACACACACACACACACAACTCTTAATTTAATGTAGTCGAATGCAACACCATCTTTAACCGTCAACAACTCAACATTATAAACTTTGTAAAACCGAGGATGTTGCAGAGCCGTTGTATTGCATTAAATTGCACGCAAGCACTTAATAAAAGGGCCACTGTCTCTGGGAAAAAGCCTGAGAGAAAAAACAAAAAAAAGGTGCGAATGAGGAACCAAAAAAGGAAATTTTTCCTTTTTTTTTTTTGATCGCAGTTTTGGTTTCTCAACATAGTCTTGCAGGTTTTCAATTAATTTACTCGCGGCTTTTCGTTAACACTTTAGAGTTCTTGTTTTCAGGCCCTGAAACAGCTGCACAAAAAGTGGTTTGACTCCACAATGGCACAAAAACGGACTCAAGCGGCCGTCTGAAGCGTGGTCGCGCCGGTCCAAGCGCTCACAGGCGTACGACTGAAGCAGCAGCAGATGTGTGCAGCTGGAACATGTGTCACATACCTTGTACTTATAATCTTGGACGAAGAATAGCTGTGTGAAATGGACACAGCTCATTGATTTTAGATTTAGAAACATTTTTTTTGCATTTTGAGTTCTGTCAGCAGGTGATTCTGTCACATTGGGGGACGTTCTGAAAAAAGACTCATTAAAGTTTCAAACACAAACCGCTCAAATATACCAGAAAATATAAAATAAAACATTGTTATTTTGTTCTGAATCATACATTTTCTTTAAGTTGGGCAAAGATATTGTAAATAATGACCTCATAAACATCCATGTAGGGCGTCAAGGAGGCACCTGCTTATATTAATACATCCAACATTAGTTTATAATAGTAATCGGGGCCAGAAATTCATGGATCTTTATGTACAAGAAACATGAACGGAGTTTGAATCTGTTAAAAAGTGAAAATTAATTTAAGTTCTTTGTTACTGTCAGAATTTGGGGAATGCTGTTCGGCCAATTCCAGTATTTCTCGTCACTCTTCAGGTGTCTGAAGGGAAACATCTTCTCACTGGCCAATCAGACCTCTTCATGTCATCTCGTTAAGACTCCTTTGTTAAATCGGGTAAACGCCGCTGGAGGTTCTACAGGGGCGCGGCGACCGCGAATCGAGGCGCGTCGGCTTCTTCCCTCACCAGTTCCAGAAGTTGTGCCTGGAGAAGAACGACCTGGGCTCGAACACGTAGAGCTTCAGCAGGATCTCCAGCAGGTAGAGGGCCAGGAAAGCCCACTCGGAGTTTGCGATCAGCGGGTTCTCCTCGTCCAGACCGATGAACACGGCGTTCACCAGGATGATCAGGTCGTACGCGACCACGAAGGCCCTACAAACGATATAAATATGTATTAGTACAGAGTATCCGGATGGATGGATAAGCGGCGCAGATAAAAACCCGTCCGTCTCACCGGTGTTGAACCAGGCGGCAGACGAGGCGGCTGGGGGCCGACAGGTAGAAGGCGGGGAACGCACTCTGGAGCGGGTGCGGCCTCGACTTGAGCGTGATCACCTCGATGTTCAGCAGGTCGGCCAGCTGGACGAACGCCAGCTTACCTGTCGAATCAATTTCAGGTCAATTCTCGGGGAGAGGAAACCGCAAACTGCATCGACCCAGACGGTCTTCATGTTGTGTTCAGGGACTCCTTCTTAAGGCGTAAAGTCGGCACTCAGCCCGACAGTCTGTAGACACTACCCGGGGAACAAAGAACCCACAGAATAAAAACAAGAACCCGTTTTCATCCCATATTCTCATAGAACATGGTAGTTAAATAAAACACGAAATAAAAATCAGGTGAAACGGTTTTGTTGTCAGGTGACGGGTCATTGTGCTGATGTGTGGTTGAGGACGTTCATCAAGCATCGTCTATGCCCGGACCACAGCACGTCATCTAATGCGTTGATTGGCCTGACCTGACCTCTGACCCCAGCCTCCAGCTAGCCGTTCCATAAATGGTATTACTTGCTCATTTAAGGAGCTGCACGGCACATTTGATCGTACAACGTGCAGCGAGTTCATATCGGTTTAGATTATCATCAATGTAGGAAGTTACTAAGCATTTACCAGCATTATGGGAAGTGGATGAATTCATTAAATAAATAGATGACTTTACACACAGCAATTAAAAACAAGACAGACGCAACAGTAAGATGTCCCACCAGGAGGCTCCATCCATCTCAAAAGAACATTTCCCTTTGGAATGTAGTGCAGGAGAAGCAGATATTAGCTCAGAGCACTCGAGCAAATGTAATAATGTTCGGCTCGTACAAATGTCGATGACATTTTTCTCACATTTGAGGTGCAGCTAAACAGCATGACGAGGTCTGCGGTCGCGATGGTGAAATAAAGTGGAACAAACAATATTTTGTCCACCTGGCCTCGTGTGATATCTGCCCAGTTCTCAGAATAGAGGTTGAGCTGTGATGGAGCGGAGTTTGACTTCCTCCGCGTGGCGTGCGAGTGTGGCGACGGCGACGCTGCAGAAAGCCGATAGCGGGGGGAGCTTCTCGTTCTCAAAAAGCGAAGCAGAAGTGCGTTAAAACTTTCACTACTACCACTGACCAGCGACACCTCCAGATGCAGAAGTCCATTTGAATAGAAGTCAATGGCTTGTTTCCCCCAGTAAACATTGCAACCTTAACTTTATGGTCTTAATCTCAATTCAATAGTTTGTCACATAAATGGTGGAAAAAGTTGACATGATTTGTTTGGGTCTCATTTTTTTACTTTACAAAAAAAAAATGGCATTTTAACAGTTGTGTAGACTTTTTATATCCATCGTATATGCAACCAGCGTCTGTATGTAGTGTGTGTGTGTGTGTGTGTGTGTGTGTGTGTGTGTGTGTCCCACCAACGCAGCCCTGGTTGTCGTCGTCGCCGACGCTCCACAGCAGCTCTCGGTGAGCGTTGCTGATGCCGGGCTGAACCAGTCTGACGATCTGGTTCCAGTTGGCCTGGCTCACCACCGGCTCCCCGCCCGCCGCCTTCGGCTCCTGCAGGACGGCGAACGCTCGCGCCATCTTGTGCCTTTTGGTCCTCACCAGCTGCCGTACCTCCTCCTGGCGGGGGCGAGAGAACAGCGGTTATTCCAGCACGCGGAGTCGCTGGACGCTGTGCATCCCTTAGTGGGATTGTGTTTGTGTCATTTTAAATGGAGGCCACAGGACGAGGAGCCAGATGTTTTTCCTCAGGCAGCTGTTGAAGTGACATAATCGATGCGGAGTCGCGGAGCGCGAGGAGACGCGTCGTACCTTCAGGTATTTCTTGTAGTTGTTGTAGACGACGGCCAAGAAGACGGACATGAAGATGTAGGTGTTGATGAGGATGTACAGGATGAAGAAGACGGCGAAGACGAAGCTGCTGTTGTACGCCGGCATCCTGCCGCCGAGAAGCAGAAGGCGAAACATGAAGATGAAACATGAGAGAATATGGAAATATTACATTTTTAAAAAGAACTTCCTCATTTTCACCCGGAAGAACAACATTTTTTTTTTGTCAGAACTAATGCATGAAAGGAGATAAAACGGCCGGTGGCGTAGAGGAGGTCAGAGGTCACCAGAGTCATCAGTGAGGAAATGTGACCCGAGACCAGAGAAGAAGTCTTACATGACGTCGGGGCTGTTGGCCGTGGTGACGAGGACGTACAGGTCCAAGACGATCTCCAGGTAGTTGGTGAAGTACGGAGCTCCATCGATGGTCTTCAGACCGCTACACACAAAACACACAACACACACACACAACACACACACTTCTTCATATAGTCTCGCTTGTGTGCATTTTACCTTTAGCTACAGTTTAACGTAGCAGCTATTTTTGTTCACCGGTGCTTCCATCTTTTCGTCCCAGTAAACTGAGTCTCTGCATCTGTTTGAATCACTAAAGGTTTTTCTTCAGCAAACGATTGATCAAATGAAAAAGGATCATCTGACTGGTGGTGGTGGTGGTGGTCCTCCTCCACCGGCGTTTAAAGCGGTCGGATCGGATTAAAAATAAGCGGAAACGGCAAGAAGGCGCCTCACCGTTTGCCGAGCAGTTTGAGCGCCATGAGGGAGAAGATCAGCAGGCTGAACATGAAGAGCATGAAGACGTAGAAGATCTGAGGCAGAGCGTTCCGGATGCTTCTGAACGCTCTGCGGAGCTGAACACAAACAAGCAGAGTTAATGGGGAAGGGAGCGCGCACACACACACACACACACACACACACGCACACACGGCTAATTAACGGTGCGTTCCGGCGCCGCCGGCTCAGGCAAACATTTGCCCGTTTAGCAGCAGTGAGTTTAAACAGCAGCTCAACTGACCCCACCAGAGATTAAAGCCTCTGCTCACAAGACCATGAGGCCGAAATATCAATTTCCCCACACGCACACACGTGTACATTCACTACATGCTTCCATCTTCATGATCTTCTGTGGAAGAGGCCAACTGGGGCTAAAGATGGGAGCAGACTTTCCCACTATTGTTATTATAATCATTGGTCATATCGTCACATCCCCTCTTCTCAAACTAAAACTACTAAAATAACCTGCCAAGTTCATTTCCACGACAACATCGTTAAAAAAAAAAAAAAAAAAAAAGTGGGGGGAGGCGGCTCACCTGCCGTCCCTCGGTGACGTTGACCAGGAGCAGCGGCCGCAGGACTCTGGACCAGCGGACGGCGTAACAGCCGGCGGCGTCCAGCGCGCCGTAGACGATCATGTCCACCAGAGTGAGCTTGAGAAAACAAATTTAAATTGGAAACAAAATACATAGTTTTCAGTTGTCAGAAAGTATTTTATTTTTTAAGTTTGGAGCAGAATAACTTCCTGATTCAAGCCGGAAGTCAAACGTGAGAATTAAAAAAAGGAACCGAAGAGGGAAAAGACGGGAGGGGAAGCCGCAACGCACTCCCGCTCTCGGCCTCCCGTTGACTCCCAGCATCACCACAACCACCAGTACGCCGTAATACCACAACAATAAACAGGCGTAAAAGACAGAGCAGAGGAAAAAAAACAAAACAAAAACGACATCGTCTGAACGTTGTGAGAAAAAGAAAAAAGGTTGGTGAAGATTTGCCCCCTCGGGTCAGCAGGAAGCTGCTTCGCTTTAGAAAAAAAAAAAAAAAAGATGCTGACGCGGCAACCTCTCCGGCTAAAGGCGGTTTCACAACAACAGGCCGAGTCTCCTCAGCACATTTTGAGTTTGCAGGAACTCGACTCGCAGCAAAAAAAACCAGGAACTCGCCAACCGTCACCAGGACGAGACCCGTCAAGGCCGTTCACTTTAGTTGGTGTGGTTTGGATTTCAGTACCGGTTTGTTCTGGTTTTGTTTCGGTTGTTCATGATGTGTTGCTCTTTGTGGGTAAAATGTTTTTTTTTTGTTTCCTCTTATTGCATTTTTTTTTGCAGTACAACATCCAACAAGCTGGTTAGATTTACGGAGTCCGGCCCGACGTCGCAGCTTCGTCACCCCCACCCATCACGCTGCGTCGATAAGCCCCGCCTACCGCCAGCGTGACGATGATGCAGATGTTTTTGGGATCTTTCCAGAACTTGTCTCGGGGAATCACTTTGGCGTAGTGGGTGAGACGAAGGGCGAAGACGAGCAGACAGAGCAGCTCCACCAGCATGGTGCACTGAAAGAAAGAACAGCGCACTGCGGTTACTGCGCCCGACACCACCGCCTCCATCTCCCCGGCCCGTGGTGCTGGTCTGAAATCTTCAAAAACCTTTTGTGCGCCGTATGGCGACGTTAAATCCGCCACAGTCCGTTGGACAGCGAGCGCCACATAAAAAATGGCTCCAAGATGACCATCAAATTAAAATGATATTTAAAAGAAAACACAGAGAGCTCCTTCTGTCTGCAGGAAGTGGAGGAAGTATAAAAACCGAAGAGCGTCTGTGTGTCAGCGGGGAGGGGGGGGGGGGGCGCGGCGGCCATCTTACCGCCACTGGCAGAAGGAAGACAGCCGGCTCCTCGAAGATGGCCAGAGACAGATCCACCACGATAAAGAAGAGGAGGAGCACCTTAGGGATCCAGTGATTGTAGCGCAGATACAGTCTGGGGACACACACACACACACACACACACACAAACACAAACAAACACACACTTGGGTTTTCATGACTAACGGGGAAATTACATGGACTTGCATCCATTTCTTGAAGACAAAAACGCATCATAAACGCTGCAGTCAAAACCTCGATCTGACCAAACTCGAGGTATTTAAAAATAAACTGTGATGATTTATGTTTTAGGGGACGTCCCCCTTTTTGGCCCCTGCTAAAGAGCGGGTCCCCACGACGCGAGTGTGTAATGAGATTCATGTCCCCACAAGGCGGCCTCTGACAGACAACCTGCACAGAAACACAGTCAACGACACTGTTAAAGTAAAATGCTGTTATAGTTCTTCTTTAGTGGCTCTCAGCACCAAACACATCGGCTCCTCCTGGAGATGTAAAACACACATCGTTCTATTTTTCTCTGTTGTTTTTGATCACACAAACAAAAGGAAATAGCCACAGAATATTAAAAAAATGAGGGGATCATCAGCGGTCGTGATATTGTGTCGCGATGGAGTTCTGACCTCACGGCCTGAGGCGACGTGTCAAAGTAGATGTTCCTGTTGTACTGAGCATCCGACACGTAGATGGAGGCCAGCTCAAAATCCTGAGTGACAAACACACAAACTTATCAAAAGGATGAAGCCGTTCTGTGTCCCATTGGACACTTGGGTCAGAATATATATACACACACATGATTAAAACCTCTAAGACTTCAACAAACACACCTCACTTCCATGAGAGAGAAAACAGAGGCCAGTGGGGTTGAAAGGTTCAGATAAAACGGAAAATAAAAAAGGGAAAAACGTTTTCATAACGGTTTCATCTAACAACAAAAAAACTTTAAAAAACTTTAGCAGTTTTATACTTAAACGTAAAATAAAACTACTTTTGGATTGCATTATACATTTGACTTTAGATATTTGAATACAAGTACCGATCTTTTAATTATATAATTATTTTCGTTATTCAATCACAAGGAAGGAAAGCTGGAAGCGTCTTGGACGGTTCACAGCTTTATGGTGCAAAAAGGACAAAAGTCCACGAGTTTACGGCCGTCATGCGGAATAAACATTTGTCATGTTTCACATCGGTTGAGTTTGTGCAGAAGCATCAGCTGTGAGCGCGCACTCTTGACTCTCACCTCTTTGCTTTTTGCAGCGTTTCCTCCGTTCGGGATTCCTTTTCCTGCAGACTCATCGGGAATGTCCCCCTTCTTGTCCGGCTCGGACATCTCTCCAAACGTCCGTCACGACTCCAAAGAAGGAAAACAAACGAAAAAACAAACAAACTATTTTTCTTTTAAGTTACCCCGACGCAGGACAAACAGTGCCGGCTTCCCCCCTCCTGGTTTGAGGTGTAAACGTCACCGCGGAGCGCCCGACCGCGAGGATCCGCGTCACATGTCTTCCTCCCGCGGGAGCTTTGACGGGGCTGATGGACTTGCACCTGGTCTCTGTCTGAGCGGACTGACCCGGGCCGCCGACGAGTCCTCTCTGATAAACCCCAGGACGCGTGCCGCCTTCAGGGACAGGGGGAAATATGGGAAGGTGGAATTGCATGGTAGCAGGTTTGTGAGAAAATAAACTGGGTGTTGTGAATCATTTTCTGATTCCTGAAGAGGTAATCATTTTTATTTTATTTTACCGGTGAGTGAAAAAGTTTTTTTTTATTTGTTTTTTAATAAATATTCAAAACACAAACTGGCAGTTGATTAAAATACGAACCGACAACACACGCAAGAAAGCCATTTACATTCAGGCGAACTTCTGTCTTTTTTATTTTTCATTTCAAATCGCAGTCTGACTGAGTGAAGCTGGTTTGTTGAATTCAGTTTGAGTGCCTTGTTTTCCGACTCTAGCTGTGAACGTTGAAGGCAGCACAAGGCGTCATGTGACACACAGCAGCTGGATGACGGAAACCAAAAACCAAAAGCACTCAGTGGAAGAATAAAAGAACGTCAACGAAATGGTTTATGTTCGTATGGAGGAGAAATTTGAGAATAAATATCCACCGTTGTAGACTCGGACAGTGATGTCACACGGCAGCGAAACGGTGACGTCACCAGGGAGGGGAGGGGGCACGCTTGCGGTTTTTTTCACATTCTTAAACACTTAAAAGTCTTCGAACTATTTCTGTTAAACACAACTTTCCTTTCTTTCTTTCTCTGTTCAACATTATATTATTATGTTATTATAACTTTTCATTCATTCTCCCAATTTCTTCATAGAACTCAACATGTTTTGAACTCAACAGGAAATACTTTTCTTACTGAAAATGTGTTTGTTCTGTAAAAGACAAAGTTATTTGACAGAAATTGAAACATGACAGCCAACCCTCAAAAGGCCCTTTTATATTTGTATAAAATAATCATCCCCCAATCTTCCCTTTTTATTGTAAATATGAGTATTTTCATGAGATGTGCATCAGATAAAACAAGACAACGCAGGTCATTATAACTGATGCAAGTGTGTAAGTAATTTCCCTTCAACACATTCATACTGTGATCAAACAAGGGAAATGGTCTCTGAATAGTTGTTTATATTCATTTGTATGATTCTATTTCCGGGTTCAATTCCCACATTTTTTAAATATGTTCTTAATATTACATTAATCCTAATTGAAAAAGAAAAGACTGACCACGCGTATCACATAAATTATTCACCTCACAATTCAGAAAAACTAAAACTGTAACTATGTTTGCCTCTGTTTTTAACAGATACAAACGCTGTGTGCGATTAAAAGCTTAAAGAGCCTCGCCTTGTATAAGAATAAAGCATAATATTGTGGTATTCGTGTGGATCTGCTGCCTCCTGCTGTCCACTCTGCAGTCTGACACTCTGATTTGCTGCCAGATGTGATCTAAACCACTGGAGAGCAGCTTTTCCAGCAAAATATCATGAGCAGCACTATGAAAAGTATTGGAAGGATCTAATGCGGAAAAATATTGCTTTATTATAATCCACTTAAAGGGCCAGTAGAGCTCAGGGGAATCCACTGGAAATGGAATTAAAATATTCAGAACTTATTTTTCACCATGTTGTATAATCGGCTTTTACGTTTGATCAGATTGCTTCTCTTTTTTTAGAATGAGCTCTTATTTTCTCCATGAGGGGAGGGTTCTTTTCCTCTTTCTACAGTAGTCAGAATAAACGAACAGGGGGGGGGGAATCCACACTTTAAAGTAAAAATATCACATTTGAACTTTGTTAAAATACTGATGTGCAAAAATAATAACATCATTAAGAAACCATGACTTCCTCCGTCTCTTCCTCCGCTCCCAGACGAGGAGTTGGGCCATTTATCTCAAAGGACAAATTAAAAAAAAAAAAAAAAAAGTTTTCAGATTATATATTTTTTGTCATATATTTTTCATTTTAGTTTTTAGTTCAAACATTTCCTTGTGTTTTTTGTAGGTTGCTTCTTTCACATCGCTCTTCCTGCTGTGAGGCGCAGTAGCACCTGCTGGCCACACGGGGCGCTGACTGTCAAACAGAGTTATTGTCAAATAAAGAAAGAAAGAAGAAAATTCACAGATGTTGCTGCTGGAAAACCACAAAGTGACTCCAAACGTATTGATTTATTGTTTTTAAATGTAGAAAACAGTCAAAGAGTCTCAGTGTAAACAGAAACACACGTCAGTCAAATCATTTTGGCCAATAATTTGACAAAAAGTCATAAAGAAATAAATAAAACGATTTTTTTATAAATGTTATTAATATGCAAACAAAATGGGATGAAAAACACATCCAAGAGGAACTTATTCAACACTCAATATAAATGTTCCATGAATGAAGCACCCTCACAACAGAGCTTAAATCAAACAACTCAAATAAGAGTTCATTTTAGAAATTAATGTAACTTCAAGTATATATAATCAGTAATATAAAAAGTTTTGCAGATAAACTAAAAAAAAAAAAAATTCTCATGTAGAGCTTCTCTGATCATTTAACCGATTATTTTCATCAAAATGTATAATAAATATAATTTCACGTTTTTTTTAGTCAACAGATTTTTCCATCAAACATATGTATATGTGTTTTTTTTATATATTATAAATCTTTCCTTATACTCTTGTACACGCTCATTATCATTCATCGTGTGGTTTCCATTAGTTTCTATGGTGGTTTACTGCAGTGGGAACTCATGAGCCTATTTGGTTTTACTTTGGCAGCTACGTCCTGTAATTCTTACAAGGTTCAATTCATTTCATGATTAAATGCATTTAAATATTGCACATAATCAACTTGAGGGTCATTTCCTCCAGAGGTGAATTATGGGGAATATTTGGCTGTGGAGTGAAACCTCTGCGAATGGTCAAAGCCCCAAACGTTAAAGGCACATTCAGTGAGACAGAATGGTCGGGTTTTACTAGACGGTGTGAGGTTTTAGTAAATCTCCTGGTGAGGAAACGCTACGCAAACCTTTAGCAGCACAATCCTCATTTCTCTGACATTTGGGTGTTCAGCATCCAGCATCCAGACAACGACGTTCCAAACACCCCGTCTGAAATAAGCAGTGACGTATGAATCTGATGTCCTTTTCATAGACTGATATTACGAGTGGAAAAAGAAGGCGTTTCGACCAATATATGAAGCTAACATTAGCGGTGTTAGCCAGCTAAACAGGGCCAAAGAAACAAAATGACTCAACTTCCCCCCCAAATAATCCTTGAATCACTCCGTAAGACAGCTGCATGGATTCAAATAGAAACAGAATGGACATAGAAAACTGAAAAGCACCACTGAAACAGATCCTGCGTACACAAGCGGCCACTGGTGCCGATATCGGGAATACGCCGACACAAACATCTGGATTGTTTATCGCTCACGAGTAGTATATAGCCTCTACTTTTGCGCGTGCATGTGACCTTTGACCTCAGTCACATGCCAGAGGGCGTGCAAGAGGGAACTTTTGGGGGGTAGGAGGGGTGGGGGGGTGGGCATGTGACCGCCGCCATTTTGACCGGAAAAATGCGTCATTGAACTTTTGGGGGGTAGGAGGGGTGTGGGGTGGGCATGTGACCGCCGCCATTTTGAAGTCATGCCCCGGAAATGCGTCATTTTACGAATGGATACGTAAACCATTTTTGACGATGATGTGCTTGGTTTTGATTGGAAATTTGCCATATCAGTGGGTGTTTTATGCGATGGGCGTTAGTTTTGACCGGAAACACGGGACTGTAGGAGGGGTTTCATCATATATATAGATGTGTTATTTGGCGCCTCGATCGAACTTTCCTTTTGGAATGGTTCACGCTCCAGGATTCTTAGTGAAACAGCAGAGGCCTATCCCAGTGTGGTCCCAGTGGCGTCTTCTTCTTCTTCTATTCAAAGGTATGAGAGGCCCCGCCACAAACCAGTGAGACATTGGTTCTTCTGTTCAGATTCACCAATATCAGCTTAATGCATGAACTAGGGGGCTATCTTCTTAGCCAATAGAACACAATTTGTAACCTAACAGAGGAAAGCCCTCAGCAAAACATACATCTTAAGGTTTAACGAGGAGCACATATGCCGACTTAGTGTAGCATTATGTGACACAGTACACAAGCCGGGGGCCAACCCCCAAACGTCTTCTTCTGCTTCTCTTCAATTGTATGAGAGGTCCCACCACAAACCAGTGAGACACTGGTGCTTCTGTTCAGATTCAAAAATAACAGCTTAATGCATGAACTAGGGGGCTATCTTCTTCTTAGCCAACAGGACACACATTGTAACCTAACAGAGGAAAAACCCTCAGGAAAACATACAGTTTTTAACGAGGAACAAGCGTGTCGACTTAGGGTCGCATAATGTCACTCAGCACCCAAACGGTGCTAAACCCTAAATAGCTTGAGAGCCCCACAGGGATGGAGAAAAACAGAGTCCTTATGTGGTAAACAGTGAGCAGTTTGTTTAGTTTTAATCAACATATGAACCCCCACCCCCACTGAGACCCTGGTGTGTGAAAAACAGGATCCTTACTATATAGATACAGCCACGGTTCACTTCTTGACACCCTGGCAGACTGGTGCATCCTCACATTTAAGCCATTTCCATATATATATATATATATATACACACATACATTGGTATAAATTAAAAAATAAAAATAAAAAGCTTTAAAGATTGTACTATGTCGAGTGATTCATATTTGTTTTTATATATTTATATATATTTTTTTAATAGGTATTTATACCTTTTAGAAATAGATGACAGCGCGCATCCTATACATGGGAGTCTTGAAAAACTGGAAAAGGAGATTGCTGCACTCAGTTGTCTACCAACAACGACTACGGGCCCCAACCAGGGAGCTGGCACAGGTAGGGAAAATGACAGTATGATATAAGCTTTCTATATATTTATTATTTGACGAATCATTCAAATGATTTTATAATTCTATGCTCCCCCAGTGAAAAAAAAAAAAGTACATACGGGTGTCCAGTCTGAGAGACCTTCTACAAGGTATGTGACATCATCCATATATATATATATATATATAGACATTTGTTTTATAACATGTTTTGACCATGTATGCTTGTACAGCAGGGTGCAGATTGACCGGTCTACACCAACAAAGGACACATGGTACTATCCAGAATGTTTGACTGACGAGGAAATGCTGCAGGCGGTCTGTGACTATGAAGAAGAGAGTACTACAATAGGAGCAACATCGGCAGAGTGTGTAACCCCATTTCAACAAAACAGAGCAGGTATACCCACAGAACCCACGGTGGTGATTGTGCACCCGAGGGACACAGCTAACCCCTTATATGTAGAGTTGATAAATGAAATCAGTGAACTGCGGCGTTCCAACACCGCATTAAAAGAGATAGTAACCGATCTATGTAAGAAACAAGAGGAGGCTAGACAAACACAGGACGCCAACGGCTGTTCCATAAAACAATACCTGATAGCTCAGAATGCATCCAGTGAAGCTATCATAGCTCTACTTACAAATAAATTTTATCCAAGGTGATCTACTAGGCATGGTGTCTATAAGGGGTGGTGTCTAAATAAACAATACAGACGTGTAGTATGCCTCCCCCCAGAAAAGTTTTGAAGAGGGGCACGGGTGATATACATCGATCAGGGGATAACCATAATAATAATGATGATGGGTATAGGGTCCTGTTACAGAATACAGAGAAACAGCTTAAAAGCCTACGTGCACTGGTGGAGAGATCGCGCGTTGATGCTGCTGCTGCTGCATACCCTGCCGAAGCTTTTCATGATGTTGACAGAATTCATTATACGGAACAACATTCATCGTATCTAGATAGCGGCTATGCAGACTTGGTCAGTGTCCTAGACCCTGGGTTTAATACCACAGGCGCAAATAGCCACGTGTTGGATCATGCAGACGGCCCACTTGTGTACACAGACAATGATGCAGGGGCTGGGGGGTGTGTGTTGGCAGAAATATGTGACGACCGGCTGAATCAGATGGGGGCAAATGGAGATGTGGAGCATGAACAGGGTGTTGGGGGGCCTGCTGAGGGTCATGAGGGAGGGTCATGGGAGCAGGCCCGAACAGAAGGGGGGCATGATGATACACTAACAGGAGGAGGGGAGATAATGAGGGGGGGTGAGACCTCCTCAGGCATAGAGGGAAGGACAGTCACCATGAGAGAGATGCCTTCATTCAATGCATTTGAGCTTAGACAAGGGGTTGATTTCAGAAACGTGGATCTTACTGACCTCGAGCAAATCCCCTACATGGTCAGAGAAATAGTGGCGGGTGTAATTGATAGAGCTGTAGAGGCCTCTCCGGCTGGTAGTGTGCTGAACGTTTTGTTACGGGGACCTTCATTGGCTAGTGACATACAAGCTGTTCTACGCGTAAACGAGTCGTACAACTCTGACTTGTTTATGGAGCAAATTGCACAAGTGATACAGAGCAATGATGAGACTATAACGGATGATGAATTGGAATTAGTGATCACCGTAGCTAAAAACAGAAACGGTGGGGGTTATCTAAAATTAGCAAATGTCCCATATGATGTGATATTATCAAAGAAGGGTCGGTTTCTGCACACCCCTGACAATACTGATAATAACCTGTGCTTTTCGCTCTGTTTAGCACATTTTAATCATCCAGACATGTCCCTGCAAGATAAAGTGAGATTTGCAACTCAACTACATAGATCGTTGGGTTTTGGACCAATGCACAAGGTCTCATTCTCCGATGTAGATGCTTTCGAAAGACATCTGGGTGTGAAAATCATAATCTTCCACCATGCAGCAGCAGGTCGTAAACGACTTCAGTGTTTCCAAACCCACGATGCGCCTCATCCCCGGACAGTCTGGTTATATCTACACAATGACCATTATCACCTGATTGAAAACCAGCAAGGCTTTTTTGGGGCAAAACAAGTATGTCAGTATTGCTACCAAGCCTATGAACATCGATTATACCACAGCTGTGAACAGCTGTGTAATGTGTGTTTTACATTAGAGTGTCGTACACAGCTGGGTAAAACACAGAAATGCGGTGATTGTAAACGCATATGTAAGTCGAAATATTGTTTTGATCAGCACAAGCGGCCAGAAAGCGTCCATGCCCTCATCCCCTGTGATGCTATGAAATACTGTGAGGCATGTGGAAAAACATACAAAGCAGGACAAAAAGCGCACAAATGCGCGCCAAAAGTCTGCGTCCACTGTGGTGAGCAACAGTTGGAGAGCAATGATAAACATGAGTGTTTTATTCAGCCTCTTGAAAAGAAAGAGCCGCAAACAACCTACATATTATTTGACTTTGAGACAAGGTTTCATAACGGAAAACACGAGGCAAATTATGTATGTGCTATGGATTTAGAGGGAAAAAAGTTTTGTTTCAGTACTTTGAATTGTGTGGACACCTTTGTGAAGTATTACAGAAGACCTAGATACAAAGGCTACACGTTTATCGCCCACAACGCATCCGGCTTTGACAACTATATTCTGTTGGAATATTTTGTCAAACAAAAGATCACTCCGCAAGTCACCATGAGAGGGAGTCGGGTGATACTGATGTATGACAGGTCATACCGGCAGAGATGGATTGACTCATTCAGTTTCCTTCCCATGCGATTGTCAAAAACCCCCGCTGCCCTAGGGTTCAGTGATGTCGAGAAAGGCTATTTTCCCCACAAGTTCAACACCCGGGAGCATGAGTATTATGTCGGTAAATATCCTGATCCGTCCTACTACGGCTTTGACGATATGAGTGATAGCGATAAAGCGAGATTCATGGAATGGTATAATACCGTTTCAGGAGGAACATTTGACTTCCAAAAAGAAATCGGACGCTACTGTGTTAACGATGTAGAAGTGTTGCGAAAAGCCTGCAGCATCTATCGTGAGACATTCATAGAGTGCACGGAACTTGACCCCTTCTCATTTACCACCCTAGCATCCAGCTGCATGGGGGTGTTCAAAACCCTGTTTCTCCCAAAGGACACAGTTGCTCTAACGTTTGAGGGGGCATACACTGCTCAGAATAAGACGTATTCTGATGTATCGATGCAATGGCTTGAATATGTGGCCCTCACAGAGAATATTGAGATTAAACATGCTCTCAATCACGGTGAACAGCTTTTTGAGCCGTTCTATGTGGATGGCTATAACTCTGTAACAAACACTTGCTATGAATTTGCGGGATGTTTTTTCCACGGATGTGTCAAATGCCACGTCCAGAGCGACATGAACCCTGTTACAAAAATCACCTACGGTAGGCAATACAGGGTGTTCATGGACAAAATATATTCTCTACAAAAACAACACGGGCTGCGAGTTGTAGTGATGTGGGAGTGTGAGTGGTCGTCGTTAAAACGGACGAGCGGGGCTGTACAGGCTTTTATGGTTACTTACAAAAAGCGTGAGCGTCTAGAGCCTAGAAAGGCCCTCTTTGGGGGACGTACAAACGCTATGAAGCTGTACCACAAGATCGGTGCTGATGAAAAAATCAGGTACTACGACTTCACCAGTCTTTATCCGATGGTTCAGGCTAAAAAGCAGTATCCAGTTGGACATCCTCAGGTTATCCTGAAGGATTTTGAGTCTATTGACAAGTATTTTGGACTCATAAAGTGCACAGTGCTACCGCCCAGAGGGCTGTTTCACCCGGTCCTACCATACAGATGTCATGACAAACTCATGTTCCCATTGTGTGGCAAATGTGCTGAGGATTTGAATCAGAGTGGCGAGTGCACTCACGGAGACAGAGACAGACTGCTGGCGGGGGTCTGGGTGTCAATTGAACTGCAGAAGGCTGTGGAAAAGGGATACAGGCTTGTGTCCATTGATGAAGTTTGGCATTTCCCCAACAAAACAGACACATTGTTCAGCGGGTATGTGAAGACATTCATGAAGTGTAAACAGGAAGCGTCAGGCTACCCTGGCCATGTTAAAACCCCCGACGACAAGGAGAAATATGTCAAAGACTATTTTGAAAAGGAAGGCATTCAATTAAACCCTGACAAAATCAGGGTCAACAAAGCCATGAGAAGCTGCAACAAACTCCTCCTAAACTCTTTGTGGGGCCGTTTTAGTATGCGCAATAATATGCCTGCATGCGAGCTGATCACAGATCCGGCTCGGTTCACACAATTGATGTTTAGTGACCACTTTGATGTGCGACAATTCTGTTTTATCTCAGATGACGTGGCTTTGGTACAGTGGCGACATGCAGACGCCCGCGGTTCCCGTATTAAAGACGTAAACGTCTTTATAGGAGCCCTGACAACTGCCCATGCCAGATTGATGCTCTACGACTTGTTAGACAAACTGCAGGAGAGGGTCTTGTACTGTGACACAGACAGCATTGTCTTTACATCGAGAGGGAGCGACTGGGTGCCGCCCCTGGGGGCATATCTTGGTGACCTGACTGATGAGTTAAACAGCGGAGACATATGCGGGCTGCCTAGTGAAGACTACATCACAGAGTTTGTATCAGGAGGACCCAAATGCTATGCCTATAACACGGTACAGGGTAAAACAGCTGTCAAATGTAAAGGCGTCACATTAAACGCTAGAAACGCCTCCGTCGTCACCCCCCAGTCACTGATTGGCCTCGTACAGGCTTATGTAACCAATCACAACACACACACTTTGACCACAGTGTCTGAAACTATCAGGCGTGATAAAAAGAAGTTCCATCTTAAAAACGAGACAGTTTTTAAGCAAGTCAGAGTGGTGTACAATAAGCGGAGGGTGTTGTCTGACTATACGACCCTTCCTTATGGATACTAACAGCGATCAGGGATTTGATGCACGACTACAACACCCCTTTAGTTTGGTAGTGAGTGGGCCTTCAAACTGTGGAAAGACTTTTTTTGTCAAGGATATTATTGCAAATGCTGAGAGGGTTATTTCACATCGTATTGACAATGTCGTCTACATTTATTCATGCTGGCAGCCTTTATATGATCAACTGCTTAAAACCAGAGACATTAACTTTGTAGAGGGCTTACCAGAGTCTCTGTGCGATGATGTTTTACTACCTCATGCCAAAAACAATCTACTCATTATAGACGATTTAATGAATGATGCCGGGAATAATATAGAAGTTCAAAATGTTTTTACCAAATATGTACATCATAGAAATCTCAGCTGTATATATTTAGTACAAAATTTATTTATTCAGGGTAAATCTAGTCGCACTATTAGTTTAAACACCAACTATCTCATTCTGTTTAAAAACCCTAGGGATAAATATCAAATCACACTACTGGCCAGACAGATGTTTCCGGGTAATACTAAATATTTTTTAGAGGCCTTTAACGATGCGACCCAACAATCATATGGCTATCTTCTCATAGATTATAAAGCGTTGACCCCCGAACATTTAAGACTCAGAACGGCTTTGCTATCGGACCAACAGGTTGTGTATATCCCCAAAAAAACAAACAGGCGTTAATAACGCTAAAATGTCATCACGCATGCAGAGGAATTTGTCATTGTTGGAGTTGATATATAAATCTACGCCTCGTGTGCGACGTGTCATTGTTAATAACGCCAGCACGGATTTTATCGACTCTCTGTGTGAGATCGCACTCAATGTATTGAGAGGTAACATTCCTTTGACCGACAAACAATTCGCCCTCTTAAAGAAGAAGAAGAAGATTATCCGGCTGGTGGCGGATAAAAAAGTTAAACGGACCAAGAAGAAAAAGACCCTCAACCAGTCGGGGGGCTTTTTATTACCGTTATTAGGGGCTGCTATTCCGTTTATAATTAGTCTTGTCAATAGGAGGGGCTAAAAATGGAGCACACCCAAAAAATGTTTCTGGTCCCCCAGCATCAGCTTGGCCTGGTAAAGCAGCAGCCTCATTATAAGCAGCAGGATCAACGAGAGTCTATAAGACAGGCGGTGCAAAATGAGCTTGATAGAGCTATGATTGACGTGTTGAATCACCCTGATACGGACATGTACGAAAAAGCCAAAAAATATTCCGTTATTTTACAAAGATACTTGGCTGTGGTGAGACAGGGAGAGCGTGAGAAGGGGGCGTTGCCTTTACCACTACCCTCCGGTGAAAGTGACACGGGCTCAAATCCTGTCGTTTCAGCAGATGACGTACCAGGAAAAGATGTGATTTTAGGCAATGTGATCAGGCACATACCTAAAAAAAGTAAAAAACATGCCGAATATATTTTGGATGCTTTGAACCACGCAAAAAACGACATATCCTGGACAGACCGAGGGGAGATCGTTGTCAACAATCAAACGATCAAAGGCACCCATCTGTATGATCTGGTGAAAAGTGTCACGTCCTCGTATAATGTTTTAGACGAATCTAGACCTATCGGTTGGAAGATATTTTTAAAAACGCTAGCTGATTTAAATATCCCCCTATCCGCTATCCCCAACACGCAGGTTAGGAGGTCTATTGCTGAATATAAGGGTGGTGATGCAGTTTATGACGGGGGTTTTAATGTTTCGGGGTCATTCAAAACAAAAACTAGGACCAGCCGATCTATAGACAGCACCCCCTTTAAGACACCTAAATCCCTAAAGACCAAATTTTTTAGGAGTGATGATTCGTGGGAAGATTTTTAAGATTTGTTTGGCTATTACTGTGTGACACATGTCTTTTTTATTTTTTAAGCTTGTACTGGATGCATATTATTTTTATTTTATTTTGTATTATTATTATTTTGTTTTTAACTTTACACAAGTGTTTGTAATGCTTTTGTATTATCTGTTAGTCTGTTCTTTGTGGATGGAAAATAAAATTGGTGTTCACTGCTGAAAGTTGTCTTTATATATTTTATTCATAAAACGTCACAGGATAGTTTATCATTAGATCACACATTGTACACACGTGAAAGCATCCTCACAACACCCTGAGGGTTGGATTTTGTTAACAAAACGACAGACCATCGCGTCATTATTGACTAGATTAGGTCCGTACAAAGTTAAAACTCGTGAATAAGACCAGCCTTTTTGTATATAACATAGAAAAAACACACAATGTTGGCCACAGGTTGTAGTAAAATTATTTTGAACCTGTTTCCTAGAATAAGACATAGTCGTACAGTTATAATTGAGAAAATTAACTATTTCTTTTGGAAACTGTTCATAATCAGGAGGGTTTCCAAAACTGTCAAAGAAAAAGCCATGCTTGTATTTTGTGATATAAATCGCCAACCAATGCTCTCCGGGGCTGCTGGACGGGTGCGTATTTACAATAGTCATCACCGGATACTTGCGCAAAGCCTTCATAGGCAGCTGGTCACACGCTAACACGCCCATAAAATCGACCCCCCTAACAACCCGTTTTCGAACAATACTCGTCAACTCTATGGTGTTCATGGTGTTTAAAAGTTATCCACCAAGACTTGTCGATGGTTTGATATCTCGATAACGGAGTCAAAAACAGAATAACATATGATATTTATGGTACGAGGAAGGGCCGTTCTGAAGCGGACCTCCAGGCGCACATTCCCCGTCTTGATTAGTGACACGTTCCCCGACTGCCCGTCGTCAGGCTCCAGATTAAAACAGAACAGCGAGTAACCGTGACCAAAGTCACTCCGTGTTACAGCCAGCGATCTGTCTTTTAAATGTCGACCTGTTGTTTGAATCAGGTGGTAATATTCTCTCACGTACTGGCCGCTCTGGAAGAGTGGCTGTAGCGGTCTCGCTGGATATGCGTGGCCATCAGCGTAAATGCTTAAAAACTCGGTGTCATAGTGTTGGAAATTAAAGGGATTCCGTGTATAACTACCCGTGTATCCTTCGTTGTCAACAAACCCTAAAACAATAAACTTAGGGATCTGGCCCATGAATAGATTCTCCTGGTTGCAGACTCGGGTCCCCGCCGGAATGGAGAATGTTTTCAGCGCTACTCTGTCGATGGCATACTTGGCGTTTGTGTGTTGAAGAGCCCTGCTGTGCGCCAGTCGGACCGTCGGAGCTACGGAGACCTTTTTTACAAATACACTAGCGGCGACTATCTTGACCTTGTATTGAGCCGCTGCAGCCGTCATCAGCGAGAATTCGTCTTTTGACCGTATAAATTTCAAGGAAATATCAACGCCGTTAAGCAACAGCTTCTCTTGAAAAAACAAATCGGCATGTATTGGTACAATTAACTCCACTATACGGCTTTCAACGGTGTGTCCTCCTCGCGCGGCCAGCCCCTCGTTGTCCCCTTTAATAGACGTCTCGTCCATATGCTGCGCGGTGTCTTTACTAAACAGAGCTGTACTAAACTGCGTCTCCAGGGTGTCTTTCCCGTAA
Source organism: Gasterosteus aculeatus (assembly GCF_964276395.1). NCBI lineage: Eukaryota > Metazoa > Chordata > Actinopteri > Perciformes > Gasterosteidae > Gasterosteus > Gasterosteus aculeatus. The sequence continues at coordinate 19,714,767 of NC_135696.1, read as the reverse complement.
TTAAGCAAACATTCGATTATGCCTCGGTATGGGTAGGTGTTTGAAGATTGTGAAATGAGCCTGTCCCCTAGCATGATATCAACCTGGGAGAATAAGGTACATCCGGGGTAATTTATGAAGCCGACATCAGCATCGGCTGCTAAATTGGACCCATCCGCATTAGTTATCTTTACACGCATATACAGAAAGGTATCGTTCAGATCCAGGTAATCTTCACCGCTGGCCGAAATATGAAACTCCAAAGGGCCTCTGTCTGTAATGGATGAGACTGGCGGGATCTCGATGAAGGAATATTTCTCTATGGACGTTTGTGTATAAGGAACAGTAAAGAGATCCAGTTCAGACTTGACACACTCCGCCGACTGATTATGGATGAGCGCCATAGTTTCTACCTCTAAAATATGTCTTTAGCCAAAATCCGGGCGCGTTTTATCTGAGAACCTCTTCGGGCTGTGCCAGATTTCTTTTTGACTCCCGCCTTGTTCCTACCATCCCTTTTACATTTTTTGGTCCCTGGCCCCGCACCGCCCCTGCCTGTGGGGGTCTTTTCAAAGCCCTGCGGGTGTGTATTAGCATGCCGTGACCCTGCTGCTGCTCTGGTTGTTGTTGAGCCCCAGAGAACGGTCCTTTGGCTATATTTGATACAACGTCTCCGATGATGTTAGTAGCGGCTGTTTTCAAATGTGGTTTAGCCAGGCTGAACCCCCGTTTTAAAAGAGGAAGGGCCATCCTGAGCAGCCCCCGAAATATACCCCCCAAACCATTGCCATATTGTGTCTGAGATCCTATAAATCCCGGTAGTTCTCCGCCGGCTTGGTTCATATAATATGCCATATATCGGCCGTCGTCGTGTGTGTAGTGGCTATTCCTCATCTTCCACTTGTTTTCTTCTTTTTAGAAACGCTGTTTTATAGGTCTGAAATGTAGCTTCGCTATGACCTTTCCGTATAAAAAGGGTATGTATCCGTTCTGATCGTTTTTTATGGATATCTCAATATCATCAATAACGTTTTTGGAGAGAGATGTGTATTGCGGCCTGTCGTAAGTCAGAGTGGGTATGCGTCGTTGTTCGGCAGCCACATTTATACATCTTAGAAGAGGTACATGGCTGTCCCCCACTAATTGATAGTCGACAATATCGCTATATATGTAAAATGTGTAACAACCTGCATGTATATCGGCGGGATAGGGGGTGATGTGGGATCTGTCAGTAGTCGGTAGGGGAAAAGCCTCCCCATCTTTAAACCCCAATATTGTCGCGAGCCGTCCTACAAAGGTTATAGTTGAATCCTCTGTTGACCCCAGAAAGTATACGCGGTTTTTAACACTACTATAATGCATAGATACCCCCTCCAGCTGCGTGTTAGTGCTGATTCGAGCATTAAACGCTTTAACAATAGCCTGTATAGACTCATAAACCCCAATGTCCATAGTAAAGGCCGATTTAACCCTATTTTTACCATTGTACACTTTTACAACCGCATCTGTTTTCGGAAAACTGTACCACACTCTCGGATACTGGAATTCTACCAACCCCACCTCATGTGGTTCGCTCAGAACAATGGCCTTGGCTAATTTTGTCCTGTAGTTCCATATCTGATTTTTAGGATAAACCTGAGCAGACGCGTTACTAGGTAGTGTAACATAAAAACCATTCTGGGTCATCGTGCCGTGTCCTATGGTGGACGGTTTAAGAGTGAACTCTCAAGATGCAGGCATGTGTCTTTTATCAAGCATCCGTTATGTCTTTTTCTGAGACCCAGGAGTTAAACTTCTCGGGCCATCCCAACCATTTCACAAAGACCTGCTTCTTGCCTCTGGAGATTTTTCTATCCATTATTTTTTCTATTTTAAACATCTTGTTTTTACCTATAATTACTTTTTGTAACTCCGGTTCGTAAAACGTACCTTTCAACAATTCCCCTGCACAATCAGTTAGTTTATAAACCGGAGGATCTCTGGCTATACACCTTGATATTGTAAAATGCTCATCGGTGAATGTTTGTTTATAACCCTTCCTAAATCCCCCGCGGAGTTTTGATATTCTCACGGTGTCGCCCTTGTTAAATTTAAAGCATACTGGCTTCTGAGGGTACAACTTGTACAGTTGGATGAAGACCGTCTTCTCATTGTCTTTATTGACTGCTGATGGCTGCATCTTTATGGACCTGTGGTGTGAGTTATTATAGGCCTCGACAAGCTCCTGTACTACATCCACATATCTTCGTGAATTAACGGATGTTAAATATCTCCACATGCGGGTTTTAAAAGTCCTGTTAAAGCGCTCCACCACGCTGGCCTTGGTCTCGTTCGATGTTGAAAAATGCGTAATTTTATACTGTGACATTAACCGCTGAAAGTGTTTGTTATAAAACTCTGTACCTTCATCTGTTTGAAGTTTCACAGGTATGCGTCCGTCACTCAGAATGTCTTTAAAGGCTTTTGTGACTGTGAGGCCCGATTTGTTAGAAAGACATCTAACCCACGCATATTTGGAAAATACATCGATACACGTCAGTAAATACCGCACAGTATCATTTTCCTCAGCATATTCACCCTTATCAACTAGATCAGCCTGAAACTGTTTGTCAATGCCGCGGACCAAAACCCTATTCCTCGGGAAATGTACGGCTGCCTTGGCGTGTAATGTGTACACGTCTTGCGCTAGTAGGTATTCGTTAACACTAGATAGTGACGGCGTCACCCCGGTACATTCTCCAACCGCATTGCGAAGTTTAGACACACTGCCTAACCCTCCCGGATGGGCTGGGTCTAGATAAATCTTCTGTAGAGTCCCTTCCATGATAATACCAAAGTATAAATGCCCGACAGTTCATTCGTTACAACATATTTTATTTCTCTTGTACAACATGTGACAAGCAGATTGATAGTATAGTAGTATTTCGCCCCACTGCAAAAGCAAAAATACATTTTCAGTTATAAAAACACTCAAGAACTTCATTCATTTTCGATTTCATTTTGTTTTTGTTTTTAGCATGTTAGATTGTTTTTACGCATCAATGTCTGTCGCATCATCATCATCATCATCATCATCATCATCATCGGGTACCTCCCATGCTTCATACGGGTTTGATACTTCTCCCCACAACCTGCCAAGCTTTTTCAGTTGGTTCATTTTGAGTTCATCTTCCCCGATCAGTGTATCATACATTTTCTGGATACTTTCAGCCGCATTGCCTCCAGATTTCAGCTCGTCAAGAAGTACTTCCGCACCCCCCTGGATGCGGTCTGCATCGACCTGAAGGTCATTCATATCCATAAACAGGAGGATGGCGGATATGAAGTTGTCATTCCAGAGCCTTTTCATCAGCGGATCAAAGTGTAGTTCGTAGAACCAGTCACATGGATATAAACACGGATGGTTTTTCTGACTGGGATTATTTGTTTGACAGCCGTAGCAGATCTCTATATTATATTTAACCCAGACCTTGTTCAACAGATGTAGCACCCCGATTCTAAGGTATTCTAGGAACCGTGCAGTATCCTTAAACACCTCGTGAGGTTCACAGAGCTTCTTTTCTTCTTCTTTTTCTTGTGTGGCCGTCGGTCCGGGAGGCGGAGTCTGAGGCGGGGTGTGAACCATCAGAGCTGGAGGTGAAGGAGAAGTGGGCGGGGTCCATCCCCCCTGGGTCCCTGAGATTTCAGAGACTAAACAAAAAATGTTTTTCTTTTTTTATGATTCTGCATGAATTAACATCAGTGACAGAAATATATATATACATATATATATATATATATATATATATATATATATATATATATATATATACACACAACATTAGCATAACCCACCTGTCATTCTTTTAGATGATTGAGGGGTGAATTATTTTCGGTCTACACATGGTAGTAGATATACCAGGTTGCACACCGCTCGGTGTATTGTCGTAAACAAGACGTTTTCTAACAGCCCCGTAAGCCTTACTGACGCTGTCTCTCTGGATAGATTTGTCAATCTGACTAAACACTTTTTGCAGAGCGGGCCAGTCACACCACTGAACAAAGAACACGAGGGGGAACCATATATTAAACTCTTCAATGGTAAGAGGGTACGGATGCTCTCTCCATCCTCGGCGGCCTCTTTGAGCTACCACATACTCTCTGTCTTCACAAACGTTTAAAAAAATGAAATCGTCAGGGCGTCTGTTGTACCGATCTGCCATGAGATGGTGTATTTTAGGCCCTGTTGTACTATACCACTGAACAGAGTATAGAGATTCTAGAAAACCTGATTGTTCAAGATCTATGCAGACAATTGATCGAAACTGCTGCCAATCTTTTACAGACATACACCCATGTCGACCCCCCACAGCAGCCTCATCATCAACTGTTTCACCAACACCCCCTCCTAGCTTGTCTTGGGCCTTGATTCTAGAAATCATAGTGACCGTGCCATCATAGTATTTAACATTATACACGTACCCATAAACACCCTCCAGCTCTAGCTCTACAGCCGGCTCTCTAGAAAGACATCCCTCACGCTTTTTCCGGCTCTGGGAAGCATCTACATCTGTATAGCATGGGCTATTTTCTGTAGACATACCTATGTCAGTCTCTGCGGCCTGCTCCATGCAATATGCAGCCTGCATTTTGCAAAGAATCCGTGTGCACAGCAATAGTAGCGGAACCAGCAACAGCAGCAACAGCAGCAGCAACAGCGGATGAGGCCAAAATGAGTGCGTTGGTGGTGGAGGTGAATAACACATCTATATATATGATGAAACCCCTCCTACAGTCCCGTGTTTCCGGTCAAAACTAACGCCCATCGCATAAAACACCCACTGATATGGCAAATTTCCAATCAAAACCAAGCACATCATCGTCAAAAATGGTTTACGTATCCATTCGTAAAATGACGCATTTCTGGGGCATGACTTCAAAATGGCGGCGGTCACATGCCCACCCCACACCCCTCCTACCCCCCAAAAGTTCAATGACGCATTTTTCCGGTCAAAATGGCGGCGGTCACATGCCCACCCCCCCACCCCTCCTACCCCCCAAAAGTTCCCTCTTGCACGCCCTCTGGCATGTGACTGAGGTCAAAGGTCACATGCACGCGCAAAAGTAGAGGCTATATACTACTCTCACGATATCTTACAATCAACTCTGTTTGAATATTTTATTATGTAATTCTGTTTTTATTCCTGATGGCGCTTTAAATAATCTGTTGCTGCACTAACAAAATGTAAACTTGATTTATTTTCCACATAGTTGCTCGTTAAAGAGACATCATTTTGATAATAACCGATAGTTAAATCGACAGTAAATTCAAACCTATCGATTTATTTGTTGAATTTTAGTTTTACAAAATTGGGCGGCTCGACGTGAAAGCAGAAGAGGAGTAGATCCACGCGAGGAGGAACCTGATTAGACCGAGTCAGAGGAGCTTGGGCCGGGCCGGGTTGGGTCGGACTGAGGAATAGGCCCCGATGTGGCTGATGAGGTTGGGCTCCACGCTGTGAGACTTCTCCCCGGGCGTCGCCCGAGCCAACCGATACAGCACCGTGTCCTTGGCGTTCCCCTTGGCGCAGAAGGAGCCGTCCAGGTACTCGGCCACCCGGAGCGAGGAGTTGCCCGGGAAGAGCATGGCGGGGGTGCAGCACTCCGTGGCCGGCGAGACGGCGTAGAGCTGCGGGGAAACCCTCCGCGCCTCCAGGAAGTAGTGCCGCCCCAGCAGCTCCGAGACGGCCATGAAGTACACCGTGAAGAAGAGGAGGTGGCCGGCCGACGGCGCGCAGGAGAAGCCGCGGGGGTTCCAGCGGGAGAAGGCGAGGAGGAGGGCCGTGGCTCCGACCAGCCCGAGCCCCACCCACTCCAGGATGCGGTACGGCTCGGGGTTCCAGTAGCGCTGCAGCCTCTCGGGGTGATACAGCTTCACGTAGAGGGTGTCCAGGGAGAACCGACGCGACAGCAGGTCCCTCACCACCTGGAAGAAGTCCTCCTTCGGCAGAGCGTCGTCCTCCAGGACGACCACGTTGCGAGGCCTCGCCAGCTCCCACCCCTTGCGCAGGCAGAAGACGTAGTCCCTCTTCTCCCTCTCGAAGGTGTTGACCGCGTCCCGGTTCCGGCGCTGCTCCTCGGGGGACCGCCGGACCACCCTGACGCGGTCCTCCAGCAGCCGGGCGTCCTGGTTCTCCAGCGGGCCGCTTTCCACGTCGCAGACCAGCACCTCGGCGCAGCGCCGCTCCCCGCAGCCACCCAGCGCGCCGCTCAGCCGGCGCATCACCTGCAGCAGGTAGTGGAAGTCTCGCCCTTGGTCGCGCCGGGACGTCACCACGGTGACCAGCAGCTCAGGACGCAGGGCGTCGGCGTCGGCGAATCCGGGGGGCCACGCCGACACGGCGGAGGCGCTCCGCCAGAAGCGCAGCGCGTCCTGGCCGCGGTCGAGGCTCTCGCGCAGCACCTCCTCGCTCATGGAGTCCAGGTACACGGAGCGGATGAAGTAGTACGAGTACAGCAGCCGGTGGCAGCACAGGGGCAGGACGACGCAGAAGGTGACGGCGGACAGGACGAGAGCCTGGGTGACGGGGTTGGACCATCGCAGGTACTGACTGAGGAAGGTCTTCCATCGAGGCATTGGGGGGAGGGAGGGGCAGGAAGCGCCGTGCGGGGACGAGACGGACGGAGGAGGTCCTCTCGGGAGGCTTCAGCTCAGCATCTACGGCCCAGCATGCAGTTGGCTCCAGAACACCCACAGGGCGGGAAAACCGCGAGGACGGATCCCGGAAAAACGAGTCGGGGGCCGTCGCTTCTTGGCGTGCACAGAGAGGGGAGGTTCATCGGGGTCGTGGTCGTCAGTCTCCGGTGTCTGTAGAAAGACAGACGAGGAGGAAGTTTTTCTTTTTGGTTTTATTCAATCCCAATTAGAGCGACATCTTCAAATATTTAAAAAGGTGTTTTCCTCCTGAAAAATGTATATTATTCTATATTATTTTCATTTAAAGCCCTCGTCGTTAGTCCATAAACCTTTTTTGTTACCTGTAAATCACTCTGCGTTTGTCTCATACCTCTCTGCAAAGACGAGAACAACATAATCCGATTTAAGAAACCAGCTATTGAGTTCACAGTCTGCCAGGGCAGGAGGGGGAATCGCACCTGCAACCCGTCATGAAGCTTGAAGATGACGTGTGTCGGTCGGGTCGTTTCACGTTAATAATGAATCACACTCACACAGCAGGAGACCGTGTTCCTTCGGCTCGGATCAAAAGGACACAACGGTCACGCGTGGAAGAGTGTTTACGAATAAACAACCACAGTAAAAAAACAACAACAACAAAGCAGACCGTGTTTTCAGTCTTATTTTGAAGCTCGCCGCCAGAACCCCGCCACGGATTATCACATTTAACACCTCGAGGTGTCGAATATTAGCTTTTAATGTGACAGATTTTTTTCCCCCACCAGTTTCCTCATCGTTACCGCGCGGCTTCCGGTACAGTTATTCGTTTATTTATTTATTTATTTAAACAGAGATCCCGGTCACGCCAAACCGCCTTCGAACGGCACGCGCCTGTAATAATAATAATAATAACAACAAGAAGAAGGAGGAGGAGGAGACATATTTCTACAAGGCACAAGCCGCGCGGGAGACTCACGGGGACTTGGGTGTCTGTGCAGCTGTTCCCGGGCCGCTGCCATGTCCTCGCGCGCACGGGTAACGGAGCCGGGCACGCGCAGCGCTCGGTTTACCGTAATGCTCGGACTAAAGGCGCGGGCACGCGACCCGCCGCTCCCGACCAGCAGGTGACAGTACAGCCCCGCGCGCAGGTTACACCGGGTGGATGAAAACATATGGAGGTACTTTCCGTACGTTTTCCCATTGAATACTAATATGTTGTAGTACATAATGGCTAAAATCATCCAGCACGAGGAAATAATTAGACACGTTTCTGTAAACCGGCACCTTGTTGCAAGAAATAACGCGACGTGTGAGCCCACTTTTACATGTTACGGGAAGTAAAATGTTGCAAAACACGTCCAAAAAACACACAATACCTCGTTTCCCTTCCAGCTCGGTACTAACTGTTAACGAAGCGACTCTCGCACAGCAGAACAACCTCTTTAGGACACTTTCTCCTTCTTCACGGTCAGAAATCGTACTTTTCTCTCCATGAGAACTCAGCTTGTTCTGGTCAAGCGACTTTCAAACTACTTCTGGTTTTGCCGAAAAACATTTCAAAGTAAAGGACTGAAATATAAACATGCACTCACAAAATAAAAGCTGGTAGAAAATGATTGTTTTAGGTAACAAGCAAAAAAAAAAGAAGGTTTGTCGCAAAGTAATTTTATTAAGAGAAGCTTTTGAGAGAGAAAATCTGATGAATAAAGTTTCTTCTTCAAAATTAAAAACTATCAAAAGGTTTTTGTTTCTACATCACTGAGATTTTTCTTAAGGATTTATCTGTTTGGATTTGTCACAACATTAAGAGAAAAGAAAAATGACGTATGTCATATTATCAGTGACATCTTCTATTGTCCTGAATACGTTCCAGTACCTTTGTAAGAAATGCCTCGTTCCCAGTCTACTTGTGGCAACTGTGATCTGACGTTGTCTTTTTTGAGTCATGAAAACAAACCAGCTCGGCTGGATTCCTTGATTGTATTAATCTGGATGTGATGGTGGCTGAATACTCGGCTGGGTAGGAAGAGTCTTTTTCATCCAAACTGAAACTCTTCACGTGTTCCTCCCTGAAAGCGACCTTCAACATCACACAGGACCGCTGTGGGTTTCATCAGCTGTCCGCAGCGCTGCCTCGCCGCAGGTTACCGGAAGCCACCTGACTGGAGTCCTGACAAAGAGTGATGGCCTCGGCTCGGAGTAGGGATGGAAGAACATTTCTCATATTCGATCAATAAAATAAGTACATTTTATAACATTTTCTTCCCCGTAGAATATCCAGCGTTCCACTGGACTGGAGTTGCATCCCTTAAGAAAATGCTCAAGATGGCGACGGACAAAATGACAAGCTCGAGGCTTCAAGGCGGAAACCTAGAAACCAACGGGTGTCGCCAGGGCCTCTCCCTTCCCTTTTGCAGCACTTACTGATAAAATCAAGGAATCCAGCCGAGCCGGTTTGTTTTCGTGACTCAAGAAATACAACTTCAGGTCAACTGTGCCACAACTGGACTGGCAACCAGGAATGTAGTGACTACTTCCCTTCTGAAGCACTATACTACATTTTTAATGCAGTATGAAAGAAAAAAAAAAGACTACAAACTTTCAAGAAACAGCCATGAGTCTCATGAGCTTCGATCCCGCGCTGTACATTCATCGTCTTACCATGAAGAATTCAGCGTTTAGCTCGTGCGCTGTGGATGGAGACGCAGGTTCGATGACACAGCGCCGTCACCCGACAACACCGTCAGTGGGACAAAAGAGGGGAGATGGAAGAATCAAGTTGCATCACGATGTAAAGTGGAAGCTACGCCCCCCCCGGGGCCCACAGGTCACCGATACACATGTTGAAAGGTACAGATGGTGCACGAAGGTGGGACCAGCGTTTTATTGTGGCATAGGATGCACATTACATGACAAGGAGAGCAGCTGGAGGGTTTGGTCGCAGTTGTTGCACTGGGGATGATTTTGTTTGTTCAGGAGAAGCACAAGTTCTGGTCCTTCCTGTGTCCTGACGCGCATGCACATGGTGTTGTGTTAAACCAGGAGCAGGTTTCCCGGTCAGAGAGGATCCGATGACGGCCGGCCGGGAACCAGATCCAGCCGGGCGTTTATCCGGGTGTTTATCCGGCAGCTCGGCGGCCAAATGAGACGCGTGGCCGTTTCCATGGATGTGTTGTTTACAGAGGGAGGGTGTGAAAGGCTCTTACCACATCACTAATACAAGAGGACTCTTATATATTAGACAAGGTTTTAGGACCAACAACTGGAACTTGATAACTGGCCAATGATTTTAGAGATGTTCCCAAAATGAGTGACACGTTAGGTGTCCAAAGCCTGTACTGTTTATTAAATGTTACCTCAATTTACCTTTTTTAAATTGTAAGAATTCCAAAATAATCAAAATTGAGAATATGTTTTATGAAGAACTCTCACCACCTGGAGCAACACGTCACCGTGATCACAAGTCAGATAGTGTGATGCACAGTTGTCTAATATGATTTTTGACCTGCTGATCTTTAACATTGCCAACCAGGAATCCGGAACATTTATTGCCAAAATATGTTAGACATAAGGAATTTGACATGGCGGTTGTGCATAACATCGGACAGTAATGCAATAACACAATGGACATCAAGACTAGATTAGTGGTTTAAACAACCCTCTATTTAATACCGATACCCCCCCCCTTGAACTCCACTCAAAACCACCTCGGAGCCAGAACCCTGCAGGCCTTTTTGGAAGGAGAACCAGGACTGAGTGAAAAAAACTAAGCGATTTTTTTTGAAGTCTGGAAACTTCAGGTGAAAGTTCCTCATAGTGTTAAAGTCTTACCCAGGAGAGTTCTTCCCTCTTGGAAGGTTTTTTTTTGTTTTTCCTGTGCCGATGGTGGGTTTCGGGACAGAGGATGTCGTATGTGTACAGACTGTAAAGCCCTCTGAGGCAAATTTGTAATTTGTGATTTTGGGCAATAAAATACAAAATAAAATGAATTGGATTGAGAGTGTTTCATTTATTCAGTGCACCTGATACGGGTCAGTAGGTCAGCCGCATCTTTTTGCGTTCAGCCCTTAAAATCCAATCACTCACCAACACGTTTCATGTTCATCGTGGTTTTTATCTCTTTCAGTTCGAGTGCATATGTTCTTATTTATCATTGTTATGTGACTCACACTGTTTTCCCTTTGGAGGGAAATGTGCTGCATAAACAAATCACCATTACTGTCATTTTGATTGAACAATTATCATTCTATTATGAGCACATCGTGACTAACTTACAAATACAAGGAATAAAAAAACAACAACAAACGCTGTTGTTGTCACTCTCGTTTCTGTTGTTCTTGTTGTTGTTGCTGAGGATGCGGCGGGTTGCCATGGTGATGGATGAGCGTCGCTGGTGAAACGTTGATAAAGTGCGTGCGTGTCTCCCGCCGAGACCTCCATCTCGGCGAACCCTCCAAGCGGAGCTCGCCGGGCCGCCGGGCGTGTCTCCTCCTCCCGGTCTGGTGGGGATTCCGGTTTTTCCTGTCGGCTCCACCCGGTTTTAAACCCGCAGCGGCTCCGCGTCCCGCTTCAGTCCGAGCGAACGCAGCAGCAGCAGCAGAAGCAGCAGGAGAAGCAGGAGAAGCAGGAGAAGCAGGAGAAGAACCGTCGGCATCAGGATGGCCCACAACACCGCCACCATGGGGAACCTGCCCAGCGGGATCGGAATATGTACGACCATCCCCGACATCCTCTACGTGCCCGAACTGGTAAGAAGCAGCAGAAAGTGCGTTGCGGGACAGGAAGCCTCCTCCGGCGGGGCGCGATCCCGCTCCCACGACGCGCACGGAAACGTCCCGACCGGTTTAGTTGCTGGTTTGTCGTGTGGAGGATGGGGGGCCCGTGGGTGGACGTGTTTATTCATCTACAGAGAACACTTTGTTGAGTTTAAATCCCAAAATGCTTATTTTCTCTGATGGTTTCTCCCAATGCAAAGTTCAAACTCTTTCACTGCTTCTGTTTCGTGAAAGAATAGCAGAGTGCACAAGGAGTGGTGCCACCACCTCTCTCCTCCTTGTTTGACCAGAAGATTTCCCAACTCTGTGTTTAGCAGGTTGGTCTTATATTGTAATAAAGAGTCTGCTGTGAACGGACAGACTGTGAACAAACAAAACCGGTTTGGTGGGTCGAATCTGAACGTGCAGAAGTTTAATGAATGAAATAGTGTCTCCACGATTCACCCAAACATTACCTTAACATAATAATGAGGTTGACATAAGGGAAATGGACAGCGTTAACTTTTATTTAAAGGAGCAAACCTGTGATGTAACCTTGAAAAAAGGTTTGGCAACAAGATAAAAGCGAATTGTAACGTGATATTTCTCATTTAGATTTGGATTTCTTTAGTGACAATTGCAAACAAACAACAAGGGACATTTTTCAGTTATCAGTTCAGTTAAAAACGAATCCACCGCTGTGATTCAGAAATATATGAAGGAATTAAGAGGAGTTCATCAAGTACACCATCAGCACATCTGGACGCCGCTCCAATCTCGGCCCAAAATCCCTTCAACTTTGCAAAACCCAAATTCGGACTATTGTTGGATGTAATTAATCCCTTATTTGACTTTTAACTGAGAAGTACAATTTCCACCAATTAATGGGAAAAGTTTTGCAAAAAGGATCAATTATTATCAATAGATTAATAGTAAGGGAATAGCTGCACCACCTTAAGGGTCCTGCAGTTCCTCGTGCTGGAATACAGCATACGAGTGACATTCAATGTTGTAATTTCCGCGTTAATGTGTTAAAAACTTTCCCAACATTTTAAAAAGAAAGGAGGGTTCAGAGGGCGGCAGCAGCCTGACGTCATCACAGTCTCAACAGAGGAGGAATGTTGCTGAAGTTTTCACAGTCACTCATGCATTAACCCCCCCCACACACACACACACACACACACACACTCACACACACACACACACACACACACAGGCGCAGGTGGAGTCTGGTAGACCTGCATGAATAATGCAGCCTGTCAATCATCGGAGGTGTAGAGTGAAGGCGGGCAGCGACGCCCGGCCCTGTGCTGGAAATACAGGGTGGACAGATAATGGAAAGACATCAGCTGACAAAAGACGTCTGCAGCCGGTCGAACACCTTTTATATAGTAACAACGTTGAAATGGCTGAAAAAGGTTGTTTGATTACGTGCTGTGCAACCGTATCTGTTGTAGCATTTGATTGCTTGGCAATAGTCAAGATTGGACATTAAAGAGTAAAATAAAATAAAAAAAAACTTTAATTAGAGAAAAAACTTTTCCCATCAAAGTGATTCTTTATGTATTTAAAAGTACAATATTGGTCAGAACACAGACAATTTGTCGTTGACAGTTTGTCATTGGACTTTTCGGCTGTTGGACCTTTTTATGATGAATTGATGACCAGCTGATGACTTGATAATGAGGACGAAGGTCAGCGGTGGCGGAGGCGATGTCAGGGTCTCCGCTCACCCGTCTCTGGTGTGCTCCTGCAGATCTTCGGCGGTCTGGTCTGGATCCTGGTGGCGTGCACGCTGGTGATACCGCCCAACCCTCAGGCATGGGTCATGTTCGTCTCCGTCTTCTGCTTCACCGTGACCTTCATCTGGGTGGTGGTGTTCGCCTGCGGCGTCCATCAAAACAAAGGCCGCTGGGCTGCCGCAGTAAGTCTCCCTCACTTCTCTACAAAGCAAACGACTGTTTCCCGTCGCGTCTGCCAAGAGTCTTTATCGGCTCTTGAATTGGTTTTCAGCCTCCGATTCGCAACTCTCAGGAACTTGAACGCACCATCGAGAGATTTCCACAGAGACACCTCACCGAAAACTTTAACCCAAAACACAAAAGCTGAATAAACCTTCACGGTGACAGAAGAAGGAAGGGAAATGATTCCTTCAAACAACCGGGCAGATCTGTGAATGAAACGGGTCGGATCAGTTTTGCGTTCCAGTTTTAGCTTTGACTCTGCGCCAGTGCGAACAGGGAACCACGTAACGTTGACAAACTTCCATCTCCCCGCAGAGAGCATCTCACACTCTGCTCTTGTCTTCCTCCTCCTCGTCTGGCAGGACTTCATCTACCACGGCATCGCCGCCTTCTTCTACCTCAGTGCTTCAGTGGCTTTGGCCGGCGTCACCCTGGAGATAACCGACAGGAACTCCCGGAACTACAAGCTGGACGTCTCCGCAGTGGTGAGTCGGGATGCCACACACACACACACACACAGACTAGCGTAGCTTAGCACGAAGACCCTCCCCGTCCCCTTCTCGGTATCTATGTAAGGCCTATGGAGCAGGACTTGTATCCATCTATGGGATTATTGGGGCGTCAATGATGCTAATTTACGGTTATTATGGACGCACACTGGTTTACACACAGGTGGGATCTCAAGATAAGAACGGTTGATATGAAAAAGAAAGTTAAGATTGGATGCGCAAGTCCTAAATAGCACCCGAACGCACCACACACATGTTGTGTAGACATGCGTGGTCCTCAGAGGACGACTCCTCTCAGTCCAGTCCAATCCGCCCGTTGACGTTCCCCCTTTCTGGCCCTTCCAGGTGTTCTCGTACGTGGCGACGCTTCTTTACTTCTTCCACACCATCCTGTCGGCCCTTCGATGGAAGTCTTTCTAGAGGCCTCGGAACCCACGACGCAACCGATCCCAAAGCTGCGGCGCGCTGACGGAGTCCTCCCAGAGGAGGCCGTGAAGAAACATCTGGATCACCACGGCGTCTCTCTTAGGAATCACAGAAACTCATCAGCAGTTATTACAGATGTTGCACCACATGTTAGCAGGTTTAACTACATCCTCAAAAAATGTTCGGACAACGCGAATCAACGGAGACGGTCTGCTCTAAATGTTTCCTGGTGTTCTTATCGTTTTGTACACTCGCTCATTTTGTACTGTGCACTTTGCGCCTCCTTTGAGGATCCACGGTGTCGCTTCTGTTCTTTTGCTTTGGTACAATGGTGTAATTTGGAATTCTTGTAACGCTCTCATCTGATGAAATAACAACTCTGATTTGGCTGATTTTATATTTTTGTAAGTTTCGTATAAAGAAATGTTTATTACATGTGAATCAGAACAAAGGTGTAAATTAAAATGATTTCAGTAATGTAAGCATTTGAAAACTGACCGTTTCAGTTTTGTAAACATTTTGAGTAATTGGAAAATTAATAAATGTTTCTTTTGAAAGGTTAGAAATCCTGAGTGAAACATTATTATTATTTATGTGATTGTGTCATTAGCACTGTAAGACATTATAATTGAGTCCATGAACTCATGTTTACAAGTTTTTTTATTTTACCATTGATTTATATAAAATAAAGTCGCCCACTGGTCAGTAGGAAGAATTCCAATTTAAAGCACTGACATTGACTTCTTTTTTCAGAGCTTTAAGTTGTCGCCTGGAAAAAACAAAATTATGAATAAAACTACCAAAATAAGAGATATAATAGATAGATAGATAGACATAATTATTGTTATGTCTTTCAATACCTTCCGATCGATCTCCAAATATTTTTCGGGGGGGTATTTTAAGTGACCGACCAGCAGCGCCGAGGACAAGAACATGAAAAAAGAAGCTCGGCATGCAGGAGGCACAGCCCCCCCACACAGGGTGAAGCCCGTCGGGCAGCATGCGGGTCAGTGGACTGTAGCCGTGGTGTATAATAGATGAGGAGAGGCAGCGGGAGATAATAGTGAAGCATCTCCGTGAAACTGGATCACAAACACACTTTAAATCCGCTTCGTTTGGACCCCTTCGCTGTGATGAGGCTGAATCTTATGACTTGTTGACACTTGTTTTGTTTTGGTCCCGCCCCTTCCATCACATCTATTAACACATTTAAAATCTACTTTTCTTGCTCCCTGTTGAAATGACGACGATTTTCCCCTATTAGATATTTATGTGCTTTTTGTTAATGTTTCGTCCGGCAAAAAAACTAAATAAGTGAGCGAAGAAAAAAAGAAACAGACAAATAACCCAAAAAACTCAGGTTCACTCCTTATCCCCAATATTCTGCTTCATTTATTTGATAAATCGCATCATGCATATGATGCATTCCCAGAATTCTTTGGGTAAACTTGAAGAAGAATCCGAGACGAAAAAGTGACAATAAAAGAGATTTAATAAAAAATATTTGTGATACAGTATTTTTCTTGAAACAAGGACTACACAAGCCTCAGCGGTCCCCGGGCCATTCAAAGCCT